>NW_020946557.1:22251563-22437303 GCF_900497805.2 Vombatus ursinus | reverse complement strand
AGGAAGAGAGGAAGTAAGGGAGGAAGCAAGGAAGGAAGGGAAGAGAGAAAAGGAAGGAAGGAAGAAAATGAAGGAAGGAAGGAGTGAAGGAAAGAAGGAAGGAAAAAAGAAGGAAAGAAAGGAGAAGGAATGAGGAAGGAGGAGGGGGAAGACATGGGAAGAGAGAGGTGGAGAGAGGTGAATAGAGACAGAGAGAGACAAAGACAACAAGAACCCTTGGGGGGTAGACCTTGGAAGATAAGAAAGGAACTTACTCTTTCTCGTGCTGAAAGTACTACAGGGCAAAATTATTCAAATACTGATACAGACTAATGATCTTATGAACCTTGCTCTCATCTGATCTGGGAATGGGAAGATTCAAAAGAAAAACATAAACTAAAAATAATATAGAGGTAGAAATACAGTAGGCTAAACAGGGAAAGGGAAGGAGTATGTTATAAGAGACAAGAATAGCCTCAAACAAAATAAACTATAAAGATTTCAAGTATGAAAATCTTATTTTTAAAGATAAAGAGGAAAAATAGTAAGACTTACTGATTTGAGTCTGGGTTAAGAAAAGAATTCAGAAGACTAGAATTTTATTGTTCTAAGGAATATTCAATAAATGCCTAATAGTGATTTGTCTATTTTTTGTTTTCTTTTTTCTTTGAAAGAGGTAGAGGTATAAGGGAAGAATTACTTCAACAGGATTCAATGAGGAGAAAAACAGCAATCATAATGATGAATATGAATGGTATGAACTCACCCATAAAACAGAGGAGGATAACAGAATAGAATAGAAAGCAAATCTCAACAATGTATTGTTAATTACATTTGTACATAAACATTAACACAGTGTTAAAATTAGGGATTGGAGTAGAATGATGATAGAATGACCTCTTATATGAGTGCAAATAGATGCCCTTTTGGAAATTTAAGAGTCTACAAAAATTTTATAAAACCTTTACAAAAATTGACCATGTGTTAGGTCATAAGTGACAGGTAGGTGGTGCACAGAATAAAGTGTTGGGCCAGGAATAAGGAAGACTCATCTCCCTGAGTTCAAATCTGGCCTGAGACACTTACTAGCTGTGTGATCCAGGGCAAGTCGCTTCACCCTGTTTGCCTCAGTTTCTTCATCTATAAAATGAGCTGGAGAATGAAAAGACAAAGGGCTCCAGTATCTTTGCCAAGAAAACCCCAAATAAAGTCACAAAGAATCAGACATGAATGAAAATGACCAAACAACAGCAATAAGCTAGGTCATAAAGAATTTGTGAACAAATGTAGAAAGGAAAAAAATATCACACAGATCCTTTACAGATTATAATTTAGTAAAATTGTTATCAATAAAAGAATTATGAACAAAAGACTTAAGTAGAGACTAAATAATATATCCGAAATAATAGGTCAAATCACTGAAACAATCAATAAATACATTAAATAAAATCATAGCAATATGACAGCATAACCAAAATTTATGGTATATTGATAAAGCAATACTTAAGGGAAAATCCTCAACAAAAGAAAGAAAGAAAAGAACAATGAATTAAACATACATTAAAATGCATTAAGCAATGCATTAATGAATGCATTGTATTTTAATGAATTAAAAATTCATTAAACAATTAATTTTTTAAAGTAGAAAATCAATAAGTGAATGATCCCAAAGCTCACAAAAATAGAAATCCCAAAATCAAAGAAATAAAATTGAAACAGAATTACTAGTTGAAAAGTCAACAAAACTGAGTTGATTTATAAAAATTTCAATAAAATAGACAAACTAATAGTTAACTTAATAGTGAGACAGACAGAAATCAAAGTAGTACCAAAATGATAAATAAAAAGTGAGAATTCACAAGAGAAAAATGTTCAAATTTTATGTTAACAAAACTCAAAATTCAAATTAAATGAACCAATATTAAAAAAAAAATGTAATATACACAGATTAACAAAACAGAAGAGAGACTAAACAACCTGATCCTAGAAAGAGAAGCTAAGCAAGCCATCAATGAAATAATTTGCAAAGGAAAAAAAAAGCCAGGGGTCCCAGAGGAATTAATGACACTAATGATAATAATAGGACCAGCTAGGTGGCACAGTAGATAGAGTGCTAGGTTTGAAGTCAAGAGGACTCATCTTCCTGAGTTCAAATTTGGCCTCAGACACTTGCCATTCTGTGTGACCCTGGACAAGTTACTTAACCCTGTTTGCCTCAGCTTCCTCATCTGTAAAATGATCTGGAGAAGAAAACGGGAAACTACTCTAGTATCTTTGCCAAGAAAATCCCAAAAGGGGTCACGAAAAGTTGAAAATGTTTGGAAATGTGACTGAACAATAACAATGATGATAATAACTAAAATGTAAATGTAGCCCATATAGATCCAAGGATTCTTAACTTGACTCCTACTCCCCCTGACGAATCAGGTCCTCAGAGCTTGCTTGGGACATCTATCTATCAGGATTTTAGGAATACCCTGTCAGGGGGTGAGTCTCTAATGCCATAAGTTTGTGCTTCTACTTGTGTGTTTCCCCCAAAAATTATCAGTTAAAAATCAATTTAGTCAGCCAGCCTTAAGAAGCTTTTAGAAGTATTTATGAAGAGCTATTTAACTAAGGTAGTACAATACGTACATTTGGTACAAAACAACCTCCCCCCTTGAAGTCTGTGACATATTCTCCTAGTTGGTGGTTGTTATCCTCTGTTCTTGAAGAGGACCAAAGTGACATCACTATGTTGGAGTCAAGGTACAGTGTGTCCAACTGTGGTTGATCAGACCAATACAAGCCTGGAAGGCTCTACCTCAGGTTGGGCACAAATAGTCCATATGAGCATTTGAAATGGATATGGCTCCAAATTTCAACATCTCACTTTTCTTGTGAGCTAGTAATTCTGCTTTGCTCATAGAGCACAGAGCCTTCTTTGATAGGGGTATGCCATGCTGGATGGTCCTGTACCAGTGTCTCCCATATCTCACATTCAAATCCAAAGTTCTTCAGAGAGACCTTGATAGTGTCCTTGTATCACTTCTTCTGACCTCCATGTGAGCCCTTATCTTATATAAGTTCTCCTTAAAATGGTCTTTTGTGCAAACATATGTTTGGCATTCAAACAACATGACCAGCCCATCAGAGTTGCACTCTCTGCAACAGATTTTGTTAGCTGCCAAGTGTCCAATACCTTATCTTTCCAAGTGATCATCAGAATCTTCCTAAGACAATTCAGATGAAAGAGATTCAGTTTCCTGGCATGGCACTGGTATACTGTCCAGTTTTCATAGGCATACAGCAATGAGGTCAGCACAACCACTCTGTGGTTTGGTAGGCAGTCTAACACCTCTTCTCTCCCACACTTTCCTTTGGAGCCTCCCAAACACTTAGCTAGTTCTGGGCAATCTGTGCGTCAACCTCATCGTCTATGTGGACATCCCTGGAAAGTATACTACTAAGATAAGTGAACTTATCCACAGCATTCAAAATTTCTTTATTTGATGTAACTGATGGTTCCACATATGGGTGGTGTGGTGCTGGCTGGTGTGTTTTCTTGGTGTTAATCATTAGGCCAAAATTAGCACAAGCAGCAGAGAATCAATCCATACTTTGTTGCATCTCAACCTCAGAGGCTGCATTGAGTGCCTAATCATCTGCAAACAAAATATCATGCACCAACTCCCCCTCCAGTTTAGTCTTGTCTTGTAGCCTTTTCAATTTGAAGAATTTACCATCAATGTAGTAGCTGACCTTGATGCTGTATTCATCCTCACTGAAGGTGTTTGACAATATGGCTGAAAACACCATGTTAAAAAGCATGGGGGCAAGTACACAGCTCGGCTTCACTCCACTCCATTGGTGACTGGGAAAGCTTGAAAGCATCATCCATTATCCAGAACATGTGCAAGCATGCCATCATGAAACTGATGTACAGTACTGATGACCTCTGGGGAACCAAATTTTGTCATGATTTTCCACAAGCCCTAACAACTGATAGTATCAAAAGACAGATAAATGAATGTTGTGTACAGACACCCGTTCTGTTCCTGGCATTTCTCCCGGAGTTGTTAGGCAGCAAACACCATATCAACTATTCCTTAGCCCTTTCTGAAACCTCTCAGGTAGATGACCATCTTTCAGGCGATGGATTAGTCTATTTAGAGGACTCTAGTAAGAATCTTGCCAGCAATGACCAAGAAAGAAACCCTCCTATTCTCCTACAAATTCATACAGAATTCAGGGGAAAGTGGGCTCAAGCTTAGGGAATATAAGTACCTAGATATTAGCAGCCCTTTTCTCTCATTTGTGAGATACTCAAGAATTTCCCTTTAAATATGTTGAATCTGCATCATCTGTCCTTGTCTCCTAATACAGACACTGCCACCAGATATTGCTATCCTCAGGGAATGATGGTAGAATGATGATGAAAAATACAAAATCTTTTGGACCCTTTAAAGCTTTCAAAGTCTTCCTCCTACCAAAGTGAGGGAAGTAGGTGGAGAGACATGACCAAGGATGAAAGCAAGGACTCTTCTCCCTCTTCAGAGATATGCTAGAAATCTATGCTTACTCCACTTTCTGGAACTCTATGATTCCAACTAACTTAAAGCTTTCATATAGGACTTACAAGGGCATGATAAAATCTCCCAGCCAATTAGAACATACCTTGTAGTATCACTTGACTTCATCAAATAACTTTAAAAGATTTTTTTGCATTTGGTCTAAGGGCTACGATTGAAATTGATTGATTGGGCATCTTTTTTACTTCAGGTGGGGTGGGGTGACTTAATTAACTTAACAATCAATCAACTTTACCCTTACATTGATAATGTTTTAAGATTTGCAAAGCATTTTACATATATTATCTCATTTGATTCTCACAACAACTCTGTGAGTTAGGTTCATTCAGTCAATGAATCAATAACCATTTATTAAACACTTGCTATGTGCTAGGCACTGTAGATAAGAGTATAAAGAATGAAATAATCCATACTCACAATGAGCTTCTATTCTTATCAGTTACACAGCAAGTTAATATAAAAATATATAGTATAGATATAAAGTCAGTCAGAAGTGAGCAGGTTGGGACCAGGTTGTCTAAGACTTTAAAAGCTAAACAGAGAAGTTTGTATTTTGTTTTAGAGGTAACATAAAGTCACTGGAGTTGGTTGAGTAGGGGAATCACATGGCCAGATGATGTTATTATTCTCTCTTATTTTTTAGGATGAAGAAACTAAGGTTAAGAGAGATTAGGTGACTTGCCCAGGGTCTCACAGCTACTAAATGTCTGAGGTAGGATTTTAACTCACGTCTTCCTAACTCTGGGTCTAATATTTTATCCACTATGTTACTAGCTTTTTCTAAAATTAATAAGTGAATTTTATCAAGCTTGTAAAGAATAATTAGCTCTTGTGCTACATAAAGTATTTACAAAAATAAAGAAGAAAACTTATCAAATTCCTTCAATGAGACAAATGTCATCATGAAAACCAGTCCGGAGAGAAATAAAGGTGAGAAAGAGAACTATAGGCCAAAAAAAAAAAGGCATATTGAAGCAAGAATAATGAACAAATTAAATTGTTAGAGAAAGGTCGATAGCAAAATATTCAAAAATTATTTAATATTATCAAGTTGCATTTCTATTAGAAATGCAGGGATGGATTTACATTGGTATACCTATAAAAACAATAAATCATATTAACAAAATTAACAAAAATAACATTTATATGAATAGATGACCAAAAAATGACTTTGAAAAAGACAGTACACATTTATATTAAAAACACAACACAGAAATTAAGGTATCTTTCCTTAATATGTTAAACAGTATCTTTATAGAATCAAGAGTTGTCATTATTTTTAAGGAAGAAACCCAATAAACTTTCCTAATGAAATCAGGAGAAAGAGCAAAATGTTCATTGCCTGTACTGTCATAGTGTAGCACCCAAATGCTAGTTATTCTAATAATGCAAGAAAAATAAATTAGATAGCCAAGCAAAATGCAAAATTATCTCTATTTTTTAAAATGATATTATGGTTTACTTTGTAAAAATTGAAAAAAATATTAGCTTCAGTTAAGTAGTGGAACATAAATCCATGAAATAATTAGACTAACAAAACCTATCAGGAGGAGATAGAGAAAATCCATTTAAAATAACTATGAAATCTCTAAAATATCTGAGAATTAACCCAACACATACTCAGGATACACACACACACACACACACACACACACACACGCACATATAATACACACACAGATATAAATATATACACATAAAACTAAAATGTTCTTTATAGAAATAAAAGAAGATAATTAAACCAAGCCATATTTATTGTTTATGTTTGTACCATACCAATGTAATAAAAAAGTATAATACTTAACTTAGTACACAGATTTTGTGATCTACCAAATACTTTAATCAAGAGGTTACTTTACTCATTTACAGACTTGGTGTTCCACTAACCAAGGGATTATGATCAAAGGGTTACTTGGTAAAATTAGGAAAAAATTAATTCATTGAAGAGAAAAAAGATATATAATCTCAAGGAAAATATTGGAAAAAATAGGTATTAAGGGGACTTAGTATTACCAGACCTATTATAAAGCAATGATTATCAAAATTATTTGGCTGAAAATGGAAAAGTGTAATAGGAAAGCGGACTAGATAACCAAGACCCAGAATCAATCACATAGTATCTCAGTGCTCAGTAACGGGAAGCTGGTGGTACAGTGGATAGATAAAGCACTGGGCCCAGAGTCAGGAAGTCCTAAGTTCAAATCTGTCCTCAGATATTTATTAGCTGTGCATCCCTGTGAAAATCACTTAACCCCTCTTTGTCTCAGCTTCCTCAACTGTAAAATGGGATATTAATAGTATCTACCTCAAAGGGTTGTTGTGAGGATCAAATGAGATGATATTAAAAAAAAAAAGCAGTTAGGACAGTGCCTGGTGCATAGGCACTAAATAATGTTTATTTCCTTCCCTCCCCTAATAAACCCAAGAATAATTCTGCACAATTTCCTAGAGTAAAAATTCCCTAATCGATTCAAGTTGTTTGGAAAACAAGTTATTTGGAAATTAGGCTTCCATAACCATATTGTTACCATGTACTAAAATGTCACAAGTGGATAAACGGCCTTTATATAAAAGGTTAAATCATTAAAACAACAACAATTGGAAGATGACAACCAGAAGAGAATGGGAAGAGTTACATTTTAATTCCATGGTTTGGGGGAGAAATTCATAATCAAATAATATATAGAAAAGGTCACAAAAAAACCAAAAGAGACTATTTTGATCATATAAAAATTAAAAGTTTGTATGCAAACAAAATCAATGTAACTAGAAAAAGAAAAGAAATTATGAATTGAGGGGAAAATATTTGTATCAACTATCTCTAGTAAAGATCTGGTATACACAATACTTAGGTAATTGATATAAATACATAAGACTGAGAGCCATTCCCCAACAGATAAGTACTCAAAGAATATGAACCAAGTTTTTTTAATAAGAAATGTAAACTATCAATAACATGTGAAAAATGCTTCAAATCACCAATAAGAAAATTATAATTTAAAACAGTTCTTTAGTTTCATCTCAAACCCAACAAATTATTAAAGATGATATAAGATGGAAATCATCATTGTTGGAAGGGATGCAAAAAGCGTCAATGCACTTTTAATGGAGTTGTAAATTGGTTCAACTCTAATGGAAAACAATTTGGAATTATTCTTGGAAAGTGACGAAATTTTTCTAACCCTTTAAACTACAATCAATGTTGCAACTGCCTGTATTTCTCGAGGAGGTCAAAGACACAAAAGAGGTTCCATATACACCAAAATGTTCCTAGCAGCACTTTTTATGGTAACTAAAAACTTAATACCAAGGAGGTGTTAATTAATGGAAGAATATCTGAACAAATTGTGGCATACGAATATAATGGAATATAGCTGTGCTATAGTAAATTATGATTAGTCAGGAATTCATAAATGTGGGAAGGCTTGTTTGAAATGATGCAAAATAAAATAATAAAAACTAAGGGAAATAATATAGAGAATGGCCACAGTAATGTAAAAGAAGACAAGACTATAAACTACATGAGAATTCAGATTGATAAAATGATCAGTTTTGACTCCAGAGGACTAATGGTGAAATCTAACTGAATTGATGCAGAATTAGGCATATTCTGTCAGATCTGGTCAATGTACCCATTTGTTTTATTTTACTGCAAGGGAGAATTCTAGCATAGGAGAGTGATGCTGAGAAATGACAGATTTATAGAAAAAAACACATCAAAAAACTTATTTTAAAGGGAGAAAAAGGGCTGGATGAATGGTAATTTTTTGTATATCCTCAGGAGTGTTTTCTTTCCCTTTGAGAATATAATAATATTCATCCATCAGTAAGTGTCATAGTAACATGTTTTGGTAAGTATAATGGCTTATGTTGCCTCTATTAGCTGTAATCCTGTTTTGTTTTGTCCACAGAAAAAGAGAACAAACAAGTAGTGGTCTTGTTTATTCTTTTTAGAGGGGCACAGAGACAGGGAATTTTAATCTGGCAAGAAACAAAAGAGGTCTGCTGCTTATGGAATTTGACATGGAACCTTTCAAGACTGATAAAACTTAATCACTACAACTCACTTCTGTCAATTCGTGTATGGACAAATGATATCAGAAGGAACTTAGAACTATGAAATCCTAGGAAAAACTTTAGGGGCACAGGTGGTGTTTTAATCACTACTACCAATTGAAGGTAGGAAATGCAGAAAAGGAAATCAGATTTGTGGAATGAACAGTTGGCTTCAAAAATTCTTTAAGAAAATATAGTTTAGATTTCTGGACATTGGCTTCAGATATAGGATGGGCTCTTGGCCAGGGATGAATAGGGGCCAATAAAAACATAATGGTCTATAATCTTGCAAATCTATTCAACAGGGCTTTAAACTGAGATGGAAGGGGGAGGGAAAAAAGCTTCCCATAGATCTGCCAATTCTGGTTCCATAGAGAGTAGTAGGTATAGCATAGAAGTAAAATAGTCAAAGAAAAGACAATTCTCAGGAGAGAGAAGCCAAAAAGAGAGCAGCGTAATGGTCTTAAATATGTATTTTCAAATCCATAGTGTATGACCAATAAACAGGGATCCTAATACAAATGGGGAGGGCAGTGGAATCTGACCTCAAATGTATTGCCCACCTGATGGGATATAATCCATGACTACAATATGGTTTGAGATCATTATATTTATGAAAAACTAACAGGACTGGTAAAGGATGTGATAGATGAATTTAATGACAATTTCACTTAGCAAAAAAAAAATTAGAGAAAATAACAAAGAGAGCTGCTTTTCTGGAACTCCTGACATGGGCTGGTTGCTAAAGGTAAAAAAGCAGGTTACTCCAGCATAGAGTTCTGATAGAATGGGAGAGAATATGAGGCAAAGTCTGACATGTATTGTACATAAGGCGAGAATGATTCCAAAGCATTCAGAGAAAGGATATGTAGGTTTCAATAGACTAATATCTTGAAAAAACAAGCAAATTATTACAATGGAAAGGGAAAGGGTCAAACTTCCTAAAGAAACCAATGTGCCTGCATAAGGAATTTATCAACTGACTCAGATTTTTAAAAAAGACTTTAAAAAAACACACAAAGATGGAAGGAAGGTCAAATAAGTGACTGATGCTATGATTAATACAAAAGAATACCTCAGTCATATAAAAATGTCAGGGGTACAAAATCCCTGAGGCTGATAAGGAATGTTCACCATCATGTTAGCTATGTTGTGGTCAAAAGGAAGGCAGAAAAGGGAGACCCAACTCCAGCGACTTCCTATTGCTTCTAGGTTTAAACAGAAACTCCTCTGTTCAGCATCAAAAACCCCTCACCATCTGGCTCCAACCTTTCTTTGCAGCCTCGTTATACTCTGCTATCAGCATATGTTCTGCAATCCGTCCAAATTATCCTTTTCTCTATTCCTTAAACATGAAATTCCATTTCCCATCTTTGTACTGTTGTGCTTACTGTTCCTCATGCCTGGAATATGCTCCCTCCTCACCCTACTTTTACAAGAAGCCTTTCCTTAGTCCCCCAAATGCAAGTTCCCTCTCTTCCAAATCACCCTGGATTTAACTACTTTGCATTTATCCTATTTATACGTATTCTGTATATACTAATGTAGCCCCTCATTCAAATAACTCCAACCTCTCCATGGACACTTTCTCCATCAATCTGTCTCTGTTTCTCTCTGACTCTGTGTCTCTGTCTCTCTGTTTCTGTCTCTGTCTGTGTGTCTCTTTCTCTGTCTCTCTGTTTCTGTCTCTGTCTGTCTGTCTCTCTTTCTCTCTGTCTGTCTCTCTCTCTCTCTCTCATTCCTTCAGAGAAGTATTTTCTGTCTTCTATTCTCTCTCTAATTATTTTTAGCAGTTAATGATAGTAGAGAGAAAACATCAATCTCTCTTTGGCCAGAAGAGAGTATCTGGTCACAGCTTGACAGAAAGTGACAATGCAGCTGGAAAGTTTTTATTTTACATAGCTCAGAAGTCTATTATTTTACCTCTCTATCTTTCTGCTTCATTAGCTTAGTTCATTCTTTGAAAGGTTTCACCTTATCATATTGATTAGTAACCAAATTCTCATATTCTGTCACTGAACCATTATCAAGTAAAATATGTTTATCTTATAATCATAAAACAATTCTGATCATCATATTTCATCAGTTATTAACATTAATGTTTTCCAATTTTTCACATTTCACCTTTGAGCACAGAAACCTGAAGTAGACTTTGTCCTTTAATCCCAAAGTTCCACAGTCTGTCAGGTGTAAATAAGCAGCTGCTGTCTCAGAACATTGAGGCAGATTTAACTCAGCAAGTACATAATTGTAAAGCAATCTTATTCTCCACACAAGTAAACTGTGAAGGATAGATCCCCTTTCACTTATGTGTGTACTGACTATCTCCCTAATTAGAATGTAAACTCCTTGAGAGCAAAGAGCTAGATAGCAAAGTGGATAAAGCACCCAGTCTATAATCAGGAAGGATTAAGTTCAAATCAGGCCTCAGGCACTTAATAGCTGTGTGACCCTGGGCAAGTCACTTAACCTCAATTTGCCTCAGCTTCCTCAACTGTAAAATGGAGGTAGTAATAGCACCTACTTCCCAGGGTTTTTGTGAGGATCAAATGAGATCCTATTGATAAATAACTCTGCAAATCTTAAAGCACTAGATAAATGTTAGGTTTTATAGCTATTGTTTCATTCTTTGTTTTGCATTTTCAGCGCTGAATGAGTGGAAATCGTAGTTGCCTATAGTAGACTACTTTGCTGCAAGAGACTGTCATCCTCCAATCACCTTTCAGATGAAGAAACTAAGGCTCAGAGTAGACAAATGACTAATTTAATTCCACACATGTAGAAATGGTAGAGCAGGGACTAAAATTTAGGATATCTTACTCCAACTTGCAGGACAGCTAGGTGGCACAGTAAATAGAGTACCGGCCCAGGAGTCAGGAGGACCTGAATTCAGATCTGGCCTCAGACACTTACTAACTGTGTGACCCTGAGCAAGTTACTTCACCCTGTTTGCCTCAGTTTCTTGTCTTTAAATGAGCTGGAGAAGGAAATGGCAAATGACTCTAGTACCTTCGACAAGAAAATTTCAAATGGGGTCACAGAGAGTCTGAAATGACTGAACGTACACACACACACACACACACACACACACACGCTTCAACCCTTATACCAGGAAAGCTTAACATCTCTCACTTTCTCATGCTGTTACATAGATTTATACAGTTAGATGAAAAGAACTGTTATCTTTCATCCATTCAGTAAGGATTTATTTAGTGCCTGCTATGGAGAACACTATGCTTTGTGTTTGAAGAGAATACACAATAATGAACATAGAATCATAGATTTAGAGCTAAAAGAGACAGAGTTTGAAGTTATCTAGTCCACCTTCTTCATTTTATAGGTGAGGAAATTTAGGCCCAGAGAGGTGAAGAAACTTGTCTGAGGTCACATACAAAATAAATGAATGGCAGAATCAGGATAAGCTATAGCTTCTGCCATCAGGGAATTTGCTGTTTAGTAGGTGACTTAGGCAGAAACACAGGTAATTAATAATTTCAATATTACATGATAAGTGCATTAGAGAGTTGTAACAGAAATTACTACATGAAGACTTGAGGTAAGGTTGTTACAGATCAGGCAAATCAAGGAAGGTTTCACAGAAAAGATGGCAAATGAGTTTGACTTTAAAGGCTATGTTGTACACGACCTTTATCAAATTGCTTGCTGTCTCGGGGAGACGGGAAGGGAATTTGGAACTTAAAACTTTAAAAATGAATATTAAAAATTGTCTTTATATGTAATTGGAAAAAATATATCATTTAAAAGATAAAGGTAGTTGGTGGAAAAGGTTATGTAAGAATTTAACATGCAAACTGGGGGTCAATAAGAAATTCTTGGCATATTGTGAGCAAAGGTCCATGAACTAAAGAATTCATTGTGTGGTAGAAGTGAAGGTGGGGATAGCAAGTAACATACACTAGCTGGTTTGTAGAACACAAGAGGGAATGGTTTGAGATAAGACTGCAAAGGTAGTATAGTGTCAGACTATAGAAAAGGTTGAGTGCCTCTTTTTGAATCCCCAGCACTTTGCCCAATACCTGGCACATAGCAAGTGTTTAATAAATATTGATGGATCAATTAATTGCCAGGCAATGGGGAATGGAAGGGAATAAGCGTTTGTTAAATGTTTCACGCATTTACGAATATTATCTCCTTTAATCCTAACAATAGCTCTGGAAAGTAGGTACTATTATTATCCCTGTTTTACAGTTGAGGAAACTGAAACATATAGAGGGTAAGTGAATTGCCCAGAGTCATACAGCTAGTAAGTTTCTGAGACTGAATTTCAACTCAAGTCTTCCTGACCCCAGGTCTAACGTATTTACCGTGATACCTTCCTACCTCTCTGGATAATAGAAAGCCACAGAGAACTTTTGAGCAGAAGGTTGCATGAACACATCTATGCATAAAACAGATTAGTCTGGTAGTGGCACGATGAATAGACTGGAGCCAATGAGATCAGGGAGGCTGGAAGACCTGCTAGGAGGCTATCGCTTCTAAGTGACATAGAGGGCTCATCCTAGGATTGTGGCAGTGGGAATACCAAAGAGAGGGATAGATACAAAAAAAAATGTCCCATAGGTAGGATTGAAAGGACCATTTTGTAACACATTGGATGTAAGAAATGAAAAAAAGACTAAAATATGGCACCTAGAAGAATGGGTGAATACTGATGTTGCAGACTTCTCTGCATTATTAACATTTTCTCTATCATTTTCTGAAGTCTGGCCAATCTACAAAACAATAAATCAAACCCCGATTTGTAGCTTTGCAAATTTGTGATGTGTAAATGTAAATTTTTATGCTGAAAATTTAACAATGGGCTCTCAAGAGCCAATAGGAACCATCTCCAGCACCCTCCCATCCTCCTGGAGTTAATGGGAAGATGAGAAGAAAATATTTAGTTAATACTTAGTTTTTTTATTTTTCATGTTAGCTATTAACTATATAACTAAATATTAGTTAATAGGAAGATGAGAAAAGAAAATATTTCAGATGGGAGCTTAGGGAATTAGATGGGAAGCTTGGATAAAAGCATAGATGATATGCTTATCAAATTTACATATAAGAAAGATAACACACTGAACAACATAGAGAGGCTCCTGAAAGATCTTGATGGACTAGTGCACTGAGCTGACTCTAATAAGCTGAAATTCAATCAAGATCAATGCAAAGTTTTACACCAGAATTCAAAAAGCGTTTCCCAAGTACAAGATGGGTGAGTTAATTGAAAGAAAATCTAGGGGTCTTAGTAGACTTCAAGCTTGATATGAATAAACAGTGTGGCATGGGCAGCCCACAAAATTAATACAACCTTGGGCTGAATTAAGAGCAGCCATGGCAAGACGGTAAGTTCTACCTTACTCTACCCTAGTCAAATAATATCTGGAGAATTTTGTTTAGCTATGGCTCTTTCATTTTAGGAGTGACCCTTCTAAGCTGGAGAGCATTCAGAGAAAGGCAATCAGGATGGTGAAAGATCTCAAGATCACGTCACAAGCAGTCTGGTTTAAGGAACTAGTGATAGTTGACCTGGAGATGAGAAGATTTGGAGAGACATGAGACCTGTTTTCAATTATTTGAAGGATTGTCATGTGAGACAGGAATTAATTAGACTGGTCCTTCTTGCCTTCTGCCTGGCAGAGCTAGGAACAATGGGGGGACGTCACAAAGAGGTCAGTTTAGACTTGATATAAGGAAAAACTTTTTAACAATTTGTTATGTAAAAGTAAAATAGGCTGCCTGGCAAAGTAATGGGTTACTCCATTCCGGAGGTCTCCAAACAAAGATCTGGCGACCTCTTGTTGGACACATTGTAGAGGCTGCTTTTATTCAGGTATGGATGGTTGGTCTGGAGCGTGGGTGGGGAACCTGCAGCCTCAAGGCCACATGTGGCTTTCTAGGTCCTTGGGTAAGGCCTTTTGATTAAGTCCAAGTTAAAACAAATCCTTTTAGTAAGGCATTTGTTCTATGAAGTTTGGATTCAGTCAAAGGGCTGCACTTGAGGACCTAGAGGGCCACATGTGGCCTTGAGGCCGCAGGTTCCCTACCCCTGGTGCAGATGATCTATATGGTCCTGATTCTATATGTGAATAAGGGTGGATGTCTATATGAAACATATGGTTCTATAGAACATTATCAATGTATCTTAGAATGCCATTTTTTATTATAATCTTAAAACGTATTATGGTATACATTAGGGCTATATCACCAGCATGTCACTCGTTCACTTGTTATTAATGTAATTAGCTATTGCAGCTAGCAGTATTTTTTGGTTGAAACAACCATCTAGGAGCCACTGGTTAAATGATAACTGATTAATCATGTATGTAGGCTTTGGGAGGACCAAACCCAACACGGAGTCAATCATTGTAAAAATGAGAAAGGGATCCTAGATATTGCTGCAGTTTCGTAGGTAGAATTTCATCATACTTTCTCATTACATTTGCTACATTTCCCCTCACTCACACTTAGGAACACATTCAAAAAGAAATGATCAAAGTCCCATTCAAACTCTCTTTTCTAGACAAGAAATAAAGTGCTAAGTAATGTTTTCTAAGTTCTGCTACTTAGGTAAGATATTTCACATTTTCTTCTAAACTATTTTATTCTCTTTCTAATTCTTTCCTCCAGAACTTTAACTTCTATCTCTTGTTTCATTTCTTCTAAGCACTTGTGTGTCCTTGTGAATAATTTAGTTGCTTTTTTTTTTGCGCCTCTACTTCGTATTCTTATAGAGTTATTCTTTTCCATGTACTTCCCGATCCATAATTCCTTATAGTGGTCATTGTCTTCTGTTCATTTCTTCAGCCTCAGTTCCTGAAATGGGGATTTGTTCCAGGGCCAGAATTCAACTTCACTAAGCTTTTGGGTCAGGTGGACAGCCCTGCTTGATCTTGACCTGCAACCTAGGCTCCTTTGCCAACCATCTTTGTGTGTGTGTGTGTGTGTGTGTGTGTGTGTGTGTGTGTGTGTGTGTTTAAGCTTCCCTGGATTTTTAAGGTTCTATGTGCCACATCTTCAGGACCGTCTATGGAAACTCGGGCCAGATCATTAGGTATCTCAGAGCCCCTGGACCTGCCTTCCAGGATCTGTGCTATGATTTTCTGATTATTCTGGGTCTTCCTTATGAGGGCTTTCCCCCTCTTGTTGCCTCCAGACACAGAGCCTTGCAGTACAGAGGTGACTCTGGTACATTTTTTCTTGTGCCAGAAGGCTTCTCTCTCTTGCATGCTTTTCCTGGCAAGCCTCTTTTTCTATTGCCTGTATGCTTCTAGTTTACTTTTTGTGCATTTCTGAAGTGGGTGAAATCACTTATTATGGATTCTAATTGGATTTCTTGATGATTATTTGGTCTGGTGCTATTTTTAGATTTTTGCTGGAATAGGTATGTGGGAGTTGGGCTGTCTGCCTCCATTCAAGCAATCATCTTGGCCAGAAGTTGAAAAAAATCTTTTCTTATTGAAAAAGTTTTACAGATTTTGGAAGGCACTGAAGTTTGCAAGTCATTTTTAATAATGTAAGCGTGAATAACAAAAATATTTATTAACTGTTATACAGGGAGAATTTAGTGACCTTTTAAAAAAAATCAAAACTCTATTTCATTCTTCCCCTTCAGGAAAATGGAGGAAGAAAGAACTTTCCTTCATTCATACCTTATTCAACTGCTCTTTGTAGCCATACACTGGTTGGAAAAGAGGCCCCAGAAGGTTAGAGTGTACTGATCAGCTTGAATCTGCTCCCTCTTTGGCCCAGATCACACCCCTTCTTAGGTTACTCTCCTGAGGCTATGGATATCCACATGGTTGCTATGGATATCCACAGAACCACAAAACTTATCAAAGAGCTCCCATAGCTATGAGCTGAGGATTTGAGCTTTTCATTTAGAAAAGACAGGCACTTTTGACTATATTAACCCCCTTCTAGGGGGTAGCATAGAGGCTATCACCAGTTACAAGAGGCCAAATCTAGATGAAATGCAAACTCGAATAAAAACTTTTTCCTCTGGAAGAAGGATGTTTAGACACAGAGCACATATGGTTTAAACATTGGCATTTATGTATTGCACTAGAAGAAAATACCTGTAGGCAGTCCCCAACTTAGAATGGGTTGCATTCCAAAAGTTTGTGTTTAAGTTGATGGTTGAGGAGGCTGAATGTATTTTCCCATAGAAACGTTGATTCTATAAATGTTGATTCTCTTTTCAGGCCATCCCACAAATGGGTATTTAACCCATGAAGTACTTTAAGTAAGACCAAGCAGCATTAGGGATCCAAGAAGTAGGAGATTATGTCACGTAGAAGTGAAAAGAGGGAAGAAAATTGGGAGAAGGAGGATGGAGGAGGGAAGAAAGGAGGAAAAAGGAGAGGGCAAAGAAGAGGAGAAAAAGAGAGATACAGAGGAAGAAGGGTAAAGAAAAAAAAAAGGTAACTTCTTCCCCCTTTTCTAGATATTGTTTGTTGCAGAGTTGGCCTCAAATATAAGCTCAAGTTATGCTTTTGACACATACTTGCCCAGGTGTAATCCTGGGCAAGTAACTAAACCTGTCAGTACCCTAAGTAATTCTCTAAGATTATAAATTAAAGAGAAAGTGCCAACTTGCAATAGTACTATAGTGAACTTTCCATAACAACAAAAAGCACAGACCCAGTCCCTTTCCCTATCCTTCCTAGATGCAGAAGCAGCATTATGGTGGTGTGGATAGAGTGTTGGCTGTAGTGTCAAAAAGACATGTGCGCAGATCAATCTCTGAAACTTACTAGCTCTAGGACCCTGGGGCAAGTCATTGAACTTCCTTGGAACTATTTACTTATTTGTAGAATGAGGGGGTTGGACTAATTGCCTTCTAATTATAGATCTTGAGCCTATAACTTTTATGTAACTCAGGTAACTCTCAAGGACTTAACTCTCAAACTTCCTTGATGGAAGGAGGTATGCATACTGACCAAATAACAGACCCTTTTTTTTTTTTTTTTACTAGATTCTTGGATAGAAGGATAGCCTTAGGGAGAAAAGTGTGGTTAGTGGTGTAACTTTGGTAACTTCCCATCTCCTTCTCTATCCTCTTCTCCTATATCCCACTATCTCTGTGGCCAGCTCTTCAGGCATCCCAGAAAGCCTATCTGTCATATCCTCAAAGTACTTCGTGTTGCCAAATTATCAACATCCAAAACAGATTCAAATCAAAACTACCATTTTTAAGAAATCAAAAAT
Source organism: Vombatus ursinus (assembly GCF_900497805.2). NCBI lineage: Eukaryota > Metazoa > Chordata > Mammalia > Diprotodontia > Vombatidae > Vombatus > Vombatus ursinus. The sequence continues at coordinate 22,419,484 of NW_020946557.1, read as the reverse complement.
GCCAACGTTTCTAATTTGATGTTAGGTGGACAATAATCTGATTGAATTAATTTACACTGATATGTGATTGATAGCCCCTTAAACACCCAGAGATATTTGCATTTTTAAAAAGAGACAGTTTGTTTACCCAAATAAAACTTTAATTTATGAGATTTCAAGGCAGCCTAACCAAGTGAATTTTTAAAGTTCAGGCAGTGTTAGGGAAAAGATATTTTTGATCAGAAAGGTCACTACATAGGCAGATCAGTCTTGTCTGAGAGTCTGTTGTACCTCAACTCTCCTAAGATGTTCTTAATTTTTTTTCCTTTCTTCCACGTCTGAATTCATTGACTCTCTAAAAGTTGTGGATTTTCCACCTCCCAATGATGAATAGGGACTCCTGGAAGTTTGAGAAATGAGGCAACTTTGGAAGGATATTAGACCCAAATAATGAAGGCCTTATCATCAATGGATCTAGTTGGTGTGAAGTATGTATAATTATTTGTTCTATTATCTCAATCAAGAAGGAAAGGCAGTTAAGCTAACAGGGTAGGAAGGCAACATTTACTTCTAGTACCCTCTTGAGATCACCAGTCTCTCTCCTACATTGGGGCAGCATAGAGTGAGCATTTAAAATAATAACTTACATTCATAGAGTACTTCAACATTTACAAAACATTTTCTTCACAGTAACCTTGTGAGGTATATAGTACAAGTATAAACGTCCACATTTTAAAGATGAGTAAAATGAGGCTCAGAGACATTAAATAGTCACAAGGTCAGATTTCAGACCTAAATCTCTTTTCTTCAAACCCAGCATGTGTTCCACTATGTTATATTATCTTTCTAAAAGAAACAAGGCTTTCTTTCTGTCTTTCTTTTCTTCTTTCTTTCTTTCTTGCTTGCTTTCTTTTGTGTGGGGAATGGGGGTAAGGAGTATTGGTAAAAAAAAAAAAATAGCCCTTTTATTATACTATTGAAGAAGACTGTTGCAAGAGAACTGTTTTTGAAGAGAGAACCCAGAGGTATTTCTTTATGGTAGAGGAGCAGAGCTGTGGGTTGCTGGTATTCCTGGGTGTCTCCCTACATATTCATTTAGGTTATCTTGTTTTATATGTGTCCAAAGCAATAATTAGGAATTCTTTAACCTGGAGATCTTTGATGGGATGATGGTTCAGAGGACAGTTCAAACATAAATGAAATTGAGCTGAGGAAGGGGGTAGTCCATCTCTTTTGGTCCCTACTCATGCTTGAGTTGTGGTGGAAGGAAGCTTTAGAAAAGAAATGATGTGGCAACAGCAGCTGGGGCAGGGGGAGGTGGTGGGAGGGTAAGAAGTGATACTAAGAAGAAGACCTTGAGATGAGGTACAGGGATAAAATAACCACTGGGATTAAATGTAGTTGCACTCCCCTCCTCCCCATATTGACTCCTGGAACAAGGCTTTTTTCAGTCTAGAACAGTTGTAACTATAAGGTACCCTAAGTCTTGGACACAAAGAACACTATAGGAATTTTTGGTGCTAAGTCCATATTATAAGGTTAATGACGGTTGGATCCTTGACAATACTTTTGGTCAGGGATGGGGGAAGGGAATAAACATTTATATAGCATCTGCTATGTGCCAGACATTGTGCAAAATGCTTTTAGAAATATTATCACATTTGATCCTCACAACAGGTGTATATATGAATGTGAGAGATGATAGGATCATGGTAGCCCCAAATATTGACTTGGGGGCTACCATGTCAGAAATTTGGGATGGTATGATAGATGCAGTAATAGAACACATCAATTCTGAGCAAATGTTGGTCATTTTTTTAGTATGAAAGCCAGATGGGGCAGTACTATCTATAGCCACTAGGGAGCAGTCAAGAGTCAGGGACAGGTTGAGAGCATCTTATAGGCAGTCTGGTACAATGGATAGAACACTGGGCCTGGAGACAGAAATACCTGAGCTCATATCTGGCCTCAGATACTTACTAGCTGTGTGACTTTGGGCAAGCCATATAACCTCCATCTGTCTCAGTTTCTTTATCTGTAAAATGGGTATAATAATAGTACCAACCTCATAGGGTCATTGTGAGGATCAAACTAGATAATATTTGTAAAGCATTTAGCACATTGCTTGGCACATAGTAAGCACTTAATAAATGCTTATTTCCTCCCCTTCCTCCTTCTAAGAGCAGTTAATGAAACATGTGTGCCAGTTGTGGGAGTGGAAACATTTTGTTTTGTTTTGTTTTGTTGAGACAATTGGGGGTTAAGTGACTTGCCCAGGGTCACACAGTTAGCAAGTGTCAAGTGTCTGAGGCCAAATTTGAACTCAGGTCCTCCTGATTCCAAGGCCAGAGCTCTATCCACTGGGCCACCTAGCTGCCCCCAAAGGGGAGACATCTTGAACAGAGCCCTGTGGTGCTTCACTCAAGATTTCCCTACACACACACACACACACACACACACACACACATATGAATTAAGAGGGGTTCTAGAAAAAAAGGTTCCCAAACTTATTTGGCTTCCCACCTCCTTTTCAAAAAAACAATTATTCAGCGCCCCTCTGGAAATCTACTTTCTTTAACCCTTTAAAGGTTTTTTGAAATTTGCATCATTTTTTAAAAAAAGAACTTTTTTTAAAAATGATGCATCTCAAATTTAATAATTTATTGTAAATTTTTGAGTTTTTTCCTGCATTGAAATTTTGATGATGCAATATTGTGTCATGTAACAGTATAATATTATATTACAAACAAGTCATTATATGCATGTATTCCTGCTGATGCATGCTGGGCTTCCCGACAACAATGCTTCACATATTCACTTGTCAGCACTTGAGTGTTAAGACCTGTCAGTGGATTTGACCACTGATTGGGTATAATTTGCATTTTGTGTGTTTATTTGAAAAATGATGTAATCACTACGACTTTAACTCTGTTATACAACAGATGAAATATGTATGAACAGTTTTTCAAAATTTTCTTCTCTTCTTTCATTATGCTTCCACCACCCCTTATTTTTATTCATTGCCCCCCAAATGCACCCAAAGATATTACTGTCCCCCTGGATCATTCCAGCACCCCCCAGGGGGTGGTATCACCCACTTTGGGAACTTCTGTTAAAACATTGGGTTTTAATTGGGGCTTAAAAAATCCAGAGAGGCCAAGAGGGGGAGATGAGGAGGGAGAGCCTTCCTGGCACAGGAGACAGTCAGAGAAAAGACCCATAGCAGAGAGATGGAGTGTCTTGTTCGTGAAAGAGCATGGAAACCAGTGTCACTGGATCAAAGAGTATTTAATTGGGAGTAAGCTGTAAGACTGGGAAGGTAGGAGAGGGCTAGGTTATGAATAATTTTGAATGTGAGACAGAGGATTTTGTATTTGAACCTGGAGGTGATAGGTAGCCACAGGAATTTACTGAGTGTGGGGTAGGCGTAATGTGGTTGGACCCATGCTTTTAGGAAAATCAGTTTTGTAGCTGAATGGCAGATGGACTGGAGTGGAGAGAGACTTGAGGCAGACTGACCCACCAGCAGACTATTGCAATAGCACAGATATGAGGTGATAAGGGCTTTTACCAGAGTGCTGAAAATGTGAGAAAGGGATGTATTTGAGAGATGTTGCAAAGGTGAAATCAACAGGCTTTGACAGCAGAGAGAACAAGAAGGCTGAGAAATAGTGAGGAATGGAGGATGATACCTAGGTTGTAAACCTGAGAAACTGAGAGCATGGTGTTGCCCTTTATAGTAACAGGAAAGGTAGCAGGGAGAAGATATAGGGGGAAAGATATTGGATGTATTTTTTAATATTTTGTTTTTCAATTACGCTTAAAAACAATTTTAAACTTTTTTTTAACATTTTGAATTTTAAATTCTCTCCCTCCCTACCTTCCTCCCTCCCCACCCAATGGGAAGTCAAGCGTTTTGATACGTTATAAATGTACAGTCATGCAAAACAGATTTCGATATTAGCCATGTTGTGAAAGAAAACATAGACCAAAACAAAACAAAACAAAATAAAACCTCAACAGCAAGAAAAATACACTTAAAAAAGTTTTTTTTTGATCTGCATTCAGACTCCATCAATTCTTTCTCTAGAGATGGATAGCATTTTTCATCAGAGGTCCTTCATAATTGTCTTGGATCATTGTATTGCTGAGAATAGCTCAGTCATTCACAGTTGATCATTGTAAAATATTGCTGTTAGTATATGCAACATTCATGTAAATCTCGGGTTTTTGAGAAAGCATTCTTCTCTTCATTTCTTATAGCACAATAGTATTCCATCACAATCATATGCCGCAATTTGTTCAGTCAATTCCCAATTGATGGGCATCCCCTCAATTTCCAATTCTTTGTCAACACAAAAAGAGGTGCTATAAATGTTTTTTTTATAGATAGCAAGTCTTTTTCCTCTTTTTAAAAAAAATCTCTTTGGAATACAGACCCAATAGTGGTATTGATGGGTCAAAGGGTATTCACAGTTTTATAACCCTTTGGTCAAAATTCCAAATTGCTTTCTAGAATGGCTGGATCAGTTCACAACTCCACAAACAGTGCTTTAGTGTCCCAATTTCCCCACATCCCCTCCAACATTTGTCATTTTCCTTTTCTGTCATATTAACCAATCTGATAGATGTGAGGTGGTAACTCAGAGTTGTTTGGATTTGCATTGCCCTAATCAGTAGTGATTTAGAGCATTTTTTCGTATGACTGTAGATAGCTTTGATTTCTTCATCTGAAAACTAACTTCATATCCTTCAACCATTTATCAATTGGGGAATGATTTAAATTCTTATAAATTTGACACATTTCTTTATATATTTGAGAAATGAGGCCTTTATCAGAGAAAGATGCTGTAAAATTTTTTTCTGGTTTGCTGCTTTCCTTCTAATCTTGGCTGCATGAGTTTTGTTTATGCAAAAACTTTTTAATTTAATATAATTATAATTGTTTGTTCTGCTTCCCTGAACTCTCTCTCTCTTGTTTGAGCATAAACTCTTCCCTTTTCCGTAAATCTGACAGGTAAATTTTTTTCCATGTTCCCCTAATTGACTTATGATATCACTCTTTATATTTAAATCATTTACCCATTTTTACCTTATTTTGGCGTATGGTGTGAGACATTAGTCTATGCCTAGTTTCTGCCAAACTGCTTTCTATTTTCCTAGCAATTTTTGTTAAATGGTGAGTTCTTGTCCCAAAAGCTTGGATCTTCGGGCTTATTAAACACTAGATTACTGTGGTCATTTACTACTGCATATTGTGTACTTAATCTATTCCACAAATCCATCACTCTATTTTTTAGCCAATATCATATTGTTTTCATGATTTCCACTTTGTAATGTAGTTTAAAATTTGGTATACTAGACTGCCTTCCTTCACATTTTTTCTTCAATGATTCTTTCATTATTCTTAACCTTTTATTCTTCCAGATGAATTTTATTACTTTTTTCTAGCTCTATAAAATAATTCTTTGTTAGGTTGATTGGTATGGCACTGAATAAGGAAATTAATTTAGGCAAAATTGTCATTTTTATTTTATTGGTTTGGCCTACCCATGAGCATTGCATATTTCTCCAATTGCTTAGGTCTGTCTTTCTTCATGTGAAAAGTGTTTTAAAATTTTGTTCATATAGTCTTTGGGTTTGTGTTGGCAAGTAAACTCTCAAGTATTTTATATTGTCTTCAGTGATTTTAAATGGAATTTCTCTTTCTATCTCTTTCTGCTTGGTTTGGTTGGTAACATATAGAAATGCCAACACTTTATATGGGTTAATTTTATATCCTGCAACTTTGTTAAAGTCTTTAATCATTTCAATTTTTTTTAGTTGGTTCTCCAGGGTTTTCTAAGTATGCTATCATATCATCTGCAAAGAGTGATAGTTTTATTTCCCCATTGCCTATTCTTATTCTTTCAATTTCTTTTTTCTTGTTTTATTGTTATAATTAGCATTTCTAATACAATATTGAATAACAATGGTGATAATGGACATCTTTGTTTCAACCTTCCCTTATTGGGAAAGCTTCTAGTTTATCCTCTTTACAGATGATGGTTGCTTTTAGCTTTATAGAGTACTACTTATCATTTTAAGAAAGGTATCATTTTATTACTATGCTTTCTAGTGTTTTTAATGAGACTGGGTATTGCATTTAGTCAAAAGCATTTTCTGCATCTATTGATATAATCATGTGGTTTTTTGTTGTTTTTGTTATGATATGATCAGTTATGCTTATAGTTTTTCTAATGTTGAATCAGACCTGCATTTCTTATATGAATCTCACCTGGTCATAATGTATGATCTTTGTGATACATTGCTGTAGTCTCCTTGCTATTATTTTATTTAAAATATTTGCATCAATATTCATGAGGGAAATTGGTCTATAAGTTTTTTTTCTGTTTCAGCTTTCCCTGGTTTTAGTATAAAATTCATATTTGTGTCATAAAAGGGCTTTGGTAGGACTCCTTCTTTACCTATTTTTTCCAAATAGTTTACACAGTATTGAGATTAATTACTGCTTAAATGTTTAGCAGAATTAACTTGTAAATCCATCTGGTCCTGTGGATTTTTCTTAGGGTGCTCATTTATGACTTATTCTATTTATTTTTCTAAGATAAGGTTATTTAAGTATTCTCTCCCCCATTTTGTTAACCTGGGCAATTTATAACTTTTTAAAATATTCATTCATTTCATTTAGATTGTCAGTTTTATTGGCATACATTTGGGAAAGATATCTCCTAATAATTTCTTTAATTTCATCTTCATTGGTGGTATGCATTTTCCCTTCTCATTTTTGTTACTGATAATTTGGTTTCCTTCTTTCTTTTTTTTTAAAAATCAAAGTAACCAATATTTTATCTATTTTTTTCATAAAAACAGGTCCTAGTTTTATTTATTAATTTAATTGGTTTTTAAACTTTCAATTTTATTAATCTCTCCTTTGATATTCAATATTTTCATTTTAGTGTTTAATTGGAGATTTTTCATTTGTTCTTTTTCTAGTTATTTTTTAAAGGTTCATGCCCAGTTCATTGATCTGATCTTTCTCTCTTTTATTGATGCATGTGTTTAGAGGTAGAAATTTTGCCCTAAGTACTGCTTTGGCTGCATCTCCATTTTTGGTATGTCGTCTCATTGTTATCATTCTTTCTAATGAAATTATGAATTATTTCTATGATTTGTTCTTTGATCCATTCATTTTTTAGAAATAGAATATTTAGTTTCCAGTTAATTTTCAATCAATACTTCCATAGCTTTTTATTGAGTATACTTTTATTTCAGTGTAAATTTATTATTTCTGCCTTTCTGCATTTGTTTGTGAGCTTTTTATACCTTAATACATGGTCAATTTTTTTTTGTGAAAGTGCCATGTACAGATGATTAAAATGGTATATTCCTTTCTATTCCTATTCATTTTTCTCCAGAGGCTTATCATATAACTTTTCTAAAATTCTATTCATCTCCTTAACTTTTTTCTTATTTATTTTATGGTTAGACTTACCTAATTCTGAGAAGGGAAAGTTAAGGTACCCCACTAATAAAGTTTTAATAAAGTTTTCACTTAACTTTTCCTTTATGAATTTACATGCTGTGCCATTTGGTACACATATATTTTGTATTGATATTACTTCATTGTCTATGGTATTTTTTTTAATATGATGCAGTTTCCCCATTTATCTCTTTTAATTAAGTCTATTTTTGCTTTTTGCTTTGTCTGAGATCATGAGTGTTACCCTTGCCTTTTTTTTACTTCAGCTGAAGCATAATAGATTCTGCTCCAACCCCTTATTTTAACTCTACATGTCTTTCTATTTCAGCTCTGTTTCTTTTAAACAACATATTGCTGGATTCTAATTTCTCATCCATTCTACTATCCACTTTAGTTGCACAGGTAAATTCATCCCATTCACATTTACAGTTATGATTACTAACTGCATTTCCCTCCATCTTATTTTCTCTTTCCCTTCCTTCTCTCTCTGTCTCTGTCTCTCCTTTCTGTCTCTCTCTGTCTCTCCCTCTCTTTCTTCTCTTAGCCTCTCACTCCTCAGAAGTCTGCTGTGCTTCTGACCATTGCCCTTATGTTCTCTCCCCCCACTTTCTCTTATCCCCTTCTCCTTCTACTTCCTGTTGGGTAAAATAGATTTCTATGACTGATTGAGTATATGTATATGTAGTTTTCTTATTTGCACCAATTCAGATGTGAGTAAGGTTCAAATATTGCCCACCCCCCATTTTTTTCTCTACTGTAAAACCTCTTCTTTGAACATCTCTTTTATGTGAGATAATTTCCCCCATTTTCTTCTGCATTTCCCCTTCTCCCAGTGCCTTGTTCTTTCTTGCCAATCCATTTTTTTTCCTGAAATTATCCCATTATCTGTCTTTGTGGAGTTTTTCTAACTGCCTTAATAATGATAATGTTCTTAGGAGTTATATGTATTATCTTCCCATATAGGAATGTAATTGATTTAACCCTTATAATTTCTCTTCTATCTTTAGATTTCTCTTTTATGTTCTCTTCTATGCTTCTCTTGAGTCTTGAATTTGAAAGTCAAATTTTCCATTCAGCTCTGGTCTTTTCATCAGAAATACTTGAAAGTCCTCTATTTCATTACATATCCATTTTCCCCTCGAAGTATTATACTCAGTTTGCTGAATAGGTAATTCTTGGTTGTAGTACTACCTCCTTTGCCTTCCAGAATATCATATTCCAAGCCCTTCACTCTTTTAACATGGTAGCTACTAAATCTTGTGTGATCCTGACTATGGCTCCACTGTATTTGAATGGTTTCTTTCTGATTGCTTGAAGTATTTTTCTCTTTGATCTGGGAGTTCTGGAATTTGGCTATAATATCCTTCAGATTTTTTCATTTGGGGATCTCTTTCAGTAGGTGATCAGTGGATTCTTTCCATTTCTATTTCTATTTCAATTCATTGTTTCTATTTCTAGGATATCAGAGCAGTTTTCCTTTATAACTTCTTGATATGTGGGGTGGAGCAAAGATGGTGGAGTAAAGGCTCTCCTGAGCTCTCCAAATTCCCCTCCAAATAATTTTTTTAAAAAATGCTTCAAAATGAATTATGAAACAGTTGAGCCAACAAAAGGACAGGGTGAAACATTTTTCCAGGCCAGGATATCTTAGAACATTGACAAGAAAGATCTGTCTAATTGGAATGAGTAAAGCACTGTCTAGCACAGGTTGGGTCCTGGCAAACCAGCAGCAGGCCTTAGGAGTAACTGAATCATCAGGGTGGCTGTGGCTTCCAAAGCTCTCAACCCACTGATGGTAAAGGGGTCAGACAACTGGTCAGAAGGAGATTACAGGGGGACTTTTGCTGGCAGTGGGAGTAGGACTCTATTACATTGCCCATACACAGTTCCAGTCATGGTCTCAGGGTGAGGAGGGATCCTGGTCACAGTTTTTGGGCAGAAAAGAGTGCTTGTGGTCACTCACAGACCAGAACACAGATAGGAAGAGCAGTGACCACACTTTTCCTTAGATCATATCACCTTGGAAGATCTGAAAACCTACTGACTACCAGAATGAGCTCTTAAAACAGCAGCACAACAAACCTGAAGCTTGAAACAGTATCCCCTCCACCCTGGGAGCACACCCCAACTTTAACATAAAATTGAAAGTCAAGAAATGGCTAAAAAATGGACAAGCAACAAAAAAAATAACCTGACCATAGAAAGTTACTATGGTGACAGGGGATACCAAACATAAACTCAGAAGAAGAGAACAAAGTCAAAACAACTACAGGTAAAGCCTCCCCCCCTCCAAGAACTCTTGAAAAAGCTCAAAAAGAATTTTAAAATTCAAATAAGAGAGGTAGAGGAAAAGTTAGGAAAAGAAATGAGAGTGATACAAGAAAATCATGAAAAAAAGAGTCAACAGCTTGGTAAAGGATGCACAAAAAATAATTTCTTGAAATATAATGTCTAGGCTCTTTATCATGGCTTTCAGGTGGTTCAATGATTATTTTTTTAAATTTATTTTTATTTTTTGTTACATTTTAAGTTCCAAACTGTCTCCTTTCCTTCCTTCTCATCCCACACTAGAGAAGGCCATCATTATTTTATGCATCTTTCCATGTTTTTCTAAAATCAACCTGCTCCTCATTTCTTACACTATAGTAGTATCACATCACAATCATATACCACAAGTTGTTTAGCCATTCCCCTATTGATTGGCATTCCCACAATTTCCAATTCTTTGACACCACAAAGAGAACTGCTATAAATATTTTAGAACATATAGATTCTTTTCCCTTTTCCCCGATCACCTTGGGAAACAGACATAATAGTGATATTTCTGGGTCAGAGGGTATATACAGTTTTAAAACTCTGGACATAATTCCAGATTGTTCTTCAAAATGTTTAGATAAGCTCACAGTTCCACCAACAGTGTCCTTGTGTCTCAATTTTTCCACATCCCCTCCAACATTTGTCATTTCTCCCCTCTATCATATTAGCCAATCTGATAGGTATGAAATGATATCTCAAAGTTGTTTTAATTTGCATTCTCTAATAAATACTGATTTAGAACATTTTTTTCATATGATTATATGTAGCTTTGATTCTTTCATCTTGCCTGTTTATATCCTTTGACCATTTATCAATTGGGGAATGACTCATATTCTTATAAACTTGACTAAGTTCTCTATATATTTGAGATATGACATCTTTATCTGAGAAACTGTCTATAAAATATTTCCTCCCAATTTTCTGCTTTCTTTCTAATCTTGGCTACATTAGTTTTATTTGTATAAAACCTTATAAATTTAATGTAATCAAAATTATCCATTTCATAATACTTTTAATCTCTTGTTTATTCATAAATTCTTCTGTCCTTAAGTCTGATGGGCAATATGTTCTATGTTCTTCTAATTTCCTCATGATATTTTCCTTTATTTCTAGGTTATGTATCCATTTTGACTCATCTTAGTAAACGATGTAAGATATTGGTCTATACCTAATTTCTGTCAGACTGCTTTCCAATTTTCCCAACAAATTTTACCAAATAATGAATTATTATCCCAAAAGCTTAAATCTTTGTATTTGTCAAACACAATGACCACACATTTACTACTGTGTATTGTATGTCTACCCTGTTCCACTAATCCACCTTTCTATTTCTTAGTTAGTACCAGATAGTTTTGATAATTACTGCTTTATAATATAGTTTAAGATCTGGTACTGTTAAACCTCTTTCCTTTACATTTTTTTTTTTAGGTAATCGGGGTTAAGTGACTTGCCTAGGGTCACACAGCTAGTAAGTGTCAAGTGTTTGGTCTGAGGCCGGATTTGAACTCAGGTCCTCCTGACTTCAGGGCCAGTGCTCTATTCACTGCACCACCTAGCTGCCCCTCCTTTATATCTTTTAAAAAATTCCTTTAATATTCTTGAGCTTTTGTTCTTTCAAATGAATTTTGTTATTTTTTTCTAGCTCAATAAAATAATTTTTGGTAATTTAATTGGGATGGCATTGAATATATAGATTAGTTTAGGTAGAATCACCATTTTTATTACTTTGGTTCTGCCCACCCATGAACAATTAGTATTTTTCCAATTATTTAAATCTGACTTTATTTGCATAAAAAGTATTTTACAATTATGTTCATGTAGTTCCTGGGTTTGTCTTGGCAGATATACTCCCAGGTATTTTATGTTGTCTCTAGATATTTTAAATGAGGTATCCTTACTATCTCTTCTTGCATGGTTTTGTTGGTGATATATAGAAATGCTGATGATTTATGTGGTTTTATTTTACATCATGCTACTTTGCTTAAATTATTAATTGTTTCAACTAACTTTTTAGTTGAATCTCTAGGTTTTTTAAAGCATATTATATCATCTGCAAAAAGTGATGGTTTTATTACCTCATTGGCCATTCTGATTCCTTCTATTTCTTTTTCTTCTCTCATTGCTATTGCTAGCATTTCTAATACAATATTGAATAATATTGTTGATAACGGGCATCCTTGTTTCACTCTTGATCTTATTGAGAAGGCTCCTAACTTAGCACTGTTACAAATAAAACTTGATGGCGGTTTTAGGTAGATGCTTCTTATAATTTTAAGGAAAAATCTATTTATATCTATGCTTTCAAGTGTTTTTTTTTTTTTTTAACAGAAATGAGTGTTGTATTTTATTCCGCCATCATGGCTCCACCCAACTGAGTGTTGTATTTTGTCAAAAGCTTTTTCTGTATCTCTTAATACAATCATATGATTTTTCTTACTTTTGTTATTTATATAATCAATTATGTTAATAGCAGTCCAATAATTTTTAAATTTTCTCTCCTTGATCTATTTTCTATGTCAATTTCTATGTTTTTCTGATGAGATAATTCACATTTCCTTCTATTTTTTTTCATTCTTTTGACTTTGTTTTTTTGTTTCTTGATGTCTCATAGAATTATTAGCTACTACCTGTCCAATTTTTATTTTTAAGGAATCGTTCTCTTCAGTAAACTTTTATAAATCTTTTTTCCATTTGGCCAATTCTGCTGGTTAATGAGTTATTTTCATTAGTGAAGTGTTTTATCCCTTTTATCCCTTGACCAATTCTTTTTTTAAAGTGTTGTTTCCTTCAGTGTTTTTTATGCCTCTTTTACCATGCTGTTGTTTTTTCTATAATTTTCTTGCATCACTCTCATTTCTTTCCCCATTTTTTCCTCTACCACTCTTATTTGATTTTGAAATATTTTTTCTCTTCCAGGATTCATTTTTGGGCTTGGGTCTAATTCATTTTTTTTTGAGGCTTTGTTTTATTGCTGATTTGATACCATTGTCTTCTTCTGAGTTTGTGTCTTGATCTTCCTTATCACCATAGTAGCTTTTTATGATCAAGTTCTTTTTTGTTATTGTTGTTTGCTCATTTTTCTTGCCTATTTCTTGACTTTGAACTTGTGTTAAAGTTGAGCTCTGTTTCCAGCATGGGAATGTGGTGGGGGCATTGTCCCAAACTTTAGGTTTTTTACACTACTATCTTCAGAGGTAGTTCTGTTCTTCCAAGGTGGTATGATCTGGGAGGTGTATAGTCACTGGGCTTCTGATCCCTTGGGACCTGAGTTGATACTGTTCTTCATGGTCTCTGCTCCCTTTGGACTAGAAGTGGTACTGCTCCTCAGGACACCTACACCCTTGAGACAGGAAGTGACACTATTCTCAGGGGCCTTGCTCCCTTGTGATCAAGAGTTCTCCTCCATTTTCCCTTGAACTATGAGCTATAAGTGGGTATAGGCAGTGAGGTACTAAACAACATCTGGTCCTGTACCCAGTTCTAGCCCATGAGTCCCCTGTAATGTCCTGTGATCAGTCACCAAATCCCCTTACCATCTGTGGGTTTAGAGCTACCAAAGCTGCTACTGCTGCTGCTGTCGCCACAACCAAGTCCCACCAGTGGTGTTGCATCTATGTGGGTTCCAGATTACTCTCCACTCCTGAGTCACAGACTTCTCTTTCCTACCTCCTAAGTTGTTTTCGGTTTGAAGAATGTCTCAGCGTGACTTTTTGTTGACTCTGCTCTTCCAGAATTTGATTTCAAGCATTATTTTAAAGATTTTAGAGTGGAATGTTGGGAGAACTTGGCTGTTGTTTTTTTTCTACTCCACCATTTGGCTCTACCTCATAGAAGACCTTTTCTCTTTTGGGCTTGGGTCTAATTCACTTTTTTTTTTGAGGCTTTGTTTTATTGCTGATTTGATACCATTGTCTTCTTCTGAGTTTGTGTCTTAATCTTCCTTATCACCATAGTAGCTTTTTATGATCAAATTCTTTTTTGTTATTGTTGTTTGCTCGTTTTTCTTGCCTATATATATATCTTTTGAAACTAAGTTCATTGGAACACTCATTTATGTTGAAAACCCTAGTGAACATAGAGATGGAAAGGCCCTTCTCATAGAAATGCATAGAGCATAGACTAGTCAAGTGACCCATATTCTATGCATTCTATAACTTTCCATTTATATGATTGAAAGCATACATCAAAAAATGAGAGCTAGAATTATTTTAAATGGATAAAGACTGTAAGTTTTCCTGATATACAAAGGGAGTAAAACAAGAATGCACCACTATTATCTGATATATTTCTAAAAATGCTACCTATAGCAAATAGAAAAGAAAGCAAAATTAAAGGCAAAAACATTGGCAATGAGGAGATAAAATTATTCCCATTTGTAGACAGCATTATAGTTTGCTTACAAAACCTAAGAACCAGCAAAAACATAATTGAAATAATAGCTTCAGTAAGAAACAGGACCTAGATTTCAAGTAGAGTTTCTCAGGCTCAGAAGAATGGAGCCATAGAACTAGAATAGAACTTCAGGGATCCACTAGTCTGATATCACCCACTATAATGAATCCACAAAACTCATTAGCATATTTATACAGTACTAAGAAAAACCAGAAGGAAACAGTAAGAGAAATTAGATTCAAAATAACTATAAAGTGTACCAAATATCAGGGCAGCTAAGTGGTGTGATGGATAGAGCACTTGGAATCAGAAAGACTCATCTTCATGAGTTCAAATCTGGTTTCAGACACTTATTAGCTGTGTGACCCTGGGCAATTCAGTTAACTCTATTTGCCTCAGTTTCCTCATCTGTAAAATGAGTTGGAGAAGGAAATGGCAAACCACTCCAGTATCTTTGCCAAATTCCAAAATGGGGTCATGAAGAGTCAGACAGGACTGAGACAACTCAACAACAGAAGCACCACCTTGGAGTTAAACTTATATGAATACTACTACAAAACATTCTTTACAGAAATAAAGGAAGACAAATAATTTGAGAAACACTCAGTGCTCATAGTTAGGCCATGCCAAAATGTTTTTAAAATATTACTAACTAGAAGAATTTATAGATTTAGTGAAACAACTAAAGCAATTAATGTTTGAAGAGTTGTGGGAAGACAACTATACTGCTTACTTTGCTGATGGAGCCATAAATGAGTTTAACCAAAACAATCTGGAATTACATGGTAAAAGTGAGTAAAATGTGCATGCACCCTGAGCCAATGATCCTCCTTCTGCATATAGTCTATGACCACAGGGAATTCAAAGTCACACACAAAATGATATAATAAATGCCAAAATTTTCACAGCAGCATTGTAAAATTAATGACAAATAGTTTGGAATAAAGTAAGTACCCATGTAAGCCATATGAGAGGCTATTTTCTGCTTTAAAAAGTGTTGAAACCACCCTCAATACTTAATCGTATCATGGGACTAAGGTTTGGATCTTTGGTATGGCTTCCTGATGGCCTAAGTACAAACAGCCAGTATGTGAAGAGTTAGCAGCAACTCCCTCAGGCTTCTGGCCAGAAGTCTAGCATGGCCAATACAGAGATAGAGAAACTACACCCACCTAAGTCAATTTGGTATCTTTCTTGACTACGCTGCTATGGTTAAGTAACATTTGTGAAATATTTGTTGTGTTTAGCACAGTTCCTAGCACATCATAAGTGCTTAATAAACATTTGTTTCTTTCATTCCTAATTATTAGATGTGCTGGGAGAGCCTTAGTTAATTCCATTCTTGTACATAAATTACTAGACTAGTTCAAATTAGTACTGACCTGTAACACTCACTGATTGGGAAATGGCTGAACAAAGTAGAACTATATATAAAGTATGCAACATTCTATTCTATACGAATGTAATAAAATATTACTGTATTGTGTGGCAAAAAATAACAAATATGATGAATTTGGAGAAATGTGGAGATTTGTATGAATTGATGTATGATAACTATAGTAATATAAAGTAAAATAGCTCTAAAAGGAGACAAAAGTCTGAGTGATTGCAATAACCAATCATTGTCCTAGAAAATAGATATTGAGTCATTATCATGTTTCTCTACTCTTAGTAAAGAGATAGGGGCCTACAGGAATACATTGTTACATAAATTGCCAGATGTGGTCATTGTATCAGTGATTTTTGCTTAATTCTTTTTTCTTTATAGCAAGGGAGATTTCAATTTGGGGTATGGGGGAGGGTGGCAGTATTTCCACAAATGACTGTCGTTTAAAATCAAAAGACATCGGTAGATCATGTTTAAAAATAAAGAGAAGAAATTTGGTTGGTAAGTTCCATGAATCTCATTAGACACCTGTCCCTTTTCTTCCTCATTGAAATAATGTCTATTTGTATGATTAGTATTTCATTCTTGACATCATTCTATCTCTCTTAAGTCAATTTCCATTATGGAATTTTAGGCAATGGAATTCTAACTACTTTCTCTGAATTTCTGAAATTTTCTGTCCTAATTATAGGAATGGGAATTGACCTATTCCTGGCATTCCCCTCCTGATTAACTATGAGATTTAAGGTGGCTTTATGACTTCTTTCCATTGTCTTCCTAATTCTACTTGGAACCAATTCCTGTCTTTTGGTTAGAATCAGGTCTGGAATTGTATTTCTCTTCATCAATTCTACTACTTAATTTTTTTATTGGCATCTTTTGTTTTTTACATCATCATAGTTTTCCCCACTATCTTACCCTCCACCCTCCCAGAGAACATTTTTATATAAAAATTAGTATTTTTAAGACAAAAAAGAAAATAAAACTAAGAGGAAAAATCAACACAACTGATTAATACATTTAAAAAGTCTTAAAACATACGCAATGTGCAACACTGGTGGACTTCCCACCTCCACAATGGTAGTGAAGTAGATAGAGCTCTGGTCTTAGAATCACGAAGATTTGAGAAATTTGATACAATAATTTTTTTCTCCCATTCAGCTACTTCCCTTTTCATCCCAGGTGCATTGATTTTAACTCTTCAGAAGCTTACCAGTTTCATGTAGTCAGAGTTACCTATTTTGTCTTTTTTAATTGTCTCTATGCTTTGTTTGGTTAAGGATACATCTCTTAGAAATGCAAATCAAAATGACTCTGAGATACCACATCACACCTATCAGGTTGATTAACATGACAAAACAGGAAAATGATAAATGTTGGAGAAAATGTTGGGAAAAATGGAACACTAATGCATTGTTGGTGGAGTTGTGAACTGATCCAACCATTCTGAAGAACAATTTGGAACTATGCACAAAAGGCTATAAAACTGTGCATACCCTTTGATGCAACAATATCACTTCTAGGGCTGTATTCCAAAGAGATCATAAAAACAGGAAAAAGACCCACACATACAAAAATATTTATAGCAGCTCTTTTTGTGCTGGCCAAGAATTGGAAATCAAGGGGATGTCCATCAATTGGGGAATGGCTGAACAAGCTATGGTATATAAATGTAATGGAATACTATTGTGCTATAAGAAATGATAAGCAGGCAGGCTTCAGAAAAACCTGGAAAGACTTATATGAACTGATGCTGAGTAAAGTAAGCAGAACCAGGAGAACATGTACACAGTAACAGCCACACTGTGTGATGACTGACTTTGATAAACTTAGCTTTTCTCAGCAATGCAAGGATCTAAGACAACTCCAAAAGACTCATGATGGAAAAAACTATTCACATACAGAGAAAGAACTATGGAATCTGAATGCAGATGGAAGCATACTATTTGCTCTCCTTTTCCTTTGTTGTTTTGTTTTGATTCTTCTTTCTCATGGTTCCTCCCATTGGTTCTAATTCTTCTTTACATCATGACTAATGTGAAAATATGCTTAATATGAACGTATAAGTAGAGCCTATATCAGATTGCATGCCATCTTGGGGAGGGAGGAAGAGAGTGAGGGGGAGAAAATTTGAAACTCAAAATTTTATGGAAGTGAATATTGAAAACCAAAAATTAATAAATAAATTGTTTAATTAAAAAAAGAAGAAAAAAAGATGTATCTCTTACCCTTAGTTGTGAGAGATATATGTTCCATTTCTTTTCTAATTTTTTTTATAGTATGATCTTTAATTTTAGGGTCACATATCTACTTAGGATGTATTGTAGAAATTTCCGCTACTTTTTGAAGAATGAAATATCATCCAAGCAAGACACAAGACATGATCATTGATTGCATATGGAAGTGGGGCTAGAGAGAGAAGGAGGAGTCCAAAATGACTCCCAGGTTGTAAGCCTAGGAAACTTAGCAAGATGATGATGCCATTGACAGAAATAGGCAAGTCAGAAAGACGGGTGGTTTTGGCTATTGAATTTAAGGTGTTTATCATTCCCTTATATCCCTCACAATAAGTATGTATTAAGTACCTATCATGTATTTTGCCAAGCACTAGAGATACAAAAAAACAAAAATAAACAGTTTTCTGCCCTCAAAGTACTTACATTATAAAGAGAGAAAGAGATAGTATACAATAATTATAATAATAGGAAAATACAGGGTAATTTTGTGAGGGAGAGAAAAGTAACAGCTGGGAGGGATAGGAAGTAGTTCAATGACAATGGAGAGATGAAAAGATGGAGAGGAAAATAAAAATTAAGGACAACTTTTAAGAGAGAGATAGTGGAATATCATAATCTCTGCAGAATCAGTTGTGGGTGACCCAAAGGCAATGGAGAGCACAAGGTGAAGGTGAAAAGGCCAAAGTATATTTGCAATGATGATCTATGCTCAATTAGTGACATAAGGGATAGTACTATACTGGCCGCACGCCGACCTTCTGCCTGCTGTATGCCGGTACCCGCTCCTCCTATAAAGAGCACACTACCAGAGTCATACTCACACTCGAGTCTTCGGTCCTCTGCCGGATAACCACACAGAGATGAGCCATCGGGAGGTGCCAACACCAGAGCTTTATTCAGAGGCCATCACAGCAAGCCATCATAGCAAGCCCAAGCAGCAAGGCCAGAGCAACAGGGCAGGAGACAGGAGAGAGCGTGCGTGATCTGACCACGCTTGTTCCTAAATACCTACCTAGACCCTCCTCCCCAGCCCGCTTACTAGCCAATGATTGTAGGGTCAGATACTGGAAGGGGCTGTCTGAGTTTAGCACACCAAGGGGGGAGGGAGTGACATAGGAGGCTAGGACTGGATACAGGGAGGAGGCATCTGGGATTGGCGCATAGACAAGAGTACGTGACCTAGGAAGTCAGACTCGGACACTGGGAGGAGGGGTCTGGGTCAGTGCTGCACAAAGGGACCCAGGAAGTCAGGAAGGTCACAAGAGGTGTCTGGGGATGACGTTGCATATAGGGAGGAGACTAAGCAAAGGGAACTCAGTCCTCTGCCGTCCCACTCCCACGTGGCACCGCCCCTTGCCTCAGGAGCTCAAGCTCCGGCTACTTCCTTGTACCCAGCTTATCTCACATAGCACTGCCCATTGCCTCAGGGCTTCTCCGTATCCAGCCCATCCCAATTCACCACGACTCTGCCTACCACAGCCCCTGCCTCGACTTCCAAAATACCCAGATCTTACCCTACTCTTGCCACAGCGCCCAACCTGGTAGCTGCCAACATCAGACAGTCCCTCACATAGTACTAAGGAAATGAATGACCAGAAAAAGAGGTGAGCCAGTTGTAGAGAGAGAAAGGGATAACAGATGAACAGTCAAAGTGCTAGAATTGTAAAAACATATGGAGCAAGTCCTCCAGCTAGTTGGGTGGCTCTTCTGTCAGTCAGTCAACCAAGTCAATAAGCATTTATTAAGCATGTATTGGCTTATTGAGCCAGATACTGTACTAAGTGCTAGAGATACAAAGTAAGGAAAAAATATGGTCCTTTCCCTCAAGGAGTACACATCCTAATGGGGAACACAAGAAATTGTAATCTCTCTCTCTCTCTCTCTCATACACACACACCCACACACACACACACACCTACCCCCCCCCACACATATATACACACATATACATACACATACATATGGGTATATATATACATATGTGTGTATAAATGCAAATATATACTCACACATATCTGTATATACACATACATACATATTGTATGTGTGTGCATATGTGTGTATATATAATGGAAGGGAACCTTAGAGGAAAGGCACTGAGAGTGGGGACAGTCAGGATATAAAAGGACATGGGCAAGAATCATTCAGGATGAGAAGGTGTGGAAGGGTTGCTGTATGCATCAAAGCAGAGAGTACCCACTGCCATAAGATACTTCTAACTGAAGGGTATTTTCTCTCAATGATGTGCATAACAGAGGCACTGAATTTGGAGTCAAGAAGCCCATTTCTAGTCTTGACTTTACAACGAATTAAATGTGACATTGAACAAGTCATCTCACACCTTTGATCCTCAGTTTCTTCCTCTAAAAGATAGTTGGGGGTGGAAGGGTGGGGAGGAGATTATTGGATAGCTGATCCCTAAAATCCCTTTCCAAATCTATGGTTCTATTCTTCCATGAAGCCCTACTTGAAACCTGGCAACAGTACTTGGCTAAAAGCCTTTCAGCTAAGTGTTCTAGCCTTGAAACCACAGTTTTCCAACCTCAAGTGAAATTAAGAAAAAAAAAAACATAAAATATGGCCATGGCCAGAGGCTCTATAGAACCCAAAGTTGTTGTCACCGATGCTATTCTGAGGGACATTTATTTTGCAGAAATCTTAAAGCACCCAAGTGACAGCAAATGGGTTTAATGGAATCATGCCAAAGGAAGGAAAAGATGCATTCTGACTTCAAATAATTTTATACATTATGGGACCCTTCTCATTCTTTTTTGGAATAAGAGTTGCACGTTGTGGCACCCTTAGAAGAAAAGAGTTCTCAAGAGATATTAGCCAAAAAGTTGGATTCACAGGCTACTGAGCAAAGATCCTATGAGAGAGAACCTATGGGAGAGTTTTGCTGCCAACTTCATCATAGCCCTTACAGGGTTTATCAGGGTTTATTACTGAGGGATCAAAACTATATTTGATTGCAGATTGGTTTTTAAAGTTCACGGGCAGAGATTCTCCAAAACAGCCCCAAAACAAAGCCTCTATGGCTGAAAGAAATATTCACTTAAATTTGAATACCTGGGTGAGTTAAGAATTGGGGGACAATGAAGAAAAAATCTGCAGAAGTCAGATTTTGGAAGTATGGAATAAAAAAGAGAAATTGCCTAAAGCCATAAAATGAATGCGTGATATACCTTGGCAGGAGTTGGAGTGTTGAGCTGTAGACCACAGTACGGTCTAAATCCTACCTCTATTACTTACATATGTGGCCTTGGGCAAGTCACTTATAACCTCTCTGAGCCAGTTTTCTCAACTCCCTCAAGGAGGGAGATGAACTGAATGATATCTAGGGTCCTTTCCAGCTCTGGATCTGTGGTTCTATGATTCAGATTTCTGACACTCTATCCATTTAACCAGTTAGGCCCATTAGGAAAAAAGGAAGGAAGGAAGAAGGGAAGGAAGAAAGAAAGGAAGGAAGGAAGGAAGGAAGGAAGAAAAGATGGAAGAAAAAAGAATAAGTAGATAGATAAATGAAAGAATGAATAGATGCATAAATAAGTTTTAAAATGAATAAAGAAACAGAAGAATTTATTAATTCTAAGGATGAAGTAAAACATCTCTAGAGGACTTCCTGCAGCCTCCAATGCCAGGCATTACCCATTGAAATCAAGGTTTGGATTTACTCGATACTCCAGTGGAAGTATCAGCTCATCAATGTAGGCACCTGTCCCAGCAGTGCTGATTACAGCACTGAATAGTGGACTTGGATTTAACTTCCTATTTCAGAAGAGACTAGGGTTCAGAATACAGCACTAGGCAGCTGTAGTTCTCACTGGCAGCGCGTTTGGAAGGGGATGCAAGAGTTAGGGTTCCACTCACTCACCTAACTTCTCATTTCACCAAGAAGCAGCAGGGAGGCCTTTATGATGGTGTTTTCAATCAGTTGTTGCAATGATTATGTGAATGAATGCATGGGAGTTCTGACCCAACAGAAACAGAAAGGGTGGGGAGGGATAAAGCACAAAGAAGATTTGATATTATCTGCTTTTGCTGGACTGACTGTCCTGAGAAA
Source organism: Vombatus ursinus (assembly GCF_900497805.2). Taxonomy (NCBI): domain Eukaryota; kingdom Metazoa; phylum Chordata; class Mammalia; order Diprotodontia; family Vombatidae; genus Vombatus; species Vombatus ursinus. The sequence continues at coordinate 22,397,627 of NW_020946557.1, read as the reverse complement.
TTGTTACAGGCCCTGTTACAGTTGCAACTGCAATTCAAAAATAAAACTGGCTTAACTTCCAGTTTGAAAACAAAATGATACTTGATTTTTTAAAGATATAATTATTCTAAAAAGAAACGGATGAAAGTAGGTCCTTTGAAGTCATTTTCTGAAGTATCCATGTCTACAACTTTAAATGTTCCAGAATCCCCATAATGCTAAGTACAAGCTATATTTCAATTTAAAAAGCGATTGGTCTGGAAATAACTTTAGAAATAACCTTAATAAGGATTTTACTGATTGCATATCAAATGTTTTAGAAAATTATTATTTTTGTAATAATCAGGTTTATACTCCATGTAAACTGTTTGATAGACTTTTGTTTAACCAAAGAGATAGACTCCTTTACCAAAGGAAAGGTTGCAAACATAATAATTTAAAAATGATTTATTACAAAGGAATATTTAAAACTCAATATAATCAATTATGCTTGCCTTGCAATTATTTATATTTTGAAGAATTCAACTGATAAAATTTCATGATGTCTTTCCAGTCATTCTTTGTAATAATGTTAAATCAATATTCTTGGTTTGGTCATTCCAGACATTTATTCTATTTGTGAATTCATTCACTTTGGTCTTTGTTCTTCTGGTTCTGCCTCTTTTTTTACTTTACGCTACTGCAGATTTTTTTTTTTAAATTAGGGAGATAGTATAGTACAGTGATAGTATAGTACAGTGGGATATCTACTAACTCTAGAGTCCGAAGTCTTGTGTTCAAATCTCACCTCTGATGCTTCCTACCTTTATAACCTGAGGTGAATCACTTAACCTCCTTGGGTTTCATCTACAAAATGAAGGCATTGGACTAGGTGGCTTTTGACATCCCTTCTACTTCTAAATCTATTTTCTTACTACTTGTTGATCTTAATCATATTATAGTATTACATGAATGGATTACAATTAATTTAATTGTTCCCTTATTGTTGTATTGTTGGATGTTTAGATTACTTTGGTTTTTTTTTTAAATCGCAAATGGTGCTGCTATGAAAAACTTTGAATAGATAATGTCTTTTTTTAAAACCACAATCACAAATTTATGTTATCTAATCTCAGCTGGGCTCCCACTGTTTCACACCAATGCTTTTCCTCTTTCCTGATTAACTCACTAGCCTACTCCCTTTAGAATCTGATCCAAATCTTCTCTTTCTTCCTCAACCAACTACACTATCCCCTACCACCTACCTCTCAGCAAAGGACCTTGCCCCCATTCTTAATCAAAAACAGAGATCATCTATCACAAAAGGTTTCTTCTTTCTCAATAACCACTTCAAATCACTCCAACATCATCCCCTTTCTAGCCAAACTCCTAGAAAGAGTTATCTCTTCTCATTTACACCATTTTCTCAACTCCCATTCACTTCTCAACTCCCATTCACTTCTCAACCTCTTGCAATTTGAATGCTGATCTCACCAGTCAACTGAAGCTGTTCTCTCCAAGTTCATCAATGATCTCTTTATCTCTAAATGCTAAGGAAGGCCTTTCTCAGGTTTTAGCTTTCTTTGACCAATCTGCAAAATTTAACACTGTTGATGATCACCCCTTCCCCACTCTCTCCTAGGTTTTTGTGATTCTTTTCATTTCCTAATTTTTTTCCTACCAGTCTGATCAATCCTTTTCAATCTCTTTTGCAATTCATGTGGCTATATTGGTTTGCAATCATGTGCTATTCCAGGGCTTTGTCCTGGACTCTCTTCTCTCATCTCTGTTCTCTGTCTTTTTTTCTTTCTCCAATCAATAAATCAATTATTCAATCAATAAATATTTATTAAATACCTACAATATATCAGGCACTATCCTAGGTTCTGAGGTTACAAATACAAACAAAGACAGTCCCTGCCCTGAAGACATTTACTCTATTCTCTTTTGGCTACCACAACAGCTGTCATGACTTCAATCATCATTTGCATGCAGATTACTTCCAAATCAGCATGTCCTCTCCTTATCTCTGTTAGGAGTTTCAGTCCTGTACTTACAATACCCAGCCAGTCATCTCCCACCTTGATGTTTGATAAGTATCTCAAATTCAACATGTCCAAAAGAGAGCTCATTAACTTTCCTCTAAAGCTTGGACCTTGTACCTAACAACATTCTTCCAGTCACCTGGATTCACAACCTAGGCATCACCATTGACTCTTCACTCTCATTATCCATATTCCTTCAATTATTGAGTTTTGTTGATTCTACCTAAGTGACATATCTTGAATCCATCCCCTTCTCTTCAGTCCTGCAGTCACCACCCTGATTCAAGCACTCGTCAACCCTTGTCCAGACTATTGCAATAATGTCCTAATTGGTTTCTTTGCACCCAGATTCTTCTTTAATCTATCCTTTCCAGAGTTGCCAGAGTGACATGTCTAAAGCATAATCTGACCAGATCATTCCCTGATGAAAAAGTTTTAGTGGGTCTGCAATGTCTCTATGATAAAATGCAAACTCCTTTCTTTCCTATTTGAAGTCCTTTGCAGTTTGATTCCATCCCAGCTCTGTAAGTTGATTGGGCATTATGCTTCTTCATGCATTCTATGTTGTAGCCAAACTGGCCCTATTTGATATTTTTGGCATACCACAATCCATTTTCTGACTCTGGGCCTTTGCACTGGCTGCACTCCATACCTAGAATGTTTTATCTATTCTCATCTCCACCTTTTGGAACCCTTGGCTCTCTTAGAGACCCAGTTCAAGTGCTACCCTCTATACACGTAACTCCTTTCTGATTTCCCCAGCTGTTAGTGCTCACTCTACCACCAAAATTACTTGGTATTGATTTGGCATTTCCTTTTTAGTGTACCCATGATTCTCCCCCCCCATAGAATGTAAACTTTTTTGGGGGGAGGAGGTACTATTTTATTTTGTCTTTTATTCTCAGTGTCTAATGTGCATGCAATAGGTATTTAATAAGTGCTTTCTGAATTGAATCAAGATTCTAACTCATCAACCCTTTGCATGCTAGGGTTTGCTCTCAAATACGGTAGGAAAATATAATGATAGAAATGAAAAGATAGCCTGTGGTTTAGAATTGCATATCCTTCACAGGCCATTGATTTAGAGTTAGAAAGAATCTTAGAGGTCATCTAGTCCAGTGCTATCCAAATTTTAGATAGTATGAATATTAAAATTAATTTATTCTCCCTTTATTAAAATTATACTATTAAATAGATTACAATTAATTTATGCTCCCCTTTATTTAGAAAAGTCATACCCCCACCTATCAATATTTTTCTTAAAGATTCTGGAAAAAATAATTTGTACCTAAGGCATTACTTAAAATATATGGCAATTAATTTTAAATTTAATTGCTGAAAATTTTACAAAATTAAATATAATAATTTTTTTTAGTCATTTCAGCCTTTCAAAAGTGGCATTTTCAGAGGAAAGCAGCTTCTCATACTACACTTACCAAAATGAAAAGGGCTGTGAAATATAACAGGTATTATGGGTTTTTAATTTCTGCACAAAATTGTCTATATTCATGTTTACACATGACACAAATACAGCAAGCAAATGTATGGCACAGCTCATTTGACTCATGAGCCTAAGTTGACTGTTGGTAATGGTGGCAGGTGGTTCCTGACTCAGGATTCAATTTGCCAGTTCATTATATTGTCTATCAGCAGCTCATTTTTTTATTGATTTTTATGTGATCTTAATTTTCCTTTTTTTCTTTGAGAGGGTGTGTTTATATCAGAGTTATAATTGAAAATATCTGATAATGTTGGCCATTGCTTCCTGTGTCTCCCGAGATTTTCTATTCCATCTGCAGCCGAGTTCGGACAACTCTGACATACTCTAAATCTGTCATTGTACAGATGAGGAAACCAAAGCCCATTTAGGGGAAGTGATTTACCTAAGGTCACACAAGTAGTAAGCAAGCTGGGATTAGGACCTGGTTTCTCTTGTCCCAAATTTAGAATACTTTCTATTCTTAGTATTTTCCACTGGCAGAAATGAGAAACTCGGCTATCTGTAGTAACAATCACCCAGAAGAAAAAGACTTACATTGAGATGAATGTCGGAGGGGAGTTCCAGGTTCTTTAAAACTTGGTTCTTAGGTACTGAATGGCTATTATGTTACTTATACCAATGTGGGTTATTTGCCCTTCCTTAAAAAGAAAGGTAGTCACTTCAACTTAGCCAGCTGCCTACCATTTCACAACTCCCTTCACTCAGATGCTACAATTCTCTTAGCTTAGACACTAAATCTTTTTTTAACCACCAGGTTTAATCAACAGCTCTTCTTTCCATAAGGTAATAAAGACAAAAGCCCTAATAAAGTTTACAACTTAATCAGAGCAATAATAAGACCTTCAGTTTATTGCTTTGACAAATAAGAGGCACAATGACCAGAAAAAAAGCACTGTTATTTAACTACAGATTTAGCTTTGAAGTGCTAATGTTTTGTGTTTTAGATGTTCAACTTATGTCAGTTGTAATTTAATTTCCTTGTAGTCCACTAAATTCAGAATGCTATCCTTTTCCTTAGTGACCATTTGGGGGTGAGAAATCAGTAAAATAAGGATTAGGTTAACCTAATCTTACCTTAGGTTCGTTTAACCCAAGCTAACTAACCTAGCTTTCTTATTTGGAAAATAGTGATAACAATGCTAGGTTGTACCTAAGGTATTGAGTTGTTATTAAATAATATAGCTACACACACAGAGTAAAAAAGCAAAACTCAGGCAACTCCTGGATAGAGAGGTGCGCAGATGCATGCGTACACACACACACACACACACACACACACACACACACACACACATATACATAATGTATATGCATGCATTCATACATGTATATATTATACATGTGTATATATACACATGCATATATACACATTATATATATGCTATTAAATGTCTAACAACTGCCTCCCCCCACCAAATGTACCTGGCACACTTTTAAGTTTAGCCAGCATTTTTTAACATTTTCTCCATCACTTTCTTAAGTCTAATCAACAAAACAATAAATCAAACCCTAATCTAAAGCATCTGCCTATTTCTGAAGTGTTAATGTTCATACTGAAAATTTAACAATTGGCTCACAAGCTGGTTGGAGCTGACTCCAATACACCCCTGGAAATAGAGGTAGATTAGATATAGATATTGCTATAGATACAAATGATATAATTATAAATTAGCTCTAGATATGTTAGATCTAGCCATATTAATCTAGATGTGGATAAATACATGTACACCCACACATACTTAAGGAAAAAGTGTGGTTTGGAGCCTCAATTGTTCAGATAATTTTATATACTCCACTTTATGGAACAAAAGCTAAATTCTACATGAGAAAAATCAATGTGGTTATGGATGACAATGTGGTATAGTAGAGTGAGTGCTGGGCTTTCCATCAACAATTGTTATTATTGGTCCTTCATTCTCAAAGAGGATCAATGACATCACAAGGGTGACGTCTTGACTTGGGCATGAATGGATTTAAGTGAGGCAGAGTTACAGAAAGTCATCAGCTTCACTCTCTCCTTCACAGTCATGGAAGTACAGTGGCAAGACAAAATCAGGACAACTGGCAATAGCCTGAGATGCAATGGGTGACCTTGGCCTTTCTAAATTAGGTCTTTCCCACGTCTCAGTTTGTCTGAGGCAGTGCCCAGTGACATGGGTCTAAATCCTTTCTCTTGAACTGACTAGTTGCATAACTATGGACACTTACCTTAACCTCTCTGAGCCATAGCTTCCTTATTTGGAAAATAGTGATAATAATGCTACGTAGTAGCTACAGCATGGGGTTGATAAGAGAATTAAATGAAATAAAATTTGTGCGCACATTTTGCAAACCTTGAAGCATTACATATTACATGTTGTTATTATTATTGTTCAATTTTTATAACTTTTATTCATTAATAAATAGCTATTGATGAATAAATGAATGAATCATCTGCCATATGTAAAGCACCCTGCTAGTCACTTGGGTAGGGAACCTATCTTCATATACAAAAAACAATGTCTTTACAGTGTTTATTATATATGCATATGAGAGGGAATAGGCAAGATATTGCTACTGATTTCTATAGCAGAACACATCTTTAAAGTCAAAGAACCAACTGAAAAGTATTGAGAACACAATTTCTGGCTGTATTAAATTTTTGCTGCTCTCTTAGAATGAAGTGTACTGTCATACATATGTTAAGATCACAGAAAATTCTTTGAGGGCTACAACCACAAAAATAACTTTGTTCAGTGATCCTGTCAATATTAGTCAAGAAACACATCAATGAGACATGCCCACTAAATGTTTTCATGCCTCATAGAGGATGTCTAGGACAGAGTCCAAATGGAAAATAAATTTCCTATAGATGGCGAGGTCTTCCAAACGCTGCTGTTTGTAGATGACACTGTGATAATTGCATCAAGCCCTACAATATAATACACCCTTCTTTAATGAAATTCATAATCAGAAGAGTTTGACCCAACAATCAATATAGAAAAAAATCAAGAGAATAAAAATGTCTATTGTTGAGACTATGTTATATAGTTGAACAGATAGTTCATAGGACAGCCCTCTCAGTAAATATAACTCAAGATGATCTAGGAGACAGGCCAAAAAATGAATAAGAAGAAAATAGAAAGCTGCATTGCAATTGGGAAATTGTGGAAGGATTTCAATGATTGAAAACTTCTTCCTGATTCAAAAACCTCATCTTTTTAACATCAGTATTCCTTTTGTATTGTTACATGATTGTGAATCAAGACATACCATAGTCTCTGATGAATTAAAATTGTGAATTAACCAAAGATCAAAGGAGAGATGTACACATCTTTTCATAAGTTGCAACATATCAATGATGAAGTATATTCAAGAAGAAGAGAAAAAAGAGTAGAAAGCAAGGACTATCTTTTGCCTTTCTTTGTATCCTGATCACTTATCACAGTGCCTGGCACAAAGCAGCTGCTAATAAATGCTTTTTGATTAACATGGAATTGGAAAAGAAAATGGACCAATCACATAGGAAGGGCAAGGAATAAAATCTGGACTGCCTATGTACTAAATTTGTATCCAAGAAACAGCAAACCATCTGGAGGAAGTCCTTCGAGATCCTTGGGCAGATCTTTTACAGAGGATTTGTGGAGACATTTGAATAAGAATCTCTCAGGATTAGAAGGTATGGATGGTTTGTGATTGGTAGTAGTGTAGCACCCATAGTAATGAAATCATAGACCCATGAAAGTATTGCCTAAATCCATATTTAACATTTTGTGGAAATAAAGGACAAAATATGAAATAGCAAAGGGTTAAGGAAAGATTCCTGCTGAATGTTACTAGAGACCTCTCTCATATCCATTAATAATTACTTTCTGTGTCCAGTTATTCCATCTGTTTTAAATCCACTTAATTGCCCTGTCATCTAGATCCATATCTCTCTGTCTTTTCCACAGACACAGCAGAGGAGTCTTTGTCAGATGCTTTGTGAAAATCTAAGTATTCAAGGGAGGGAGGGAGAGGGAAGAAAATAAGCATTTATTAAATGCCTACTATTGTGCCAGGCACTGTGCTAAGTGCTTTACAAATATTATCTCATTTGATCCTCATAAAAACCCTGGGAGGTAAGTGCTATCATGATCCCCATTTTACAGGTGATTGCTCTGTCCAATGTGCCATCTTCCTGCCTTCTAGTTTTATTTTAGTTCTAGAAAATTTGACTGGTCTACCAATATAATTAACATATCAAAAAAAGGAAAGAAGGTTAGTCTGGCATGACTTGTTCCTGATGAAGCAAGACTGGGCTACTGATTCTCTTTGTAAAAACTCAGAAACTATACTTGTAAATGATCCTTTTACTTGCTCTTAGATTTTTCCAGGAAATCAAATTTGTTGGCAAACAAGTTACAGATTCCTTGCTCTGTTCTTTTCTTGACCATAGAGACATTTTTGCCCTTCTCCAGTACTATGAGGTCTTCTTTGTTCTCCATGGTCTTTCAAAGCTCACTGAGAAGAGCTCAGTAATCATGCCTACCAATTCACTCAATATCCTAGGGTGTAGCCTATATATCTTATCTCATCTGTAGCCTGTTGACTTGAAATTAGTAATACCAGGTAGATACTCTTATAGCATCCCTTACTTATTTTTTGTTTCATCTCCCTATTAACTATATTTTCTCTATCATTTCCAGTGTATAGATTAATTTCTTTGAAAACTAAAATATAAGCAATGGTGGGAGAGGGTAATGAAAAAAGAACTAGAATCTGATGTCTATTATGTGCCAACATCTAGGAGTTGAGTAGTTCTGTCTTCTTGCCGTTGTTTGCTATTGTTATCCCATTCTAGCCAAGGAGTAGTCCTTTTCATTCTTACCCCAAATATAGCTTTAAAAAATGAAACAAACCTGACAAAATGAAATCAATGCAGTTTCTTATACATCAACTTCATACATCGTAAGAGATTTTTCTGGTTCTTTATCATGTGTTTGAATTACGGAGTTAGACTAGCCAGATACTATGTTCCCTCTCCTTATTCATTCACAATGGGATAGCTACATTCTGAAAACCTCTAATACATGGCAGTATTTCTAAGTACAATTCATGACAACCTCAACTTTGCCTGCCCCCAAATAAAAATACTCCATTTTAGGGAGTTCTCTAGTTAATTTACTTCTTTGCAGAAAATGAAACCATTTAGCATTCAAATTTTAACACAAAAATCCACTATTTGACTATTATGATCTTTCCCAGGAAGACTTTGCATCCCTAATAAAGGGAATATCTTTGTACATAATTTAAGGATGTAAGCTTTAGAAGTGAATTACATATTGAAAGAAGATATGGCATATGTTCTGCTTATTACCTTGTTTACTATAGAAAAAAATCATGTGACCTAAGAGCAGATTGCATTTAATTTATTTAGCAAGCTATCTTCATATTAAGCCTCCTTGTCTCCCACTAGGATCTCCAGCTTCTGCTTTGGGATTCTGATTGGTGAGAGTTCTCCATATGACTCAGACCCACCAAACTGCTGCTTTCCAGTCTTCTTTATTCCATGTATTCTCACCCCTCACTCAACTCTCCAGCTGCCTCCCTGGAGCCTTATGTTTCTGACTGGTGAGAGTTATCTATTTCTAGCAGACAGACCTACCACTCTTCTTCTTCCATCCCCCCAACCCCAACCTTTCTGCCTCTAGTTCTGTAGTAATCAAATATACACTATGATTCTGGAAAAGGACACATTGAACAATGGCTCTATTAATACATTTACTACCCTTGTGACTTCCCATATCAAAACATCTCTCTCTAGTAACCACTCCCCAACATGTATTGTTTTCTCCTATTATAATAGGGGAAGGAAGAAATTTCCTTCAAAGTAGAAACTGTCTTTTTGAATCTCTCCCCAATATATAGCAAAGTAACTGGAACATACAGAAAAAAAGGTGTTATTCCTGACCAAATATGTGGGCATTTTTTATACCATAAAACTTGGTGAGAGTTAATTCACACCACAGTTCAGTATTATTAGCAGGTCAACTTTGAGACCTAACAAGGATTTGTATACCTGTGAGAGGTACTATTCTTCAATCAAGCAGCTAAACTTTTTAATTGTGGATTTCTAACATTCAAGTGCCCCCCCCCCTCAAGTAAACGAAATATTTTCTGGTACTGATTGCTATTTAAAAGTGTTGCCCATGCCTTTCTCTGATCATAAGCCATGGTGTCTACACAGAAATTTTTTTCTGTTGTTGAACTGTTTATGTATGAATAGGAATGCTGCTTTTTGTTAATATTCATTTGATGCTTTTCAAGATCTTTTTTAAAAGTTTTATAAACATTGGTTTGTGATTACATTACTTTATCCTTGTTAGGCAAGTACTGCTATGTTTGAGTCCCAACATTGCTACCAAAACTTCTTCACCAGAGTTATCAAGACTTTCCTCATTGCTGTGTAAGAGAAACATAAGGGAAGACTTCCTGGCACTTCCTTTTTGGATCATAAAATAGGAATGACTTATTGTGGTGTTCACATGAAACAACATCTTGAACTCAACCAGAATAATGTCATTTTGGTATGAGTGAAAAACGTTTATTTCTTCTGAGTACATCATATAGATCACAGAAGTAATTATTAGCAAATGTGCTTAATAAATGTTCTTTCATTCATTCATTCAATCATTTGAACAGCTCTGTTTTACAGAAGATTAAGTTACAAAATGTCAAATGTTCCAGTTCCATAGAGCACTAGGCTGTATTGTTGAAATAGAAGTGGATGTTTTCTTTTAAAACATTTCCAGGTAGTGCTATGCAAATCATGAACCCTGTATAACATTTTTTTCTAGAAATTACTTTTTGTAAATATACTATAGTATCATCAATCTGTATATAGACCTGTATTTTTTCAGCATGAGATATGTTGATGTATTGGTGATTTCACTAGCATAGGTATTCCACCAATGAAGATCAAAATTTCTCTATGCTTTCTCATTTTGGGAAAATCATAGTTATATCTCTATCATTCTCTAAATCTTCTGGAGAGGATTTGATTCATTTAAAAAAATATTAAGCATCTACTATTAGAGCTGGGGACGGGGAATATAAAGATAAAAAAATGATACAGTTCTTGCTCTAGGGGTGTGGGGAGGAGGGATTACAGTCTAATGGATGTGTTTATATGTGCCTATCAGGGAAGCTAGGTGGCATAATGGATAGAGTGCCTGGCTTAGGATCAGGAAGATTTATGTTCCTGAGTTCAAAGATGGCTTCAGACACTTACTAGCTATGTCTAGCCACTTAATCCCATTTGCCTTAGTTTCCTTATCTAAAAAATGAGCTGGAGAAGGAAATGGCTAACAACTCCATTATCTTTGCCAATAAAACCCCAAATGGAGTCATGAAGAGCTGGACATTACTGAAAAATGACTAAAAAACAACAAAACAAAAAATGTCTGCCTATGACATATGCACAAATAAATCTCTTAGGGAGAAAGTGTTAGGAACTAATGAGAACCAAGTCAGAGAAAATAATATAGAAACTTGAGGAGGGAAAAGGCACTTGCACTTGGGGTGGAGATGGGACAGGTCAGGATTTCATGAAATAAATCTTTGAGGAACTGGCATCTTAGTTAGGCGTTAAAGGATGGGAGAGGATTAACAATACAGAGATGGCACAAGGAGATGGAGAGTAGGGAGAGAGTCCATTTCAAGCAAAAATACTAAATAAATAATAGCATATCAAGGAAAATACAGGATAAGAACAGGGAACAAAGAGTAGAATAGGTTGGTTAAAATGTAGAATATGTGAAAGGGACTAGCATGGAATAAAGTTGGATGAGTACTTGGGAATGAATGAGATTGTGGCATGCCAGGGACAATTTATACTTTATTTGTTAGGAAGTGTGGAAGTCCTGAAACTTTTCAAGTAGAGGAGTGATGTGATCCTAAGAGTGAATTAAAAATATTATTCAAGGGCTAAGTCAAGATGGCAGATTAGAGACAGCAAATCAGATGAATTTTCTCAACATTCTCCTCCAAACAACTTTAAAATTATACCTCAAATAGAATTTTGGAGCAGCAGCACCAACTAAAGGTCAGAGTAAATCATTCTTCCAGCCTAAGATAACTTAGGAGATCAACAGTAGAGGTCTGGTAGGAACCAGTCCTGAGTTGAACAGCAGCACCAGCAGCCATAGCAGCAACAACTTCAGGAGGTCTCAGCCCAGAGATAGTAAGAGGGTCAAACAACTGGTCAGAAAAAGATTACAAGGGACTCTTTGCTGGTACTGGGTTCAGCTGATGCTTATTGGCAACTTCATTGCACATACAAAGTTCTGAGTCACAGTTCCAGGGTGGAGAGGAGTGCTAGTGCTTGTGGATGCAAAGCAGCAGAGGTCCTTCCTAGGTGAAGACCAGAGTACAGATCAGGAGAGCAGTGACTATAACTTTCTCCAAATCACACCAACTTGGAAGCACTGAAAATTTGCAGACCTCTAGTATTAGCTCCAAAAAACAGCAGCACAAAAAAAGCCTGAAGCTTGGGACAGTGCCTCCCCACCCCCAGCTGAGCAGAGCCCAACTTTAAGATAAAGTTCAAAGTCTAGAAATATGCTTTTAAAAAAATGAGCAAATAACAACAACAACAACAAAAAACTTGACCATAAAAAGCTACTATGGTGACAAGGAAGACCAAGACATAGACTCAGAAGACAAAAGTGTGAAAACAGCTACAAACAAAACCTTAAAGAAAAATGCCAATTGGATACAAACCCAACAAGAATTCCTGGAACAGTTAAAGAAAGTAATAAGAGTGGTAGAGGAAAAATTGGGAAAATCATTGAGAATGATGCAAGAAATTTATGAAAAGAGAATTAATGACTTGGTAAAATAGGCACAAAAAATACTGAAGAAAATAACACTTACAAACAGAATTGGCCTAATGGTAAAAAGAGGGACAAAAATTCACAGAAGAAAAGAATTTCTTAAAAAGTAGAAAAGGGCAAATAGGAAAGAAGGTACAAAAATTCACCAAAGAAAAGAACTCCTTTAAAAGTAGAATTGGCCAAATGGGAAAAGAGTTACAAAAGCTCACTGAAGAAAATAGTTCCTTAAAAATTAGAATTGGGCAAGTGGAAGCTATTGATTCCATGAGAAATCAAGAAAGAATAAAACAAAGCCAAAAGAATGAAAAAATGGAAGAAAATATGAAATGTCTCATTGGAAAAACAACTAATCTGGAATAGATGAAGGAGAGATAATTTAAGAATTATTGGACTATTTGAAAGCCACAATTGAAAAAGGAACAAAATAGATATCATATTTCAAGAAATTATCAAAGAAAACTTCCCTGATATCTTAGGTCCAGAGGGTAAAGTAAATTTGAAAGAATCTACAAATCACCTCATGAAAGAGATCCTAAAATGAAAACTCCCAGGAATACTATAGCCACATTCCAGAGCTTTCAGGCAAGGAAAAAATACTGCAAGTAACCAGAAAGATAAGATTCAAATATGGTGGAGCCACAATCAGGATAACATAGGATTTAGTGGCTTCCTCATTAAAGGAGCTCACCTACAAAATAGAAACAGATAGCAGAAATTATTAGAAATTAGAATCCAACAATATGTTGTTTACAAGAGACATACTCGAAACAGAAAGACACACAGGGTTAAAATAAAGGGCTGGAGCAGAATCTAGTATGCTTCAACTGAAATAAAAAAGGCAGGGTTAGTAATTGTGATATCAGACAAAGCAAAAGCAAAAATAGACCTAATTAAAAGAGATACTCAGAAAAACTACATTTTGTAAAAGGTAAATGATGAAATAATATAAAAAAATTTTACAGAAAGTTTCTCTGATAAAGGCTTCATTTTTCAAATATATAGAGAACTGAGTTAAATTTATAAAGCTAAGAGCCATTCCCCAATTGATAAGTAGTCAAGGGATAGGAACAGACAGTTTTCAGACAAAAAACTCAAAACTATCTATAGCCATTTGAAAAATGTTCTAAATCATTATTGATTAGAGAAATAAAAATTGAAACAACTCTGAGGTAGCATCTCACACCTATCATAAATGACAATTGCCAGAGGGGATTAGGGACAATAGCTACATTAATGAAGTGTTAGTGGAATAGTGAATTAGTTCAGCCATTCTAGAGAACAATTTGGAACTATGCCCAAAGGGCAATAAAGTTGTGCATACCCTTTGACTCAGTGATATCACTACTAGGTCTATATCCCAAAGAGATCAAAGAAAAAGGAAACTTACCTATCTGTTTTAAAATATTTATAATAGTTCTTTTTGTGATGGCAGAGAATTGAAAATTGAAGGGATGCTTATCAATTGGGGAATGTCTGTGTAAGTTGTGGCATATGATTGTGATGAAGTATTACTGAGCTATAAGAAATGATGGGGAGGTTGGTTTCAGAAAAACAGGCCCAGACATATATGAACCGATGCAAAGTGAAATGAGAAGAACTGGGAGATCATTGTGCATAGTAACAGCAATGTTGTAATGATGATCAACTATGAAAAACTTGGCCGCTCTGATCAATACAATGATTCAAGACAATTCCAAAAGATTTATGATGAAAAACTGCTATGCACCTCCAGAGAGAAAACTGATGAATTCTGAGTACAAACTGAAATATGATTTTCTCACTTTCTTCATTTTTCTTGATTTTTTTTGCAACATAGCAAAAATGATTTCACATGCATAATTGATATCGCATTTCTTGCTTTCTCAGCAATATCAGAGGAGTGAGAGAGAATTTAAATTTAAAAATTTAAAAAGGAATGTTAAAAATAAATAATTGAAGAAATTAAAAAAAAATTCAGTCATCACTTTGAAGAATGGATTAGAAAGGGCATTGATTGAAAACAGGAAGACCTATCAAGAGGCTATTACAATAGTCTGGATGGAAATAGATGACAGCCCATATTAGGATGAATGTAGTAGAAGGAATGTCAGAGACATCATAGGAATAGGAACAAATAAAGCTTGAAAACTGATTACATATATAGGATTAGTAACCTGAGAGCCAAAGACGACTCCAAGATTATAACTCTGAGTGACTGAGAAGATGGTGGTCCCAGAGGAAAAATTTAAAAAGAGATAAGTTTTTGGTTTTGAATGGTTTTTTGGTAGTAGGGTACAAGATGATAAGTTCTATTTTAGGTGTATTAAGTTTGAGCTGATGGCAGGCCATCAAGATGGAGATATTCAGCAAGCTGGGAATAGGAGACTGAAGCTCTGAGAAATGGTTGGAAATGGAGATATAGAAATGTGAGTTTATGGCCAAAGAGGTATTAATGACCTGTGCCCTTTGATCCTGCAATACCACTACTTGGTCCATTTCCGAAGACAGTTAGGGGAAAAAGGAAAAGAACCTCTAGGTTCTAGAATGTTGATAGCAGCTCTCTTTGCGGTGGCAAAGAACTGGAAATCCCAGGAGAATCAATTAGAGAATGGCTGAACAAGTTGTGGTATAGGAATGTGATGAACTGTGTTATAAGAAATGATGAGCTCAGTGGTTTTAGAAAAACATGGAAAGACTTGCACAAAATAAGGAAGAGCAAAATGAGCAGAACCAAGAAAATATTGTACACAGTGACAGCAATATTGTTTTAAGGACGACTTTAAGTGAGTAAGTTATTTTGACTATTATAAATACCCAAATAAAATCTAAAGGACATGTGAAGAAAGATTCTATTTGTGTACAGCGAAAAAACTGACAAAAAAATGTATAGAATAGTTTTACACACACACACACACACACACACACACATATATATACCTATTTGTGTCTAATGGTAACCATCTTTAGGGTGGAGTGGGGGAAGAGAAGAGAAAAAGAAAAAAGAAATTTACATGATAATTTTGTTGCATACTTCAAAGTAACAGCAAGTTGTACACAGCAGATTTGCTGTTTCATGTACAACCATCTTTTTATTGTATTATATCATGGAAATGCTTGTTGTATTCCATCAACTAAAAATTAAATTTTAAAAAAGTGTGTCATCTGTACAGAAGTGTTGTTAAAGCCATGGAAGAGGATGAGATTATCAAAGGAAAGAGTATGAAAAGAAAAAAATAGGAACTAGGAAAATACCCTGAGAGAATAGCAACATTACAGATTGAAAGAAGTATAATAATCTAGCAGAAGAGAAAGAGAAGTCAGAAAGATGAGAGAAAGATCATGAGAAGTAAGTGACATGGAATCTAGGGAAGAATAGAATGTCAAGAATCAGAGACAGCTCACTACATTCAACAGACCCCATCCAATGCCCTGATGGCCTTTTACTGCATCTTTTAATGTCTCATGAGTGCTAGTATAGCCCTGGGCTGCCCATTTGTAATCTCTTTCTCCCCATGATCAGCCTACCCATTTTTCTGGTCATACATATCTTCAATGATATCTTTTGCCACTTTCTGGATAAGTCAGCATCAGTAATATGTTGTGATCTGCTGAGGCCGACCTTGCATCTTTCCATTGACCTTTGGATTAGCTGTAATTTTGATTATTCCAAAATGACATTGCTCCATGTTTGACCCCTACATAGCAGCCCCAGTAGAATACTTCTGTTCAAGAGATGGCCTTTTGTGATCATGAATAGTTCAAAATCACTTAAGCCACAGTTAGAAAAATATAAAGTGCATTCCCGTTGTGGAGCTCAAGACTTTTGGTGGGGAAGAAGAGTGTGAAGTAATAGGCAAAATTTTGGGGTATTTTTAGTACAACTCCTGAATAAATAATTCACTTTTTTCAATTATAATTAAGTTTAAATCAAAATCAGCAAAAGCAAGACTAATATGGTGAATTTGATTCAACTGACAGTCAATAAGCAATTAATCAATAAGCATTTATTAAATTCCTACTATATGCCAGACGCTGTGCTAAGCACTGACAATGAATGGAGCATGTTGATTATTTAAGAAGGCATGTACAAATAAAGACAAATTTGAATTGGTGCATATCATATCTAAGAATGGGACTATCTTCCACCATCACCATCACATAGGAGATCTAAGCCCCACAAAGTTGTCCTTGTGGGGAGAATACAATGAATGTAATATATTATCTTATGAGCATTATGTTTCCTATATTTGTTTATATCTTCTGGTAGATCTTTCCATCTTATGTAGTTTCTAAAGTGGAGCAAATAAATCACTGTCCTATACCTGTTACCCACATACATTGAGTACTTTTTCTAAAAGAGATTCTGTTATTCATATTTCAGAGAGACCCTAGACATGGGCCGTTTCTGTTTTGTTTGAGAGATTTCCCTGGAGTCATTCTAGTTTCATGACAGAGAAAGAGAAAGAATCTGATCTTCTCTTTGGGATTAGCATCTCCCACACCCAAAGAATTCCTTCTGATCCCAGAGGTAGGTCCCTTTGGCTCTCTCTGGTCCATGAGAGACATCTTGTGTTCATGACACAGATAAGTTGTGTCAGTTTTCTGCTTGCTGCATTTGGATGTGGATATGAAGTGTGCAAATTAAAAGTTAAAACAATGTTTTTGTGGAAGTTAAGGGAGCATGCTATATGTTACATTTCTCCTTATCGTTCATCTTGGTGAGTAAAATACAATATTGTTTTCTCAAAACACTATAAATTTTTAAAAAACTGAAATAACTTAAGAATGCTTACAGAAAATCACTTGAAATTCAAACAATGAAATTTAAATTTAGTTGTCTTGAATATTTTATTCTCTCTTGTTTTTTAAGTGAAATGTTTAAATAGAAAAATCCCCCAGAGCAGCTAAAGCTAATATAATCAAAGACAACAGAGACAGTTTGAGTTACAGAAATACAGGAACACAAAGCAAGAAGCCTAAGTTTAAAACAATGTAATCTACTATATTTATCACTGGGTTCCATAAATACTTTTATTTATAGAGAGGAAAGTCTTTGCTTTGTACAAATGACTTAGCTGGAGATTGCTCGAAACCCAAGAAATTAAAATGGGTTTCTAGAAATGTACATGCAAAATATGTTGAGAAGGCAAGATAATTCTTCCAAAGAAAATTAGAAGTGTTTAGTAAGCAAAAGAGACAATGTGGTGTAAGGGATAGAGTTGACCTTAGTATCAGGAAGACCTGGTTCTGGTCCTACCTCTGCCATACCATTTGTAGCAACTCTCTGAAACAGGGGTTCTTAATCATTTTTGTGTTCATGGATCTCTTTAGCAGCCTTGTAGAAATTATACACATCTTTTCAGAATAATGTTTTTAAATAATTGAAGGAAATGTTCATTATAATATATACCTGTAATCCCAGCTACAAAGGCATGTGAGGCTGGCAGATCCCTTGAGCTCAAGAGTTCTAAACTGCAATGGGCTATGCCAATGAGGTGTCTTTACTAAATTCAGCATTAATTTGGTGAACTCCTGGAAGCAGTGGGTCACCAAGATTTCTTAAGGAGGGGCCCAGGTGAGAAACAGAAAAGGTCAAAACTCCTGTGCCAAACAATAGTGGGATGGCCATTAGTAACTGCTACAATTCCAACATGGATAAGAGGAGACACAATCTTTAAAAAATAAAATAAAACATTGAAGGAAATGCTAAATTTTGTTAGATGTTAGTAAAAATGAAGATGTATTTTTCCCAAAAAAGCACAAGACTCCCTGAAATCTATAAACAGACTCCTTGGGGATATGTGAACAACAGGTTAAGCACCTCTGCTCTAAGGTAAATTGTAGAGCAGATGCTGATCTGATCTGCTAGAGAGAATTTCCTTATTGGGATCTTTTTATACTAATGTCATCTCCGGGCTGGTACAATAATAATAATATTAATGATACATTCAACTCAACTTTCTTTTAAAATTGGCTATGACATAAACATTGTTTGCATCTTATAAAATGACTTACAGAGTTTCTAAGTATAAAAGCTTCATCTGTTAAGAGGAATGTCACTACTTAGAACCATTTGAATGGTTGAAACATGCTTGGCTTCATTGCATAAGCACGGATTGTTCCACTTCTGGATAACATAGTGGTACAGAAAATTGCCCATGTCTGAAGACCTTTGCAATCAATTAATTGAGAAACTAAAATCATCCTGTTTTGCATTGCAAAAGCTTAAAGCAATACATGTAGTCAAAGAAGTTCATTTGATTACAGGTGCATGATAAGTTGTTGAAATTAACATTAGTGAAGATTTGTTACTTTGAAGACTTATTGATAGCAATGTCACATCAAGAGAAAATGTAATTCATGGACTTTTTAATGAAAATGATATAATACAGGAGAATTGCATCAGACTTTATACTGATGGAGTTCAATCAATGTTAGGATAAAACACAAGCCTATAAACACTAATTACAAATACAGCTACTCCTTGTGCAATTTGAACACATTGCATGCTTCATAGACAGTCCCTTGGATTGAGAGATTTTCAAGTGTAGCAAGGACCTTCCTTTAATCCTAAAGGAGCATGCTATATATGTTTTTTACATTGTTAATCCTAACTTTTAAGAACTTTTAAAAAATTAATCCATCAAAAGAAAGGTTTTTGTACAGCTAGGTGATAATATGGGGGCATATACCAGGACTCCTGTAATCTTGCAAAACATTCTAGTTTTCTTGGGTCAAAGTACTTTACAGATTGAGCAAAATGAAGAAATTTCTATTTATTTACTGATAATGATATGAAAAAATTCATCTTATAAGAAGAAATTTGCTCCTGAAACTTGAATACTTAGTGAATATTTTTAAAACTTGTTTAATCAAAATACGTCAATGCAAATTCCCAATTTTATATTCTGATCTAGAAAGATATGGTGACTAGATTTGTGGAAACATTTAGAGTTATGAATAATAAATTTACAAAATAATATTTTTATGTTTCCTAATTTTAAAAGCATTTTCTCTGCAAGTGAAATAGAAAAATCAGTTAATCATTTGACTAGTCTACTGAAACAATTCTCAATTTATTTCAAAGATCTATTTATCTCTAAATATAAATTAATAAGGAACCCATTTGCCATGGACAACCATAATACATTTGGTCTTACTTCCACTGAATAATAATGGTTAATAGACCTGTCGTGTGATAGTTCATTGAAACTGGTGTTTGAACTGGAAAATTGCATTATGTTTTGCCTACCAATGAACAGAGTTCTCTGGTTTATCAAACAAAATAATACAAGGTTTATTGCCATTCATAAACATCTTATTTGTGTAAAATAAGATTACCAGCTGCAGCTGTTATAAAGACAAAGTATTGATCTTGATTAATAGTTGAAAAAGAATTATGAGTATCAATATCATTAATGACCACATTTTGAAAAACTTAGTACTAAAAAACAAGCTCACCCACTACATTATATTATTATAATTGATAATACTGAAAAGGATTTCATCAGCAAATATTTATATATTCTTCTCTAGCATACACTTTAGATTCATCTCCATTTGAATTTCTCTACCAGGCCATGGAAACCTCTTCATCTTGGAAGTTCACTCCATCCCTAGACTAGTTCTCACACTGGAAGTACCCTTTGTCCTGAAGCCTTTCCTTCTGATTCCTCCATGTTAAAGAGTCCTAGGTCAATCATGTCTTCATTCCTCTCCTATACTTCTAACTCATCTTGACAGGTACTTTCATTCTTTTTTCTACTTGCACATTTTTAGTTCCCTTTACTGTCTTCTTTCATTTGAATTTAAGCTTCTTGAGGGCAGATTCTCTCTGCTAGCATTTGGATGCCCAGTGCTTAACACAGTACCTGGCACATAGTAAGTAAGTTCTTAATAACTCCTTGTTGATTTGATTTGATGTATGTTTAAGATTTTTGTGATAAAAATTATAATAAATTCTAAATTTTATTTGAATAAATAGAAGCTAACAAAATTATTTAAATAGATCATTTTATGAAAAAGGTAGGGATGACCATTTTTCCCCCAGGAATATGTCACTCTTTAAATTTGGAAACCACAGCCTTATATTATTTGGGAACAGTTTCCCAAACATCAGCCCATCCTAATTGCTCCATTACTCTAGACAAAGCTAATTATACTTCTGCAGTATTTGTTCAAGGTTTGTGTATACACACTTATAAACACATATATAAGTATATTATGTATTCTTATCTGCACCTGCATATTACATATTCAATCAAGTAATAAGCATTTATTACCTACCATGTACTATATTCTATGCTAGGTGTTAGGAGTATGAAAATTAAAAATGAAACAATCCCTGATCCCAAAGTGCCTCTATTCTATGTGTATACTTTGTTCTGTTAGATCAAATTTTCTTTTCTTTTTTTTTTTTGAAATTGATAAATTAGAAATAGAGCCAGATCTAATAATATCTATATCTCTCAGGCAGATGTGTAACCACAGAGATGTAATTTGATTGAGAAAGCCATCTGTGAATGTTTAACTGTTCCCTTCTCATGTTTTTATCAAGCAGACCATTCATGAATACATAGACCATTCTCGCCAGATAATGTATAGACCAGAAATCTCTTTATGTTGCTAGTGTTTTCTCAGATACTTTTGGGAAAAGTAGAAGCAACATCAGTCATCTTTTCCATTATTTAAAAAAAATTCTTTTTTGAAATGCTTTTATAAATTAAGTGCCTTTAAACTTGTCTTGCTTCAAGCATGAGTTTCTTCTATATGTATTTGGTCAAATAAAATACTATTTAAAAAAAAAACAAGTACATACAAACAAACAGAAACAGAAACAACAAAAAAAAAACAATAAAAATCCTAAAATTGCAAAACCCAAAAAGGAAGAGATAATGAGTGATTACAAACATATGTTCATAAACTTCTGTTACTTGCTGATTATCTTCAACCCTATATATGTATATATGCATATATATTAACAAATGTAGATGTACCAATCATAAATATGCATTGAGCATGGGCCAATGTTGTACTTAGTTCTCTCTTCAGGAAAAAGGAATAGTCAATAGTAATATACCAGTATACCCAGACATACTTGGCCTACACTCTATGCACCCATCCTTCTTGCCCAAGCTTAGGGTAGTTTTCTTAAGGGACATTATTGTAATCTGAGATCTATCCCTGGGGCAGCTAGGTGGTGCAGTGGATAGAGCACCAGCCCTGAAGTCAGGAGGAACTGAGTTCAAATCCGACCTCAGACCAAACACTTGACACTTACTAGCTGTGTGATCATGGTTAAGTCACTTAACTCCAACTGCCCCCCCCCCCCCCGAGAGAGAGAGAGAGAGAGTTCTTGGTAGAGAAAAGGGACAGGCAGGATCTAAGTCCATTGAGGTTATTTCCAAGAGGGGTATTAGGCAAGAATTATATCTGTCACTACTCAAATATTTCTGAACTATGGGTACTATAGGTTTACAACAAAAGTTCTATCTGATCACTCTTAAGAGAGAAAGTACCCCAATTATTGCACTCAGCAGCTTAGCCTTTTCCCACTAAATGCTGAAAATACCAAAGACTATCACAAATAGCAATTGTGAGTAAACCTATTTATGAAAGCATAAAACATCAAACAGACATAGAAGTTTTACAGATTGGAATAAAACAAAGAATAAATAAGAGTAAATCAGCTCTTCAACTAGGTGCAAAATAAGATCTTAATTCAAACCTGGAAAGAGAATGATCTTACCCAGGGGAAATCTACTCTCAGTAGTCTCTAGAATTGTAAGCTTTATAGGTCAAGGAACATGATGGGGCTAGATCTCATAAATTATCCAAGGGTCTGAATGTTCCAATCCACCATTTAATAGTTTCTATTCTCAACCATCTCACTGTAGGCTCCCTCTTGAAGAATGTCTCCAACCAACTGAAGCGATATTGTGGGTTAGCATTCTCTCACCAATCAGAAGTCAAAACCCTTTATACATAAATAGGTCATAGCACTGTCCTTCAGAAAAACTACCCCAAGCCTGGACAGAAGCAAGGCTATACATATATTAAATATGGATTTGTTTCTGTTACTGTTGTTTTTAATTACTTGTTTTCAGTACATAACATTAAACTTTTGGTTCTGATTTTTCCACCCTGAATCAATTTATATGTCTTCCCATATTTCTTTAAATTTTTTAAAATTTTAATTATTTTTCAAGGTAAATCACATTCTATCATATTTATGCAACATAATTTTTCAGCTGTTTACCAATCATTGGACCCTTAGTTTGTTTCCAAGTTATTGCTTACGTAAAGAGTCCTGTAAGGAATAGTTTTATATGGATCAAACAAGATAATATATGTATAGCACTTGCAAGCCTTATAGTACTATACAGATGTTAGTTATGATGTTAATGATGAAGATAATGGGCATATTTTATTTTCCTTGTCAATAATACCCTTGAGGGTGTAGTCCTAGTCATGAAACCATTAAGGAATAAATAGGGTATTTACATTTTAAAAAAAACCATCATAAAATTATGTATTGCCTTTCAGAAAATGTTGAAACAATTCACAGCCTCCTCCTTCTCCATTAGAATAATATTGATCTGTTTTAGTTGGGTAAACTTATTTCTTTAAAGAAATGAGTCAATAGCTTTATTTTTATCATTTTCCATCTTTCAGGGTCAGGAGTTTCTTTAAACAGGTGGAGTTTTGGCTGCTGTCATGGCTATCTTCTTATCTTTATCCTTATTTCTAATCTGGTATCTATTTTGACCTTTGTTCTCTCCAGCTGATGATTTTACTACACACAGACAGTTGAGTATGAAATGACTTATAAAGCAGTAATCTGCTATTCCTTTTTTAAAATACAATCCATTTTTAAGTGATATTGCTCAGTGTTTGCTATGCTTTAAGTTTTCCAGTGTTCTTATTGAAAATGTTCAAATTTTAGAGGTTCACATCATAGAACTTAGAGCTGGAGGAGACCTTAGAATGCATCAGGTTCAACCCCCTCACTTAATAGATGAGAATAATCAGGCCCTGAGAAGAAGATGGACCTGCCCAAGGTCACAAAAGTAGTAAAGTAGTAGTAGAGACTGGATTTGAACCCAAATGGCTTAAAAATCTAGTCTTCTTTTCACTGCACTGCCTTCCAGTGTGGGGCTACTGAGTGGTCTAGAGGCCTCTATCCTCTTTCGTTTTTCTACGCCAAACCATATTTTCTGAAAGGTTTTGGAGTTGTTTTTTTTTTTTTACATCCTTCCTTTTACCTACTTTTATACTGAAGTAACAGTTTAGGTTGACTTTGTTCTGAGTGTTTAAGTATCAGCTTGAGATTTCACCAAAAAATCACAAACTTCAAGGCAGTTCTTCAGAACTGACTTTTTAAGTTAATCCACAACCCAGAAAAGTTTAATTTCCATCTGTTCCTGATATTGAGAAGTGTCTTCAAGGAAGAAATGGAAAGGAGGTAAGAAAATATTACCCTGATAAAATAATAAATGAGGAGTTCATTTCTCCTCAACTTTTTGAAGCAACAGTTGTCAAGATGAAGAAGCTCACGGTATAATTATAATTAGAAATTCTGACCCAGGGGAGTAGGCCTTCCTTCTTTCACTAATAAACCTAAGCTCTGGGCTCATGTAGACTGGGTTCAATCTTGGGCAGGAGTGAGGAATCTGCGGTCTCAAGGCCACATGTGGCCCTCTAGATATTCAAGTGCAGTTCTTTGACTGAATCCGAACTTCACAGAACAAATCCCCTTAATAAAAGGATTTGTTCTGTAAAACTTGGACTCAGTCAAAAGGCCACACCCAAGGACCTAGAAGGCCACACGCGACCTCCAGGCCACAGGTTACCCACCCTCATCTGAAAGAGAGAGGTCATGCTCTTTCCCATTATCTCAGATTTATTGCACCCAAATGCCCCGAAAGAAATATAGGGGATATCACTTAAACAAAGCTTAGGTTTCACTCATGTTTAGCAGAAGGAACATATACACATGTACATATAGAATAAATAGGAAGTATTTTAGAGAAAGAAGGCACCAGAAGTTGGAAGGATAAGGAAAAGTTTTATTTAAAAGATCATACTTTCTCTATACTACCTTATATTTGTTCTGTATGTGTGTGTGTGTGTGTACATGTCTCTTCTGATGAAGTGTAAGCCCCCTAAAGGCAAGAACTGTTCATTTTTGTTTACAATTTTATAATTTTTTTCAATTATAAAGCATTTATTTATTTTTCCTTCCACTTCCTCTCACCCACTAAAAAGAAAGAAACAGAGAATCCCTTTAACACATAAGCTGAGTTAAGCAAAACAAATTCCCACATTGTTTACGTCCAAAAGTGAATTTCTTATTCGATATTATCTCTTTGTCATGAGATGGTTAGCACTCTTCTCTAGCCAATCTCTAGAATCATGGTGGATCACTAAATTCATCAGGGTTTTTAAGTCTTTTAGGATTATTCATTTTTGCAATATTGATTTTATAGCATCAATTGTTGTTTTAGTTCTGCTTGCTTCATTCTATATCAATTCATACAAGTCTTTCCAGGAATCTTTGAAATCATCTTTTCCCACACTTCTTGCAGTGCAAAAGTATTCCACTCTTGTCTTTGTATTCCCAGCACCTAATACAGTGCTTGGCACAAATTAGCTGCTTGATAAACACTTGTTGATCTATTCATTGTTTCTATGAAGCTTTATTGGTTAATATCATTCTACTATTGAAGGAATAAACAGATGTATGGTATTAAAATGGAGCAATGGATGGTTGAAGCTTTGCTCTTTTTATAGATATTTTTATTTAGTTAAAAGTGATACTATCTTTCAGTCTTTTCATCGTAATTAATTAAAATGCTTTTTAAAAAAAACTTAATGCACATGTAGTTTAGAGAGGCAGGTAGAAAAATGAATAGAGAGTTGACCTTGAAACCAAGAATCCCTGGGTTCAAAAACAACCTCTAGCACATATTGTCAATGTGATCCTGAGGTAGTTATGTGTGTGTCCTTTCAGTGCTTAGGGCAATTGTCTAAGACTCTAAATTGTTAAGAATATTCCAGTATTCATGGATAGAGAGAATTTTATTCATCTGAGAGTTCCCTTTCTCAAGGAAATCACAGATCCAGTTCCTATCCCCTATGCAGGTGCAAATAAAGAGCCAAGTAATGGAATCAGCTGAGGAAAATATATTGTGGTAGAAAGACATTCTTTGTATTCCATGATCATCTCTCTCTTTGTGTTCTACTTCTTAGAAGTTTTCTATCCTTAATTCATCCTTGAAAAATGACTCTAAAACTTGTCATGATGGTGACCACTGCAAGAGGTTTGCTTTCTTTTTTTAAAGAAAAATATTTTTTCAATTAATAAGCTTTTATTTTCTCTCCCCATTTCTCTCCCTATATTAAAAAGAAAAAGAAATCCTTATAAAATATACCTGTGTGTGTACATATATATGTATCTATCTATCTATATCTATGTAGACAGATAGATAGACAGATAGATACAGAGAAAGAGAAAGAGAGAATGTTAAGGAAAATAAATTCCCACATTATTGACTGTATTTTAAAATGTATGTTTAATTCTGAGTCCACCATATCTATTTCAGGAAGTAGCATTCTTGATCGGTCCTCAGAAGTCATGGTTGGTCTTTGTATTGATCAGAGATCTTATCTTTTAAATTTATTCATCTTACAGTGTTATGGTTATTATATGATTTGTTCTTCTACCTCTGTTCATTTTACCATTCATCAGTCCATGCAAGTCTTTCCAGATTTCTCTAGAAGGGATTTCATCCCCTGAATCATTTCTTACGGTTTGAGGTATTCCATTACATTCATATACCACAATTTTTTCAGCCATTCCTCAATTGATGGGCAATCTTCCTTGTTTTCCAGTTTTTTGCTGTCACAAAAAGAGCTTCACTAAGAGAGGTTCACTTTCTAAAAGTTTCATGGCAGGCTTCTGTTGTGCCTCAGGGGCCCTGGGGCCAGTATAAGGTAAAAAACACCAGCAGCATCCTGTAAGTAAAGTAGAGTACATTGCCCAGTGTGCTTTTTATTGCTGACTCTGGCTCTCTGTAGAAATGCTGGATTCTCTCTTCTGTAAAAGTGATTCTACAGGAAACCCAAAGGGAAATATCTGGATGTCCTACAGACACTCAGCTGTTTATACATGACCAGCATCCTGGCTTCCCGGCTACTCAATTTAATGAAAAGGAAGCAAATCAATCAAAGAAAAGGTACATCATCCATTTAAAAGTTTTCTTTTAATTTTTTTTTTCCAAAAAAGTTTAGATTTTCCATTCACAGCTAAGTGAGAAGCTTTCAAAATCATGTTGTAGTAGCAATAGTAGTAGTTAGATAGGCAGTGTAGTGGCAGTCATAGCATAAATCCACCTAATTAGCGATCACTTCCGAATTTCTCACAGCTCAACTGAAAACAAGGCCATTTTTAAAAGGTGAAGGCAATGATGGAGGAAAAAAAGAACTTTGCATAAGGAATACGGAGAGGAAAGAAGATGAAAAACAAACCCAAATCAACTTCCTGAGACCAGTAACTGGTAGATGCCAACATCATTAGTGAACAGTAATGAATCTGTCAGCACCAATGTGAAAGCTGAATGAGGAAAGAACAAAAACGGGAAATCATGCTTTAAACCCTTCCACTACCACCAGTGACTGATTAGGGTAACTGCTGCAGTCTAATTTTTGTTCCAGGTAATTTAGAATTCAGGAGCTAAAAATAAAAAGAGATTCTTAAAGTAAAACAGTAGATGCCACTGTCCCTTTGCAGCAATAACTTCACTCCCAAGGTTAGGTATTAAGTATTTCTTCCAGTTTGATTTACAGCTACATGCCTGCCCAGGATGGTATATAATTTTATGCAATATACTATTTAGTAAGGAGACATTAAGATAGAGTAGACAGAGAGAAGACTAGCCTTGGAGGCAAGAAGATGTGAATTCAAGTCCTCCCACTGACATATTACTCTGTGAAGTTCATGGGACCTTTCAGTACTTCAGGCTACTCTCTACAAGATTAAGTTATCAGATCTTCTTCTGAGCCTTGAGTTTTCAATGAAATCACAGCTGCAAAACAACGTAAAATACTACTTCATATAAAACTGTAGTCACTTACGGTTATAGACTATTTCACAGTTTACAACCTTGTGAGGTAGACAGTATAGGCAGTATTGTCCTAGTTTTAGATATTTATTTAATCATCAGACAAGTATTACTCATTCATAATATTCCCTGGATGTCAGATCATTTACTACTCTCTCATGTGGCTGACTATGATATGTCATAGAAACATAGGATAACAGAATTCCAGACCTCAAAGACACTTGAGAGATCGTTTAATCCAACCCAGGGGTGGGGAACCCTTTCAATTTACAGATGAAGAAATTAAGGCCCAGACAGGTATATGGCTTCTTCAAAGTCAGTCAACTACTTAGTGGCACAGACAGAACTATAATCCAAGTATTAAGAGCATTAAATAAGATAATATGTGAAGTGTTTTGCAAACCTTTAAGCACTATACATATAGTAATGGTTATACCTAATTATAGTTATGTAGAAATATCTAACTATAGTTATATAGGAATATATAATAATAGTTATATAGGAATATCTAATTATAGTTATATGGGAATATCTAACTATAATTATATAGGACTATATAACTATAGGTATATAGAAATACATAGGTGTATAGAAATAAATAGTTATATTGCTATATATAATACAGTAATAATATAATGTAATAATAGAGTTATTATTACTATTACCTTTATTTTATAACTGAGGAAAATTAAGTTTAGAGAAGTTGAGTAATTTTCCCATTGAAATATAGTTAATTGGTATCAGAAACAGGATTTGAATTCACCCAGGTCTTCCTGACTGTCCATTAGATTATTTTTATAAATATTTTGTACAGATAAGAAAGTGCATATATGGGTTAAAGGTGGTTGTCCCTGTTTTCAGATGTTTTCCCCTTAGCCTTTTTTGGGTAATAATAGGTTACAGTAACTTTCAGGATTAGTGAATAGTGCAGTGCTCCAGAAGTCAGTCCTTGGCACAGTGCTGTTCACCACGTTTTTATTGACAACTTGAAGGAAGCCATAGAACACATGTTTGCCAAGTTAGCAGACAACATTAGTCTAGAAGGGAAAGCTAACAAGTGAAATGACAGAGTCTGGATCCTAAATGATCTCAATAGATTTGAACAATGGGCTGAATCTAATAAAATGTAATTGAAGAAAGGATAAATATAAAGTTTGACATTTGGATTTTTGAAAATTAAATTTATAGGTACAGGAGAGAGAGAGAGGTCTAAAAAGAGAATGTTTTATGTGAACAAGATCTCAGGATTTTAGTGGATTACAAGCTTAAAATGAGTCAATAGTGTGACATAGCAGCCAACTAAGCTAATGCTATCCTAGGTTGAATTAATATAGGCAAAGTGTCAAGAATGAAGGAGTTGATAGTGCTCTTGCACTCTGCCCTGGAAAGACTACATCTGAAATACTTATTTTAGTTCCAGGTGCTACATTTTAGGATAGACAAACTGGACTCAGTTCAGAAGAAGGCACCTAAAATGGTGAAAAGATAAAGTACTACAGTTGATAAAATTGGGAATATTTGGCCTGGAGGAAAGGAAAAAACTGGGAAGAATACAAAAATGGTCTTCAATTATTTCAAAGACTGTCTTATAAAAGAGGAATTAGACTTGTGCTTGGCCTTAGAAGGTAGAAATTAGAGCAATAGATAGAGATTTCAAAGGAGTTTAAGACTTCACATAAGAAAAATGTTTTTTATTATTTTGAGTCATCCCAGAGTAGAAAGGGCTGTCTTCCTAGCTAGTGGGTTACTCCTCACTGGAGGTCTTCAAGCAAACACTGGAAGATCACTGGTCTGCTATGTTGTAAAGACAATTCTTGTTCAGGTACAGGTTGAACTAACTGGTCTCTGAGATTATCCTAACTTTGTTATTCTGTGATTCCATGACAATTTTTTTTTTCCTATTCAGTTGGTATCCTTACTTTTCTTAATGTGCTGTATCTTGAAAGTTGATTTCTGAGTGCTTTCAAAATTGTAGTCACCTCCAACATGGGTTTCCCCTGTATGTATCTGGTCAGACCAAGTTATGCTTCTAAACTTCTTCTTATATGGCACTTCCACTTTCTCATGAAGTGCATTGTCTATTGAGATGTTAGAGTCCAAATGTTATGACTCAACCATAATCAGATGACAATAGATGACCATAGAAACTGGCAAATCTACTCTATATTGTGTCTGTTTTTGGTACCTCCTTTCATTTTCACCTATACAGAAATAACCTTAGAATTATCTTTCTTAGCTGGGTCTCATGCCAACCTTTCTGCATGTTCATTTTCCCCACCACCACTTTTCTTGGTTTTATGAGATAATAGTGATCATAATCTTTAACCATCTTCTTCCGTAATATTTTGCAAATGAGCCTTCTACGTAAGACTACTTCATTTGAGGTCAGCTAGGTGGTACAGTGAATAGAGCACATACCCTGGAATCAGAAGGACCTGAGTTCAAATCCAGCCTCAGACACTTGACACTTACTAGCTGTGTGGCTCTGGGCAAGTCAATTAACCTTAATTGCCTCATCAAAGGGCGAAAAAAAAGACTATTTCATTTGGTTACAGTGGTTCTGTCCTTGGCAAGGCAATGTTTGCTGACTGACTCAGTTTCTGGATTCTTTAGGTCTCTTCTTTGTGGCAACTGTTCGACATCAGTTGAACTTCTCTGAGAAAAAGGTAACATTCAGTGTCACATCTTTTCTATTATTTATTTCTAATTTTTCAAAATCAACATCTCAGATTGAGTTGGAGCTATTATAATTTCCACAATGTCTTCTCATCCTTATCTTTTTCTTCAAGTCTGTTTGACCTTTGCTCCAAGTAGTCAATAGTTTGATTGCACACACACACACACACACACACACAAATTCTGAAATGACTCCTTTATCAGTAACTAATTATTTACTTCCTCCTAAAATATACTCAGATTTTTTTAAATTTTAATTTTGTTTCTTTTATTATTAAAGTATAGATTGTTTGAGCTTTATTGTTTTGCTTTTCCTGCAAAAGATGACTGAATTTATTTTCCTGGTATTCCCTTTTCATAGGTCACCCATTTTATACTTTACATTTTTAAGTAAGATCTTTTTTGATTATTTGAGATATTTATATAGGTTATATTTTTGTTAATGTACAAATGTGTATATAAAGTATACGTATATGTACATATTATATATATATATATATATAGAAGAATGGGAATTCAAATTTTTTTATTTTTTTATTTTTCTCCCCATCTTGCCCTTCCCCCCACCCCAAGACAGAATGCATTCTCAATACATTTTCCCCTAATCTTCTCTCCCTTCTATCACCCCCCTGCCCATTCTCTTGTCCCCTTCCCCTTCTATTTTTCCTGTAGTGCAGAATTGATTTCTATACCCCATTGCCTGTATATCTTATTTCCCAGTTACATGTAAAAACAATTTTTAACATTTATTTTTAAAACTTTGGGTTCCAAATTCTCTCCCTTCTTCCCTACCCACCCACCCTCATTGAGAAGAAAAGCAACTCAATATAGGTTATACATGTGTAGTCATGCAAAACACTTCCATAGTAGTCATATTGTAAAAAAAATTAACTATATTTCCCTTCATCCTGTCCTACCCCACCCCCATTTATTCTATTCTCTGTTTTGACCCTGTCCCTCCTCAGAAGTGTTTGCTTCTGATTACCCTTTTCCCCAATCTGTCCTCCCCTCTTTCATCCCCCCTGCTTTCTTATCCCCTTCCCCCCTATTTTCCTATAGGGTAACATGGATTTCCATACCCAATTGAGTGTGTATGGTATTCCCTCCTTAAGCCAAATCCAATGAGAATAAGATTCACTCATTCCCTCTCACCTTCCCCCACTTCCCCTCCACTGTAAAAGCTTTTTCTTGTCTGTTTTATGCGAGATAATTTACCCCATTTTACCTCTCCCTTTCTCCTTCTCCCAGTAAAATCCTCTCTCACCCCCTAATTTTATTTTTTAGATATCACTTCTTCAATGGAACAGTGTATAGAGCACCAGCCCTGGAGTCAGGAGGACCTGAGCTCAAATCCAGCCTCAGACACTTACTAGCTAGCTGTATGACCCTAGGCAAATCACTTAACTTCCATTGCCTCCAAAATAAAAAGACACACACTCAAAAAAGATATAACTAACTCCTTCATCTTCAACTCACCCTGTGCCCTCTACCTACCTATCTATGAATATATATACCTTTCTTTCCCTCCAACTACCCTAATACTGACAAAGGTCTCATGAGTTCCAAATATCATCTTTCCATGTAGGAATGTAAACAGTTCAACTTTAGTAAGTCCCTTATGATTTCGCTTTCCTATTTACCTTTTCATGCTTCTCTTGAGTCTTGTATTTGAAAGTCAAATTTTCTATTCAGCTCTGGTCTTTTCATTAAGAATGCTTGAAAGTCCTCTATTTCACTGAATGACCATTTCCCCTGAAGGATTATACTCAGTTTTTCTGGGTAGATGATTCTTGGTTGTAATCCTATCTCCTTTGACCTGTGGAATGTTATATTCCAAGCTCTCCAGTCCCTTAATATCTCCTTGACCTGGGAACTCTGGAATTTGGCTATAATATTCCTAGAAGTTTTAGTTTGGGGATCTCTTTCAGGAGGTCATCTGTGAATTCTTTCAATTTCTATTTTACCCCATGGTTCTAGAATATCAGGGCAGTCGTCCTTGATAATTTCTTGAAAGATGATGTCTGGACCCTTTTTTTGATCATGGCTTTCAGGTAGTACAATAATTTTTAAATTATCTCTCCTGAATCTATTTTCTATGTCAGTTGTTTTTCCAATGAGATATTTCACATTGTCTTCTACTTTTTCATTCTTTTGGTTTCGTTTTACAGTGTCTTTATTTCTTATAAAGTCATTAGCTTCCATTTGCTCCATTCTAATTTTTAAGGAAGTATTTTCTTCAGTGAGCTTTTGGACTTTCTTTTCCATTTGGACAATTCTGCTTTTGAAGGCATTCTTCTCCTCATTGCCTTTTTGGATCTCTTTTGTCATTTGGGTTAGGCTATTTTTTTAAGGTGTTATTTTCTTCAGTATTTTTTTGAGTCTCCTTTAGCAAGTTATTGACTTGTTTTTCGTGATTTTCTTGCAGCACTCTTCCCAGTTTTTCCTCTACTTCTGTTATATGCTTCTCAAAATCCTTTTTGAGCTCTTCCATGGCCTGGGATTGATTCATATTTTTCTTGGAGGCTTTGGATGTAGGAGCTTTGATTTTGTTGTCTTCTTCTGGTTGTATGTTTTGATCTTCTTTGTCACCAAAGAAAGATTCTATGGTCTGACTTTTTTTTTTGCACAGTTTGCTCATGTTCCCAGCCAATTACTTGAGTTTTGAATGCTTTGTTAAGGTAGGGGTCTGCTTCTAGTGTGGAGAATGTACTGTCCCAAGCTTCAGTGTTTTATGCAGCTGCTTTCAGAGATACTTCTAGGGACCTGTAAATTTTCAGTTCTTCCAAGGTGGTACAATCAAGGGTGAGGTGTTTACTCCTTTCCTGGCCTGTAGTCTGGTCTATGAGTGACCACAAGCACTCTTTTCTGCCTTGGAACTGTGAGGAGGATTCTCTCTCCACCACCACTACAAGCTCCACCATGCTAGTGCTCCTCCTCAGCCCAGGACCACCACCCAGAACTGCAACCGATATCCAAGCATGGGCAATGCAAGAGAATCCTGCCTCAGCACCAGGAAAGAGATCCCTGCAATCCCCCTCTGATCAGCCACTCAATTCCCCTCAGTCTGTGGGCTGGGTGCTCCAGAAGCAGCCATTGCCCTGGTGCTGTGCTGGGACTGGGGCTGGGACCAAGCTTCTCTCTCATCATGTCACAGACCTTTCCTACTGACCTTCTAAGTTGTGTTCAGTGTTTGTGGGTTGAGAAGTCTGGAAACTGTCACAGCTGCCTGTGATTCAGTCCTCTAAGGCCTGCTTCAGGTTTGCTTAGGCTTGGTCTTTGCCTGCACAACCACGCTGAATTGCATTCCTCTCCCAGTTAAATAGATCTTTCCAATCAACCATCCAGGTTGTCTTGGGCTGGAAATTTCTTTTACTCTGTCTTTTTGTGGGTTCTGCTGGTCTAGAATTTGTTTAGAGCCATTTTTTTACAGGTATTTGGAGGGCTTTGGGGAAATCTCAAGCAAGTCACTGCTTTCACTCCACTATCTTGGCTCCACCCCCTCCTATCTCTTGGCTCCGCCGCCTCTTATCCATCATAAAATTGACATACAATGCTGATGAACTCCAGGCAACCAAATTTTGACACAATTTTCCATAAGCCCTCATGACTGACAGATCTACAAACATTATATAGAGACCTCCTTTCTGCTCCTGGCATTTCTCCTGGAGTTGTCAGGCAGCAAACACTATGTTGACTGTTCCTCAGTCCTTTCTGAAGCCACATTAGCTTTAAGGTAGATGACCATCTTCAAGCCTATTAAGGAGGACTCTAGCAAGATTCTGCCAGTAATGACTAAGAGAGAGACCCCCCCTGTGATTGTCCCAGGATAATCTATTTCCTTTACTTTTATAGAGATTGACAATGGAGGTGTCCTTGAACTCCTGGAGGATAACTTCCTCTTGCCATATAACTCAGAAAATTTCAGTCAGCTTTTGCATGAGCAATGGACCCCCCACCTCATAAATCTTAGCTAGACTAAAATCAGCGCCAGGTGCTTTGCTACACAAAAGGAGTCTAATGGCTTTTAAAACCTCTTCTTCAGTGGGAACTTCAGCTAGGGAGGGATTGACTTCAACCTTAGGTAAACAGTCAATGGCTTCAGTATTGATTGATGACAGTCTGTTGAGAACACTATGAAAGTATTCAGCCCATCTCTCTAGGATTATGCCCTTATCACTAATCAACTCCATCAGCACTGAGTACTGGAGACTCATTGATGCCTTCAGGGCATCAGAAAAAATGCCTTGTATTGTCACTTTCAGCATAAAACTGAATTTCATCTGCCTCCTTACTGAGCCCAGAATTCTGCATCTCTCTAAGCTTTTCTTGTACTTTACTTTTGATGGAATTGAATGTTCCCTTCTTAGAAATGGATGAACTATCCTGCTGGTAAAACCTGTGGAGTTCTCATTTTTCATTTAGCAGCTTCTGAATTTTACCATCATTTTTGTCAAACTGGTCTTGATGTTTGTATGTGTTCTGACATAGATGATCAAATACAGTGCTGTACACCAAATCTCTGAAAGTTTCCCACTCCTTTTCTGCTCTCTGCTGCCAACTGCATGCTGGCTACCTCTAATCTGTTGACATGAATTCTTCTGGTAGTAATTTTGCCTTGAAGTTGATGCTTTTGTTGAATGCAAATATTTAGCTTGGAGAGGATAACTCTGTGATCAGTCCAGCACTTTGCCCCACAAATTGCCTTCATTGTTCTCAAATTCTGTCTGTCTCCTCTCCTTACAATAACATAGTATATTAAATGCCAGTCTTTGCTGTGAGAGTGCATCCATGAGGTTTTATTGCTTTGAAGGAAATGGAAGACAGTGTTGGTGATGGGAAGGTCATTAGATGCACAAGTCTGCAGTAGTAAGTGACCATTGCTGTTGTTTTTTCCAACTCCATTCCTCCTAAGGACTCCCTGCCATGTCTGGTAATCTGAGACTACTCTAGCATTAAAGTTGCACACAGAATTATAAGCTTGTCCTCTTTTGGCACATTGATGATAAGGGTCTCCAGGTCTTCATAAAATTTTTCTTTGACCCCATCAGGGTTTGTCATGGTGGGAACATAGGCACTGATGATGGTGACATGGCATTTTCCTGCAAGTGGCAATCACATTGTCATGAGCCTGTCATTCACTTCTTTCAGTAAGCATACAAGCTTGTTGACTAGATTAGTTTTAATTGCCAAACCTATACCAACTTCATGCCATTCCCCTTCACTGCAGCCACTCCAGAAACATGTGTATCCAGCTCTAACTTCAGTAAGTTGTCCTTCATTTGCCAGCTTTGTTTCACTCAGGGCTACTATTTGGATGTGATACCTACTGAGTTCTCTCACAACAAAAGCTGTTTGTCTTTCACATCTACTAAATTTTGTGCTATCTGTAATTGTGCACACGTTCCACGTACCAATGGTGAATAGAATAATGTTTGCAGAAGCTTTTGTACATTTTTTTGTGTTTTGATCACAGGATTCCCACTTGCTGTGGTAATCAGGCCAGGGTTGGATAAGTAGACAATTTTTCGGGCACCTTTTCTAGTCCCTTCCTCAGACCAGGGGTAGCAGTACAATCCTTAAAAGGCTGCTCAGACACCCAGAGGGCTACCGAATCCTACTGTTGCTTCCAGTGAGAAGATGACCCTATGACCAGGGCTGCTTGTATGCAGGGTTGTGACTACAGCTCCCTGTGTATCTGCACCTGCTGCTTCATCACTTACCTGTCACCACAGGACTTTGAGGTAAAAATATTAAAATGGTATGGATGACATCTTTTGATTCACTTGTAAATTGGATTTAAGTGAGGCACAGTTGCACAAGGTCACAGGCCTCACTCTTTCTTCCAGAGTTACAACAATCCTGTGTCAGGACAGAGTCAAGATGACTGGTGATGGCTTGAGATGCAGTGGAGGACATTGGCATCTTTGATGTCTAACCAAGCTCTAAGTGCTCCACAGCACCTGCTTCAGTTGCCTTCATGGCCATTAAAACAAATTATTCTCATCTGCCTGGGAGAAGTCTTCACATGCTTGGGGTAAACACCCCACTGATGGGTTTGAAACTCCCCGGTTATCCTCAACCTGGTTTAGCCTGTCTGCCAAAACAGTTTACTGGGGTGTGCCCCCTATGCATGCTACAGATTCTTGGAGCCACAGGTGAGAGTTAGATGGAACAGGTGGACACCAAAGGTGGAAGGCAGCTCTGAAAAGGACTTGGCAATCCTCACACCAGAGGTACTAGTCTTCCCTGAACACACCTTACACTCCAGTGGTGGTAGTGTAGTACTGATAAAGGCAGAAGTGCAAATTAGTAGAAGCCAACCAATAAAACAGCATAAACATTCACCTTTATTACATACCTGGGACTCTTTTTCACTACAGCACTCTAGCTCCATGATGATTCATTGAAACCACTTGCTGACCATACAGGAGTTATGCCCATGAGACAGAAACAATGTTTTTTTCATTGAGGATTAATTGTTTGGATAAATGAGGAAGAGTATTGAAAGGCTCCAATCAAACCCAATGTGCTGTCTAAAACCATGTTAAGAATACTGAGAAACTATGTTACAAAAAGCAAAAGATCAAAAGAGATGATAAAAAAGAATTCCAGTAAGGTAATCAATACACCTGATGGATATAATGACAAAGGACTACTATATCTGCTCCAGATCATGGCTGTCTCCCTCTGAACCAGTGCAATTGTAAGTAAGAATGAGGGGTGAGCCAAAGAGAGAAGAAGTAATCAGTGGTCCCAACCAAAACTGCCAGAGAGGGCAGTGCCAAGAGATTGTGATCCTGAGATAGATTCCTATCTAGGACTGCAGAACAGGGCAGGACAATGAAGCTGCTGTCCCTGACTCAGCATCCCCAACCAAAACTGTGAGAGGGAAAAGACCTAGAATCTACTAGTAGGCAGGTGTATTAGTGGCCTACTCTAGACTCAAGACTGAGAAGCCTATGTGGCTATAGTTCTCTTCCTACTCTGGTGACAATACTGATGGAACAGCCTAATGGTAACTCCAACAACTGCAGAGTCAAGAGAAGTCAGGAAGAAATAAAAAAATAGGGTAGGGGCAGCTTCACTAGCCATTCCTAGTGGAGAGGTTAGAGAAAAACACACAAACACAAACACCAGAAATCCCTAATACAATGAGAAAATATTTCATTTTAAGAGAACGTAGGATAAAATTGTAGAAAACTCCAATAATTACAAATAGAACACCAGAAAAGGTAATGGATTGTCCATGGTAAAAGTGGGTTGAAGGACTACTAAAGAAAATGAAGTAACAAAAGAAAAAGATCAGAAGTCAAATATAGCTATTAAGGAAAAACTTGGAAAGGGAATTAATAGCATAGAACAAAAGTAGGAAAGTCTAGTAAAGTAGGGAAGTCTGAAAAATAGAATGGAGGAAGCAGAACTCAGTATTTCAATGATAGAACAGGAAATATTAGAGCCAAGTCAGCAGATTTAAGAATTGGGAGAGTTGGGGATACAAATGGTGAGAAGGACTTGTTCACCAGTTGCAGATAGATGCTTATAAGAGCATATGCTGGAAGGGACCTCAGAGGTCATTGAGGACAACCTCTTCATTGTATAGATGAGGACAATGAAACTCAAAAAGGTGAAATAATCTGCTGAAGGATAATTAAGAAGTTAGTCAGAGTCAAGATTTGGTCCCAGGACTTCTGCCTCCAATATTTTCCACTGTATTATACATGTACCACCTGATGACCATAAGATGGTAGAGGTGCTTAATCATCAATAAATTAACAGACCTTTTTTGCTATAAGAGATTTACAACTCCCATTTTTCTAAGCAAGAAGTATCCTTTTTATTAATCTCCCACTACTCCTCTACCATCAAAACCAATATTTTTTAAACCTGAAAAACAAATTCCTCAATAGACATGCATGTGTGTACAGAGTCTAGAAAAAAAGTCACTTTCTGTATTTTAAGATCATCACCTCTCTGACAGCAAATAAGTAGCATGTTTCACCTTTATTGTTCTGGACTCATGGTTTTTAGCATTGGAGTGATTGAGTTCTAAATTTTTTCAAGGTTGTTTTTCTCTGTAAAGGCACAAATATTGTATAAATTGTTCTACTAGTTCTCATCTCATTTTGCTTTAGTTCATGAAGTCTCCTCAGTTTCTCTAAAATTATACATTTCATCATTTCTTGTGGCACAATAATGTCCTATTACTTTCATATACCACAATTTGTTTAGCCATTCTCCAATAGGTCAGTCCCTTTCTTCCTAAATTTTGACTACCATGAAAGGAGTTGTTACAGATATTTTGAGCATATAGGTCTTTTTCCTCTTTCTTTAATCTTCTTTGGCCACAGGCCCAGGAATGGTATAGTTGGGTCAAAGGGAATGTTCATATTTAAATCAGAGATATTGCTACTAGGTCTGTACCCCAAAGAGATCAAAGAAAGAGGAAAAGGACCCATATGTACAAAAATATTAAGAGAAATCTTTTTGTTGTAGCAAAAAATTGGATACTAAGGGAATGTCCATAAGTTGGGGAATGGCTGAACAAATTATAGTGTATGATTTTAATGGAACATTATTGTGCTATAAGAAATGATGAACGAAATGATTTCAGAAAGACAGGAACACTTGTATGAACTGATGCAAAGCAAAGTGAACAGAGAACTAGGAGAATAATTTATACAATAACAAAAATATTGTAAAGATAGTGACCTTTGAAAGATTTAGGAAATCTGATCAATATAATGACCAGTCACAATTGCAAGGACTCATGATGAAACATGCTCTCCACCTTCTAATAAAGGGCTGATGGAATCAGAGTACAAACTGAAGCACATAATTTTCTTATCTTTCTTATTCTTTCTTTTTTGGGGGGGATAAAGTTAATGCAGGAACTTGTTTTGTATGACGATGCATTTTTATAATGGGTTTTATTTTTCTTGCTTCAATGTATGGAAGAGAGAGAGAGAGAGAATTTAAAACTTAAAATAAAATAAAATCGAATTTTTTCAAAAAGGTTATATGCCCAGTTTTGTAACTTTCTGGGCATAGTTCCAAATGGCTTTTCAGAATGACTGGACCAATTCACAGCTCCACCAATGAATAAATATGTGCCAGGCACTGTGCCAGGTGCTGGGGATATAAACACAAAAATGAAAATGTTTTTGCCCTCATGGAGCTTACATTTTATTAGTTCACTATTTACATGATGAAGAGACTGCAATTTGGCATCCTTGTGGGTAACAGGGAAGCCTGCCAAGCTGTAGGATAACTCTGTCCAAGATTATGTAGGGGGACAGCTGAATCTTCTTGCTTACCTAATATGCTAGTTGTGGAAGTGCCAAGGAATTAGAATCTACCTAGAGAGCCTGACTTATTAGGAGGTGAAGACATAAATAGCCTGGACCATCCATGGGCTCAAAATTGAGATTTCAAAACAAAGGGTATGAAAATACCAAGGACACATAAATGATAGCAGGTCACTATAAAAGAGTCAGGGTATCTGACTAGTGACCAGGCCCTTTGAAACGTAGTCAGCTGATGCACACAATTGAAGAACCAAAGAAATATACATATTCAAAATATGAATAACAAGAATAATATACGTATTCAAAAATGTATACTTTACATGTAACCTTAACATGTGCATGTGGTGAGTTTTATAGGGAAGGCAATTTTTTTTTGCAGGAAGAATATAACAGGCATAACAAAGGAGAAAAATCCTTAAGACTAAAATTTCAATAGTCTTGGGGCTGACAGAGAATTAATGGAAATTTTCTGTACTATATTCCAAAATACTTTATGTTGGGGTGCAGAATGGTGACATCATCAAGTGAGGCATCTAGTTGGTATGGAATGCTCTACAAGGTGGAACAACCACCACCACCACATTTATTAAGCACTCATTATGTGCCAGGCACTGTATGAGGCACTGGTTATATAAATATGAAAATAGAACTCTCTCTGCCCTCAAAGAATTTATATTCTAATAAACTGAGGTTTAAAAATGGGTCTACTAAAGACACACAGATGGAGTGAACTGGGGAAAGGAAGGGAAGAATGGAAGACTCAATAAGAAAAAAAAGAAAAGGAAGTATCAGATAGGGAAATGCAGTAGTATCTTGATTCCGCATCCAGGGAATTCTGAGGAGGCCCTGAGCAGGGAACAGTGAGCTGAACTTGGAAAGAGAAAGAGAAAGAAAAAGAACTCCCAGAATTATAGAAGTCAATGCAATGATATGGCCATGGACCCTAGAGCCAAGCTGAAAATCTCCAGCATACCTCCCCAAAATATTAGGCAGTCTTTAAAATACTGGCCCACTAAAAGTCTGCTGAGAGAAGATGAGAACTGATTGACAGCTTCCCTTCCTTCTCCAAAGTTTTTTTCCAGATTTCTATCCCATCCCTCCATTTTGGAGGTTTGGGAAATCGCACTCATTTATGTATATGACAGTGAGTAATTCTACCACTTGATTCCTTTCTTGGTACTTACATGTCCTTCATATTTTAATTACATAATTTTGCTTCTAGGTTTTTGTGACTCTTGTAAGGTCTAGCAACAGAGAACATCTAGAATAGTTTTAAGTTCCATTACTGAATAGCCCAAACAACCACCCCTAACCTGCTAAAGAATTTCTGAAATGTATAGGACCTTTGCTACATTTGAATAAGAATCATAGATATTAGAGTTGGAAAGGATTTGAGGATCATCTGGTTCAGTGCCTTGTTCAGACATAGAAGGTATTACTACTCTGATTTTACAATTGAGTAATTGGGATCCTAAGAGGTCAAATGACTTGCCTAAGATCATATTGCCAATAAATGGTAGAGGAGAATAGAAATCCAGGTCTCATCTGGCCACATTTGGCCAGAAATATGACAACCCAGCAAGTGAAGTAATTTTCTATATTTTCTCAAGCTTAATTTGCTCTTTTAACCCCAATCTAAAAGATATTTGGACAGTATATTACTGACACAAGCCAAGTGCAAGATGTGTTCAGCACAATTAAGCATTTGAGTGTTATGGCTGGCTCCTTGGAGGTCACTGAGCTTTTAAGACATGTCACTGTTTACCTGAAGCTATTTGGCAAGAAAATAGAGCAGAGTTTTACATTTATTTACTTTGGAGATTTATTTAAAAGGTAACCTTTTTAGTAGCAGATACCTAGAGTCACAAAGGAAGAGAGCCTAAAGGACCAGGTTTATAATTTACTCTTGCCTCACAGAATCCTACCTATCCATTAGTGAAAGACAAAACAAAACAAAAAAAACAAAAAGGCATGTTCCACATTATTCCCTGAAGGTCAAAAGGTAGAGAGTGGTAGATAATGTGAGGATAAGTGTGGTAATGATCCTTTAGGGAAAATTTCATACTATCAGCCTTGGGAAATGAAATCTTATAACTAATAGAATAAATGTGCCTGCTAATTTCATTTGCAGCATGGGGATTTTTAAATATTAGCACTTTGAATTATAATAAGCTATAAATTACTATAATATCAATAGCTTTTTATCAGATTCTTAAAAATACATGACTAGTGCTAGGTAAGAAATAGGAAAGAAAATTTCAGAGACTGAGTTCTGAGCATCAGTGTATA
This sequence comes from Vombatus ursinus, assembly GCF_900497805.2. Lineage (NCBI taxonomy): Eukaryota > Metazoa > Chordata > Mammalia > Diprotodontia > Vombatidae > Vombatus > Vombatus ursinus. The sequence goes on along the minus strand of NW_020946557.1, from coordinate 22,355,897 downwards.
GCATCCACTCAAATAATTATCAAATCGGACTCCCCTGGTCATGTGACCAACAAGATCGAGAAGTGGACACTTTTTCTGATCTTCATGACCTCTCAAACGTCTTCAAAGCAAGAATTATGCACAAGAGAGAAAGCAATTTCAGCTGTCCCCACAGTTCAAGATGCTTAGAACCATAATGAGGTAAGAACCTGATGAACTAATGATAAGCATAGTGTTTATAATCAGCACCCTTTCTCCACTGCCACCAGGTTCTATCAGGCAAATCCACAGGCTTGTAATAGAACTCAACCCTGCCTTCTTCTAAGCCCTGTACCACGGAAAATCTAAAGGCAGAACCTTCCTCTACCTAGGATGCAGTATGGCAGTGTGACAATGCTCTGTATTTCAGCAGAGCTCAGCCAGATAGCTGAGGACCATGAGGCAGCTGGGGGAGGGCACCAGAGTATCTGTGGTCCTCCACTGGGCCTTTAGGAAAGGGAACTAACATTCAGCTGTGGCTAATTTTGTCTCATCAGAAGTCAGGGCAGAGATTGAGGTGGTGAAATGTGAATCCCCCAGCGTCAGGGAGACTGACACAACTTTGAAGTCTATCCCCCAGAGAAACTGCCATCAAAGAGTCAAAAAAAAAAAAGAGCAGTTGGGGAATATATCTAGGGAAAAAAATACTGGTTACCAAAGATCTCAGGAGGAAGAAAATTTAAAGACATTGAGCATAAATAGATAAACTAACATGGAAGACATGGTTAACAGAAGGGAATATATGTTTAGGTACAGCATGCAGACTAAGGTAGTAAGAAGTAATTTTGGAAGGGTAGATTGGAATTATAATTTGAAGGACTTTGAATGCCAGGTTAGAGAAAGATTTGGAGTAGGGAAACGGCATAATGAAGGTAGGGTTCCATTGGCAGCAGTGTGTAGAAAGGATTGGAGAGAAGAGAGATTCAAAGCAAGGGGATCATTTTAAGATTATTACTGTGTATTTTAAATTTAAAATAAACTTAAATTTTTACAAAAACAAAACAACAACAAAAAGATTCTACTGAGAATAATCTCTTGTAAAAAAATAACCATTACAGGGGCAGCTAAGTGGTTCAGTGGATAGAGCACCAACCCTGGAGTCAGGAGACCTGAGTTCAAATTCAGCTTTAGACACTTGACACTAGCTGTGTGACCCTGGGTAAGTCACTTAACCCCGATGGCCTCATACAAACAAACAAAAAAATAAACATTACAAGTAATGAAACTTCAACCTATTGCATTTATATGAAAACAATAAAAGTGAAGTCTAGCAAGCTGATTCTGTTTTCAAGCCAAATTCAGATACTTTGCCCCCTTCAGGAATTTTGAACACTTTTACTGTGTGCTCAAAGCTAGAAGTGTAAAGCTGGGGAAGAATGATACCCCAGCAAGTGCTCAGACAGGTACCATTTCCAGAAAGAATCACTAGAAAATTGTTATCTTCATTGACAGCCTCTGGCTGACTAGTCCACATAGCTATAAATTCAAAGATTACTGTGGCTAAAGTTTTAGAAGTTGTCCATAACATCGTATGTGTTCTTTATGTTATTTGTAAAGCACTTAAGAAACCAGAGAAGGGACAGAGACTTCTTGAAGGTTAAATAAAAATGTCATCAATGATAGAAACCCAACCAAAACAGTATTAAGAAGACTAACTTAGCAAATGTATAAACTTAATTCAAGTGTCATAGACAGATGTGCCTAGAGCCTGTAAATAAAATAAATGTGATTTATAGCTGAAATACAGGTTTTGGAAGAAAACATTCTGATAGGTCTTAAAGTAAGACACATTATTAGCTTTTAGCTTCAACATAAACTCTGAAGTTTTGCTATAAAATAACACAGAGCTTTATAAACCATGGATCCATTAGTAAATTAGAAGCATTTCAAGAAGAGATACTTGGGTTCAAATACCCACCTCAGACATTCATATAGCTGTGTAACTATGAGCAACTAATTCATTTAGCTTCTCTGACCTTCAGTGTCCTCATCTGTGAAGTGGGAATAATAATAATAATAGCACTTAGCTCACAGGGTTGTTTTGAGGAGCAAATGAGATAATGTGCATGAAGTACTAGGTAAACATTAGCTTTTATTATCTGAGAATCATAGAACATTAGGAATATTAGAGCTAGAAGAGACAATAGAAATCCTTTAGTTTACCACCCCCCTCATCTTGCAGATGAGGAAACTGAAGCCCAGAGAGGTTAAGTGATTTTCTCAAGGATACACAATGATCAAGTGACTGTCAGAACTCAAACCCTTGTCTCTTGATTCTCAAATGTTCTTTCCATTTCACTAAGTTGCCTTTCTTGGATCAGACTACTTTCGTGCTTATAATACCATAAAGACATTATTATAGAAGAATATCATCCATTAACAATCCCAGGAGCATTGATTAAGCACCTACTATATACAAGGCATGGCATTGGGTTCTGGGAATACAAAGACAAAGCAAAAAATCAGCACCTGGCCTCAAAAAGATTACATTCTGCTAGGTATGAGCCCTGAGGGCAGTTTTTTTTTTAACAGAGCTTTAGAGTACTTGCAAAAAATGATATTCAGCCATTACTCACACAGCACTGACTCATCGTGAAGGAAAAGCAGACTAAAACTTATTGAAGTCTGGTTTCTGGTTCTATTGTCTTAGTTAAGTGATATACAAAATATAAATAATATTAATGAGGAAAAGAGAAATGTTTTAAATCATTAGTATTTTAAGTTTAAAAAACATAGGCAGAGAATCCATCTAGATTCCCTTTGAAAAAAAAGCAACTTAAGTCAAACACTAAATCAGGTTCCGCATGAAAACAGAAGATAGTTACTTAGCAATTTTGGTTTGTCTTACCATCATTTCCAAGAATATTCTAAGCAATACAGAATTAGTCGATCCCACAAGAACAACCCACCACTACATCCCTAAGTCAGACCTCAATTATACCTGAAAGGGAAATAGGAAAGCTCTTTTAGGAGGCTGAGGGCAACCATTATTTTAATGACTATATTTTTAATAATTACCAAAACATGCAGGATGCTGAGATGTTTGGTTGGTATGTAGAAAACTATAGAATTGGATAAATGGTCACTGAAGAAAATTTGGTTTATGTATTTCAGAATAAAACAGACAATTGATCAATGTAGGTAGCCACAAGGAATAAATCAGTCACAGATTAGTGGGATAATTGGCAAATCTCTCTCTCTTCTCTCTCTCTCTCTCTCTCTCTCACACACACACACACACACACACACACACACACACACGCACACACACGCACACACACACACACACACACACACATCTAACTGCACAGTTTCTATACTAAAAGGGAAACTATCCTACAGAGAATTTTGAGTTATGTTTCAAAATGAGATTTCTATAATAACATTAAGGCAGGACACCATTAGGATCTTATAGAAGCTTGCCATTACTGTTAATATTTGGATTATGAATTCTTGCTATAAATGTAACCTTAAGTGGTTAAAATGAATCTTCTGTAGGAAAATGAATTGTCAAAATAGAATAGGACACCTTGATATGGACTGTCATCAGGTATCATAATAACAATGAAATATCACCCACCACCAGACTCCCATAGCACTGTGCTACATAGACAAGAGTGAAATCAAGAAGCTTATTTTCCATCCACTTTAGTGCCATAGTTTGGTCAGTGCATTTTCATCAGGTTCTATGAACTCTCAGCCAACAAAAAGGTTCCAGCCCAAACTGATTATCTGGGGCAGCAATGGAGGAAGGCAGGTCTCTGCCTCACACCAGCCCCTCCCAGCTCAAGCTCAAAGGGGCCTCCCTAAACCTACTGTCATATTCTGTCATAAAAATGCCCATCTCTGGGCAACCTTCCCCACAACAAGGGATGAGGCTCACACACAAATGATCAGATATGAGACTTGGAGGCCAGATCTGGAGCATATGTTAGTCCTGCTTAGATTTCCTTTTAGATGAATTCTGTATTCAGGATCCTAAGAAATATAGGACCTGACTGTAGACTATGCAAGACACCTCAAGGGGAACACAGGCCCTCCACGAAGGGGTGATTGCTCTCCCTGGAGGTATGACATTAGGATTACTTACTGTGAAGAGATCTTTGGTGAAGGTGTACCAAGAAGGAAAGTAAGTGCTCAAAGGATCACAAGTCAGACAGTTTATTACAGGGCATGTAGACTTGTAGCTCCTTAACACTAAAGTAACCCCGGGCCATCCCAAGAACCAGTGACTTGGGCATTCATGGTGTGAGTACCGTGACTGAGAGACCAGATCTCCTGGGTCTCTGCTCCTATGTCTGATTGTTGTTGCTGGGCATTCACAGGGACTGAGTAGGTGAGGGACCTTAGAGGCAGTCAATCAGAAAGTGTTCTGAACCTGGACCTCCCCCACTGTCCTCAATTAACCACAAAAGCATTGTGATTAGGAAAGTTTGCTAACCTTCATACTTGGATTAGATGAAGTTTGCTAAACAGGTGGTTTGCTAACCCTGCGTTTATAACCCTACCTGCAGCTGACCAAATCAGATATTGGGTACATAGGAACTTCCCAATACATAGGCAGGTCAATGAACGGTCAAACAAGAAATCACTTCTGTCAGTGAGGGTCTAACAATAGGCCATTCCTCACTGTTATCCACAAAAAGCTAAAGAGGCTGAAAAGGATCATGCCTGTATCATAACAGTTGACTCTGAGCAAGCTTCTTGGAACCTTATGGGCCATCCACTTTGCCAGTCTTTCACTCACTACACTGTAACTCTCGTTAGGAAAGGAACCATGTTGTAGAATGGGAAGAGAGCTGAATTTAGAATCAAAGGACTTACAAGCAAATCTTTGGTCTGCTAAATACTATCTCGTGACCTCAGTCAAGTCATATAACAACAGTAGTAAGAGCTAACCCATATAGTGCTTTAAGGTTTGCAAATTTATATATACATATGTGTGTGCATGTATAATCTCACTTGATAGTGTAGTCAGTCCATACTAGTACATGAACCACCCACCCAATGCCAACTTTGGTATCACGAACCATAGTAAAATTCATGAAAACCTTCTGGATAAAGAAAAGACATTGAGGTACTACAAGTTATGGTGTTATGAATTGCCTTGGCCATCCACATATGTTCCTACCCATATGCCTCTCTACCATTATAAATTTAAGTTAATGCCAACTCCCCCACCATGAACATGGATGTGCACATTTGAGGGATGATGAATTGTAACAATTGTTCTTGCTATACCTTTTGAGTAAATGTATTTTTAAAGAGCAAATTTAGTCTAGCAGCTGATTATTAGTGGTAAGCACACTGTTGGGGGCTTATTACCTACAGTGTCACCAGAGAATTAACCTTATAACCCAAGCTAACAATCACCCTTCGCATGACCCAAGTTGCCAGTGGGAATGAGATTTAAGAGAATAACTCCAGAGGGTATATGACACAAAATAGATATAATAGATATATGATTGTACAATAGATACAGTAGGTATAATAGCTATATAATAGGTACAATATATCCTTGAGGAAAAGAAAGTTAACTGCTAAGGAGCACTAATAAAAGTTTTATGTAGGAGGCTGGTTCTTAAGGTGAGTCTTGAAGGAAATTAGACATCTAAGAGAGAGAAGTTACAGTAGCATGTCTAAATGTCTAATATAAAAACCTAGAAAATGAAGTACCATACATGAAGAATTGACCAAACATAGAGTTCGTGGAAAGGTTGTATGTAATAAGGTGAAAAGGAAGGTAAGTTGTATAGAGCTTTGAATGACAAACAGGGGAGTTCATATTTTCTCTTAGGGTTAACATGTAACCATTGGAGTTTGATGTATAGAAGCATGACACGATCACATCTATGCTTAAGGAAAATCACTTTGGCAGTTGTATGGGAGATGGATTGGAGTGGAGAGTAACTAGAATCAACTAGAAACAACAATTTAGTCAATTGCACTAGCCTAGAAACTAGGTGATGAGTGTGATTGCTATGTGGGTGGAGAATAGGAGAGAGAGGTTGGAGAGGTAGGGGAGGAAGAAATGACAAGAGTAATGATCCTACAAAAAAATGTAGCTTTTCCCAAATGAAGGACTAGCGCATCATGCTGAGGGTCTTTCTGAATCCCAAAGTGTTTTAAACTCAGTTCTTATCTCAGCCCTGAAGAGACGCTTCACTTGAAGAGGATACATCACGAAAATGCTATCACCATCTATACCCCAGTCCAACCATAGCACCCAATAAATTTCATATAATTGTACAGCTCCTAGAACCAAAGTCTACCACCCCCACGAGCTACAAAAAATGTGAAGAATTCACTTGAGACAAATAACAAGTTATGCTTACCACACATGGAGATTTCCCATCAGAACTGAATTGTTACATTTGTGTTATCAAGTGCTAATACCATAATTTATATATAAGAGATAATTTTCTATCATATATAGCTATTCTTCAATATCTAGGCACAGCAAATATATGTATATGATGCACAATGTATTTATAAATTCTTTTTTGTGTGCAGTCCTATGTGTAGATTGTTTGCCACCTAGTGGCAGTTGTTTTTAACTCAAAAATCTATTTAAATACATAAGTAATCCTAATTAGAGTTTGGCACGGTTCTTTCTGAACAAGGAAAGAAATGAAAAAGTTACCATCTTAAATGTTTGAATGTTCTGGTAAAGACATTATTTTGCTCTCGCTAACTTGCAAAAAAAATCATGTTTCACAAAGTAGTGTGTTTAGTTTACAGTTAATGATTAAATCAATGACAGATCAAACCTTTATAAGGACATCATTTCTAGTTGCAAGAGAAGTGTAGACAGTTATAAAATATTTTGGCATTTTGATTTTTAGCAAATACCACTGGGACTTCTTTCAACATGGTGTCTTCTGACTTTGGTTACATCATTGCTTGGCAAAATATGCCCTTCCACTAAATTCACTGCATTACACACCACACATTTTAGTTAGAATGACTGAAGATCTAAGACAATTGTCTCTACTACCTGATACCAGGTAGCTAGATGAGGATAGAGTGCCAGGCTTGGAGTCAGGAAAACTCATCTTCCTGAGTTCAAATCTGGGCTCAGACACTTATTAACTGTGTGAACTTGAGCAAGTCACTTATTCCTATTTGCTTGAGTTTCTTCAACTGTAAAATGAGCTAGAGAAGGAAATGACAGACCACTTTAGTATCTTTGCCAAGAAAACCCCAAATGGGGTCACAAAGAGTCGGACAAGACTGAAAACAAGTGAACAACAACAAAACCTTGTGAGGGACTGTCTATGTTGGCAACTACCAGGTGGGCACTGTGGCAAGATTAGGGGTAGAATCTGGGTATTTTGGAAGTCAAGGCAGGGGCTGTGGTAGGCGGAGTCGTGGTGAACTAGGATGGGCTGGGTACAGAGAAGCCCTGGGGCAGTGGGCAGTGCTATGTGAGATAAGCTGGGTGCAAGGAAGTAGCCGGATCTTGTGCTCCTGAGGCAAGGGGCGGTGCCACGTGGGAGTGGGACAGCAGAGGACTGAGTTCCCTTTGCTTAGTCCCCTCCCTATATGCAACATCAACCCCAGACGCCTCCTTCCTGTGACCTTCCTGACTTTCTGGGTCCCTTTGTGTAGCACTGACCCCAGACGCCTCCTTCCTGACTTCCTAGGTCACGTACTCTGTCTATGCACTAATCCCAGATGCCTCCTTCCTGTATCCAGTCCTAACCTCCTACGTCACTCCCTCTTCCTTGGTGTGCTAAACTCAGACAGCCCCTTCCGGTATCTGACCCTACAATCATTGGCTAGTAAGCGGGCTGGGGAGGAGGGGCTAAGTAGGTACTTAGGAACGAGCGTAGTCAGATCACGCTCTCTCTCTTGGCTCCTGCTCTGTTGCTCTGGCCTCCCTGCTTGGCCTTGCTGTGATGGCTTGTTGTGATGGCCTCTGAATAAAGCTCTGGTGTTGGCGCCTCCCAATGGCTCATCTCTGTGTGTTTATCCAGCTGAGAACCGAAGACTCGAGAGTGAGTATGACTCTGGCAGCCTGCTCCTTATAGGAGGAGAAGGTCGGTGCAGCCGTCACAAGGTCGGTGCGGCCGGTACAAAACCTGATACCATTGTGGTATCATTTCTTAATTCATTTATTATCTATTCAAAATTGCCTAACACTCTGAAGGGGTTAAGAATTGAGCAATTGTCGTAAAATCAAGAAATAAACTTGTTTCCTTTTAGGCAACAATGCTTTTTCCTACAAGAGGGTGCTTCCTTTTATAAAGAGTTAATCACTTCACCTGCAGATTTTTACGGCATTGGCTAGGGCTATGCAGAACCAAGTGAAGTGTAGAGTGGATAATTATCTAAGATTGGGACTGCAATAGTAGGAGAGAAGTGAAAATTCACTAATAGGAGCTGATGACTCTTAGGAAAAACATAGGCCATGCATAGAAGGTAGGCTGGGCATCTGCTGGCACATACTAGGGAAAGGGGGCATTTCTACTAGCCCTTGCTCTAAGCATGAGAACTATTAATCATATTCTCTACAATTCTCAAAATTAGGTCTAAGATAAGAGTTTTCCTTATTGATATCTGAAGGGGAAGGGGATGGGTCAGTGGAAATGTGGCATCCTCATACCTATGGTGATAGTGTAGTCAAGGCCCTGAGCTGCCCCATGAGCCACACCTTCAATTAAAGATATACAGAGAGCACCAGGAGGTGGCAAAACAGAGACTAGAAAGAGCCTCTAAACCTCCTTTTTCCAATATACCACTGCTACCCTGGGTCTTTGAGTCAGTGGAATAGGGTGACACTTCTCCAAGCCTTATTCTCTTCTTCTCCATACATTTTTCTTACTTCTCATTTTCACGTCCAAGCTAAATACATTGTCTCTCTGGGGAGTAATATACAGAGATGAATGTGGGGGAAGGCAATTGGAAAGGATTCTAAATATCACTTTCCAATGCCCTGAGTCTACAGGAAAGACAATGGAGAGTGCTGGGACCTTTAGGGTATCAACTGTGCATACTTGGATAGGATAGGGAGAAGGAAAAAACTAAAGAGAAGTTTTAACTTAGAGCAGGATTTATAGAAAGATCTGGGAAACTAGAATGTCCCACTCCATGATTCCAAGTGAGACTGATTTCCACCTTTGGTGAAAGTGGGAGGATGGCTGTGACAGGATGGTCATTCCTTCTCTCTCCTATCTTCAAGAAGTGTATTGGTGATAAATTATATATATTACACATCAGATTTTTGCATTCTAGGGGTATGATGTTATTTGGGGGTTTGGGATAAAAATGGGTATAGTAATAGCATTTACCTCGCAGGGTTGTTGTGAAGATCAAATGGGATATTTGTGAAGTGCTTTGCACATAGTAGGTGGTATATAAATGCTTATTCCCTTCCCCCTCCCTCCTCTGTCTTCAAAGTTATCATTTCTTGCTCCTTTATCAAGCTGCTGCTGGTCATATTCCAGAGCTGTCACCCGCTTTCTTAGAGGAAGTATTATCATTCTTCTTTAATACTATGGGGTAGGGGGGCAGCTGATGGATAGAGCATCTGCCATGGAACCATGAGGACCTGAGTTCAAATATGACCTCAGATGCTCACCGATGTATGACCCTGGACAAATCAGTTAACCCTGATTGACTTTCTCTCAAAAAAAAAATACTGTCTCAGGGCCTTAGAACTCAATCAGTACAATTTTAGTTCATTTTTCTTTTTTAAAGGCCCATAATATACCCAACTGATACATAAAAGAATCAGTCAGGTATCTAGCTATCAAGACCTTTTCAATTCTGCTCCCTTCAAAAACAAAGTCCATCAGGGCATATAAATTCCTTCGACCTCTTTGCTGCCCCAGGTTGCAGATTATGTGACCTCCATGTAGTCTAAAACTTCAAACCTTCTTTCTGAGGCTAGAAATAAGTGCACACACACATACACACACATACACACACACACAACTTTTCATTTTGCCCTTTCATATCCTTGGCAGCTAGGACCATGGCCATGCAAATAGTCTTCAAACGGCAGTAATCCTCAAAAGATATTTAATAATACTACAGGATGAAATGTGGAGCTGGTAAACACTGGCCAACACTCCTACCACCAGAACAAAAAGGCCCTATTCACTTTGCATTGCCATATTCTCACTCATCTTGGATATATACTATCCTTTTAACATTTCTATCAATAATTTGAAGTCATAAAAAGTCATGCTTGTCAAATTTGCAAATGACATGAAGCTTGAAGGCACATGACTTCACTGACTGACAGACATATGACACACAGACTGACAGAGACAACATACAAAGATATATCAGCAGTCTAGAATGATAGAATAAATCTAATGATTCAAGGCAATTTCAATTCAACACAAATTTATTAAGCATATAATCTGTAAGGCATTGTAAAGAACACCAAAAAAGCTCACATTCTACTGAGAGAATATAACATTTACACAAGCAATTAAATGCAAAGTATATACAAAGGGAGAGAATACTAAAAACCATGGAAGATTATGAAAGGCCTCATGTAGGAGATGGCACTTAAACTTCTTTGAAAGAATCTAGGATTATATTAGGTAGAGATAAGGAAGGAATACATTCCAAACATGAGGGACAAGTTGCACAAAGGCTCAGAGGTGAGAAATGGGATGTCATATCACAGGATCAGTTAACAGGCAAATCTGACTAAAACAGACAGTTCATGAAAGAGAATATTATAAAATAAGATTGGAGAGGAAGGTGAGAGCCGGATTGTGGAAGATGTCAATGTCAAACCGAAGAATTTGTGTTTTAGCATAGAGGCAATGAGAAACCACTGAAGATTCTTGACTAGGGGGTGACACCTTCAAATCTTTTTTTTTTTTTAGGAATATAAATTTAGGGTGGATTAGATAGAGGAGAGCCTGGAGGCAGGAAGACCAATTAAGGTAATAGTTCAGAGTAAAAGGTGATGAGGATGTGAACTAGGACAGAGGTAGTATGAGTAAAAAGAAGATGGATATGAGAGATGTTGTGGAGGCAGAATCAGGAAAACTTCACAATAGATTGCATTGAGGGAGATACAGAAGAACCAAGGATGACTCCAAGGTTGTGAATTTGGGTAACTGAAATAAAAATTGTAGCACCACCAACAGGAACAGGGAACTTTGGAAGAGGGAATGATTTTGGACAAAATCTAGTAAGTTCTGTTTTGGATATGTTGGTTTGGTTTTGCAATGCCTATCGGACTTCTGGAGGAAGATGCCCAGCAAGAAGTTAGCACTGGAGGAGTTGAGTTCTGGCTAGCTATATCTGGGAATAATCTGCATTGAAGTATAAAAAAAAATAATGATAGTTAAAGCAATTATCAAGAAAGAGAGCATAGAAAGAAAAGAGACAAGGGACCATTTGGAGACTCCCATATTTAGATGACTTGAAAAGTATAATAACCTGGCAAAGGAGAATGAGAAAAAATGGTCCTAAAGAAAGGAGGAAGAGAAGAGGGGTCATGAGAGCCAAAGGAAAAATGTCTAGAAAGAAGGTACAGACAATGGTGTAAAAATTTCCAAGACTGAATATGGAGAAAAGGCTGTTGAATTTTGTGGTTAAGAGATTGTTGCTTACTTTGAAGAGAGAAATATTGGTCAATTTACAGGATCAGAAGAAAAACTGCAAATGATTGAAAAGTGAGTGAGAATTGAGAAAGCAGAAGCAGTGAGTATAGATGATCCCTTCTAGTAGTTTCACTAAGAAGTGGAGAAAAGATGAGGTGTGATAGCTTGAGGGAATGGTAAGGTCAAATAATGATTTTTATGAGTGGGGAAAACCTGGCCATATTTGTTAGGTGGGGAGAAAGTGGCCAGTGAAAAGGGAGGAATTGTAGATAGGAGAAAGAGAGAATGATGAAGGGCACAAGTTTCCCGAAGAGATAACAATGTGTTGTTGTCATTCATCCCTTGTTTCAAAGGGGACCAGTGACCAGGACCAAAGAGAATCAAGGACAGGATATGTCTTGATTTGTGCATGAATTGGATTTAAGTGAGGCAAAGTTGCACAAAGTTGTCAGCCTCATTCTCTCTTCCAGAGTCATCACAGAAGTTAGGATGACTGGTGATGACTCAGGAGACAGTGGATGATCTTGGGGTCTTCAATTTCTGACCAAGCTCTAAGCACTCCACAACACTGCTTCCACTGCCTTCACAGACACTGGAACAAATTGTTTTCATCCACCCATTCATCCAGAGTCACATACATAGGGTAGACATCCCCCTATCTCACCAATGGATTTGAGGCCTATTGATTGGTTACCCTCAACCTAATTTTGTCTGTCTGCCATATGCTACAGCTTCTTGGAGCCACAGGTGAGAGTTAGGTGAGGGTGAATACAGAGGTGGATGAGCAGTGCTGAAAAGGGCTCAGCAAGCCCTCCCACCAGGAGTCCTCCCTGAACATCCCATACACCCTGGTAACAATGTGACTTCAACCTCAATCGTCCATTTCACAGAGAGTTTAGATATTGTTACCTTACCTCACTCATGACAGTTAACTATCGTCTTTGAGATTTCATAGTCTGTGTGAGGCACTGAGAAAAGATAGGACTTTCATTCCGAATGATCATGACAGTTAACTGCCTTTGGAGAAATATTCTGTGAAAGACTGACCATTAAGTGCTTGTGGAGAGGACATTAGGAGAAGAACTGAGTGAGTTTAAATGTTTTTCATCCCTGATGAGGACTGAATTAAGTTGAATCTCATTCTGTGAAGAGAAAGAAGTTGTTAACTGACATTTCTGAGGAGACTTCAGGAAAATATTATGAACTGAGTTAAGAACATTCTGAATGATCAGGATAGAAAAGTTAGGAATTGATATGAGATGAGAGGAATTCTATTCAGCAGCTTATTTCCCCCCTCCTTTCCCAGAGTGGTGAAGCAACCGGCTGTAAGCCTCCTCATAGCTGTTACTTTGTTTAAATATTTTTATGTTTTATACTACTTGATATTTAGTTAATAAATCTCATGACCAATAACTGATTTTTTTCCTAAGCTTCTAAATTCAGATCTAATACTGAGAAAGGAGAGATAAATAATGAGATTTTCCCATTTTACCAGGATGGGAACTCAAGCTAATTTGTTAATTAAAAAATTAATGAGAAAGTTTGCATTTTTAGTAAATTCTGAGGTAATCACAGAACACAGTCCTTGATTGCTTTTGAATCCTGTGAAAGAGAGAGTTGCAGATTGATGGGTGGAAGCTTGGTGTTTGTTTCCCAAAGCACCAGAAAGCCACTGTTTATACCCTGCATCTTATATCAGACACCCCCTGCAAGGAAGCTTCAATGACTACAACAATAATGACAAAAACAGCAACAAGGTTTGCAAAATATTTTACACACATTTTCTCATGTAATCCTTACAAAAACTGCATTAGATAGGTTCTTGAATTATTCCAACTTTACAGATGAGGAAACTGAGGAAGTTAAGTGATTTACTCAGGGTCAACAGTAAAGGTATGAGGCAGAATTTAAACCCAGTTTTGTTGGAAGAGAATGAGATTAAGAACACAAGGAGGGGGGGGATAGCTTGGGCAAGAGAAGGCTCATTGCTTGATCAAGACTGGAGCAAAGGAGGAAAGAACGGAGAACGCTGAAGAGGCGTTTTTAAGTGGAACAGAGGAAGAAAAGGAGGGCAGAAGGCCTTCAGTATCTTGGTAAAGTAGGAAATCAGATCTTTTGCTAAAAGGTGGAGGGAACAAGTGGTATAAAAGCTTTTAGAAAAGAAAAAGTTTGGAACAGAGTGATAGAAAGTCAATAAGGGAAAACTGAAAGGATGGCTAATGCAACATAGAAGACTCAGTAGAAGTTGGTTAACATAATCTTGTAATGAGTCCAGTTGGCCAAATTGCATGATTTTCTGCAGGAGCGTTCAGTACCATACTTGTTGAGAACAGAAAAGGCAGATGTTGGGGATAACCCAGGTCAGAGTATGTCTAGGCAGACTGGTAATCAGACAAAAGAGTAAGATGTTCAAGGGTAGCTGATAATGTATGCATGCCTATGATGGTTAAATTGGACTGCTCTAAGTAAAGTCAAGATTGTGCAGGGAGGGCACAGTGGCTGGAGTTATTGACTGGGATGGCAGGGAGAGGATATAGAGATTCGAGAACACAGAACATAAAGGGGATTTAAGAGGGGTGATATGTATTCCTTTCAGTCATATTAGCCCATTAGTTATTCCTGGTACATAATTTTCCATCTCTGACCTTTGTGCTTTCGCAAATACTCCCTCCTTACCTCTGCCTTTTGAAATTTCTAATTTCCAGAAGACACAGGTCAGGTGCCACCTCCTGGAGGCCTTTCCTGATTCCTTCTTTAGCCCTTCCTCTTTCTATTCAACTGTTAGTACTGCCTCCCTCTTGGAATTGTTTTTATTACTTCATTTTGTTTTTGTCTTTCTATCACCAGCACCTCATACTTTAGTAGGAGTTTAATATTTGTTTAATTGAATTGGAATGGGTGGAAGTAGCAACTATTTCAATATAGTTGCTCCCTAAATATCAAAATAAATTTGATGACTTGGGACCACAGATCTAAAACTGAAAGGGACCTCAGAGATCATCTAGTTTAAACACCATATTTTGTAGATGACAAAAAGCAAGCCTCAAGATGACACAAATAGTAAGTATTAGAGGTAGGATTTGAACTCAGACCTTCTGAATCTAGAAGAAAGTGCCCTTTCCACTTCCCCATACCTAAATCTTCTGCTACAATAAAGATCTATTTATCCCCTCCATGCAATTTGATGTTTCCTTCATCTGTGCCCATCATAGAGAATTCTCTACCAAAGTGACCTTCCCAATCCTCTCTATGTATTCTTGTCCACCATTACTTTCAACATCTAGCTTAAACTTCACCTCCCCCAAGAAACCTTCTTTTACAAATTAACCCAACCTTGTTACTCTGAACCTCCTTTCTATTTCTGTCAATGTCTAGCATCCCCTAAAGAGCTACTTCCCTAACGGCCACTCCTACTGGCAAACCAAATCCCCAGAGAGAAGCTGATACCTTCTTCTCAGGGTTTTGGGGTAATATTGAGGGAGTGTGGGGTTTTCTAGTATTATTACTTATGATCCCCATTGATTATCAGTGGGAATTAATTAGCTTTTAGGAAGAATATTTATTAAGTAGGTACAGTAAGGAGAATTGTTGTAAAACCACCCCCTACAAACTGGGGACACACTCTCCCCTTACACATATAAATTCTCCATGGAGAATGGGCTCAAACTTTAGAAAGCACATGTATTCTAAGTGGTTAATCCACAGGTTCTTGTTAACAGAATTATTCAGTCAAGACATCTAGGCCTTATGTGATGAATTGAGGTAGGATTAAAATCTCATCCTCACCTTTATACAAAGTTGTCCATAAATTCCTTTGTAAATGTGATTAGTACATAGGTTGTCTGTCCAGACAATGTTAAAAGAGACCTTACAACTTATCCAATCTAGCGCACTTCTTTTACCAAGTTCCTTAAGAGCAGGAGCCTGGTTTTCTGCCTCCTTTTAGATCTCAACCCCACTGCAGTCTGAGAATGTATGACATTTTATAAATATATTTGACTCTGTAACTGGTTTGACCCAGTGTGACAAATCACATTCTTTTCAAGTTAAAACTATCAATGTTTGAGCTTCAAATGCAATTTATTTTTAAATTTAGTTTGGACAAAATTGGGCTGTTTGAATTACATGAAAGCATTATGAGAAGGACATTAAGTTTAAGCTCTGCTTATTGCACTAAATTCAGAAAGGCTTTGCTGACAAAAAATGAGGTTGAAATGTTCCTGTAACTGATGGTATCCAAACACTTTGCCAATTGAGAAAACACTTCAAATTGATGAGGTGTTAACCCTCATAAGATATTTTGATGTTAGTATCTATCTAGCTATTATTAGGTTTTTTAAAAAATATTTTTGGTCATTTTTAAATCTAAAGTTTAACATTAGCTCCATGTTTAGTATGAGAAGAGACACAAAATATAGGCCCTACTTTAATTAGGGTTGAGCCAAGAATTCGATTTCGCAAAACTTGAATAACCCACCTTAAAAATGGACATCATTGTGTATTCAAGGGAGGCTATGTTGATCTGAAAACAAAATGGAAATGGGTTTTCTAGTTAGCTAGACTGCCTTCCTTCCTTTCTTCCTTCCTTCTTTCTTTTCTATTTTCCTTCCTTACTCCTTCCCTTCCTTCCTTTTTTTCTCTCATTCTCTCCTTCTTTCCTTTCCTCCACCCCCTTCCCTGCCTCCTTCCTTCTTTCCTTCCTTCTCTCATTCTCTTCTTACCCCCTTCCCCTTTTTGCCCCCTCCTCATCTCCCCTTCCTCTCTTACTTCCTTTGCTCTTTTCCTTCTTTCCTTCCTTCCTTCCTTTCTTTCTTCCAGACAAAAATCCATAATTTCACAAAGTGGTCCCCACAGTTCTCAGCTGATGAAGAAAAATCTTCAGACATCCTTGCAACTGACTTTATTTTTACATTTGTTCTACTCTCAGGCCTTTTCTATCTCTGAAACCCAGCAATAGGAATTAAATATTTCTTTGGGAGCCTTTTAATGCCTGAAGGAATTCATTCAGTGACATGGA
This sequence comes from Vombatus ursinus, assembly GCF_900497805.2. Classification (NCBI taxonomy): domain Eukaryota; kingdom Metazoa; phylum Chordata; class Mammalia; order Diprotodontia; family Vombatidae; genus Vombatus; species Vombatus ursinus. Next base: position 22,339,286 of record NW_020946557.1, on the reverse strand, counting down.
TAAATATTTTACATTCAGAATACAATGATCAGTTCCTTTCCATGTATGCATTTATATTGATACTTTTATTAATTGTACAATGATCAGATAGGAAGTAAAATTGTATTATCATATTCTGAATAGGGAACCCAAATCTTAAGATTTCCTAACACATTGTTCTCCAGGAGTTGATAGAAGAAGATTTATGCATGACTCTATATTACATTGAGGTCTTCTAATTTTTTGGATAAAATTCCTTTGGAAAGGATCTAAGACTAACTTCATAATATTCAATTTAATGATGTAATGGTGGCATTAAAGCAAGGTTTCAGTTTGTATGGGGGGAAAACACTACTTCAAAAAGTTTTATATGGATCTATACATTTTAAAGTAGAAAATTTTTAATGCTCTTTTTTAAAAAAATGAGTTCCCAAATCTTTCTCTCCCCCAGGCATTCCCCCACCCATTGAGAATGCAATATGATGTCAATAACACATGTGAAATTCATCAATTCTCTCTCCAGAGGTGGAAAGCATTTTTCATCATGGGTCCTTTGGAATTGTCGTGGATCATTGTCTTAATCAGAGTAGTGAAGTCTTTCACAGTTGAACATCATCATAATATTGCTGTTACTATATATAATGCTTTCCTGATTCTGCTCATTTCACTTTGCATCAGTTCATATAAATCTACCCAGGTTTTTCTGAAACAATTTTGCTCATCATTTCTTATAGCATGATAGTATTGCATCACAATCTTACACCACAATTTGTTCAGTCAGTTCCCAGTTGATGGGCATCCCACTTCCAATTCTTTGCCACCACAAAAAGGAGCTGTTAAAAATATTTTTGTGCAGATGGGTCCTTTTCCCTTCTCTACGATCTCTTTGGGATACAGGCCTAGTAGTGGTATTATTGGGCCAAATAGCCCTTTGGACATAGTTCCAAATAGTTCTCTACAATGACTAGACTAGTTCATAATTCCACCAACAGTGCATTGGTATACCTATTTTCCACACCCGCCTCTGGCATTTCTCATTCTCCTTTTCTATCATGTTAACCAATGTGATAGGTGTGAAGTGGTACCTGGGCTGTTTTCATTTATATTTCTCTAATCAGTAGTGATTTAGAGCATTTTTATGACTATTGGTACTTTTGATTTCTTCTTCTGAAAATTCCTGTTCACATCCTTTGAAAGTTTATCGATTATTTTTATAAATTTGGCAATCATATTATTTTAGTTGTTTTTGTTATTGATAAGGCCAATTATGCTTATAGTCTTCCAATGTTGAACCAGCCCTGCATTCCTGGTATAAATCCCACCTGGTCATACTGTATGATCTTTGTGATATATTGCTATAATCTCCTTGAAAGCATTTTATTTAAAAATATTTGCATCAGTATTCATTAGGGAGATTGGCATATAGTTTTCTTTCTCTGTTTTTTGCTCTCCCTGGTTTAGGTATCAAAACATATTTGTGTCTATTTCTGAGGGGAAGGTTGACATTCCCCACGAGTATAGTTTTATTGTCTATTTCTTTCCTGTAACCCATTTAACTTTTCCTTTAAGAATTTGGATGGTACGACATTTGATGCATATATTTTCAGAACTGATATTATTTCATTATCCATGGTGCCTTTTAACAAGATGTAGTTTCCCTGCTTATCTCTTTTTATTAGGTCTATTTTTGTTTTTGTTTTGTTTGAAGATCATGATTACTATGCCTGCCTTTTTTTTTCCTTTGGCTGAAGCATAATAGATTTTGTTCCATCCCCTTGTTTTTAACTCTGCCTGTGTCTCTCTGTTTCAAGTGTGTTTCTTGTAAATAACATTGGATTCTGGTTTCTAATACATTATGCTATCTGCTTCTGTTTTATGGTGAATTCATCCCATTCATATTCACAGTTATGATTACTAACTGTTCATTTCCCTCCATCCTATTCTCTTCTGTTTATCCTTCTCTCTCTGTCTCTCTCTCTCTCTCTCTCTCTCTCTCTCTCTCTCTCTTTCTCTGCTACACCCCTTCTTTAAAAATCTGTTTTGCTTCTGACCACTGCCTCCCTTAATTCACCCTCCCTTTAAGCACTACTCGCCCTTTCTCTTATCCCCTTCCCTTCCTAATTCCCTGTTGGGTAGGATAGATTTCTATACCCAATTGGGTGTATATATGTGTGTGTGTGTGTGTGTGTGTGTGTGTGTACTCTATCTTTTACACTTATTTTATGTGAGATAATTTCCCTCATTTTCCTATCTCTTCCCCTTTCTCTCAGTGCCTCAGTCCTCCATTTTTTGGAGATCATCCCATAATAATCAACTCACTCCCATGCCCTCTGGCTATGTGGAGTCTTTCTAACTGTTCTAAAAATGATAATGTTCTTAGGAGTTACATGTATCATCTTTCCATAAAGGAATGTAATCGGTTTAATTTTATTGAATCTCTTATGATTCCTCTTTCATATTTACCTTTACATGCTTCTCTTGAGTCTCATATTGCAAGTCAAATTTTCTATTGATTTCTGGTCTTTTCACCAGGAATGCTTGAAAGTTCTTTATTTCATTAAATATCCATTTCCTCCATGAAGGATTATACTCAATTTTGGGGGGTAGATCATTTTTGGTTGTAATCCTACCTCTTTTGCCTTCCAGAATATCATATCCCAAGTCCTCCAACATGGTAGCTGATAAATCTTATGTCATCCTGACAATGGTTCCACTGTATTTGAATAGTTTCTTTCTGGTTACTTCAAGTATTTTCTCTTTGACTTGGGAGCTCTGGAATTTGACAATAATATTCCTCAGAGTTTTCATTTTGGGATCTCTTTCAGAAGGTAATCAGTGGATTCATTCAGTGTTTATTTTACCCTCTGGTTCTAGGATATCAGGGCAATTTTCCTTTATAATTTTTCAAAAACATGATGTCTAGGCTCTTTCTTTAAACATGGTTTTCAGGCAGTCCAATAATCCTTAAATTATCTCTCCTTGATCTATTTTCCAGGTCAGTTGTTTTTCCAGTGAGATATTTCACATTTTCCTTTTTTTTTTTTCACTTTGTGACTCTCTTATTGCTTCTTGATGCCTCATAAATTCATTATTTTCTGCTTGCTGAATTCTAATTTCAAAGGAGTTATTTTTTTCTGTGAGTTTTTGTACTTCTTTTTCCATTTGGCCAATTCTGCTTTTTAAAGAGTTATTTTCATTAGTGAAGTTTTGTATTTCTTTTACCATTTGGTTAATTTTGTTTTTTAAAGTGTTATTTTCTTTAGTACATTTTGTGCCTCTTTTACCAAGCTGTTAATTGTCTTTTCATAAAATTCTTGTATCACTGTCATTTCTTTTCCCAATTTCTCTACCTCTATTATTTGATTTTGAAAATCATTTAGCTTCTCTAGGAATTCTTATTGGGCTTGTGTTCAATTCACATTTTTTTCTTTGAGGTTTTGCTTGTAGCTATTTTGACATTATTGTCTTCTCATTTTGTGTCTTGATCTTCCCTGTCACCATAGTAACTTTTTATCTTCGAGTTCCTTTTTTGGTTATTTGTTCATTTTTCTGGACTATTTCTTGATTTTGAACTTTATACTAAAGTCGAGCTCTGTTCTCAGGTTGGGAGGAGAGGGAGGCAGAGAGAGAGAGAGAGAGAGAGAGAGAGAGAGAGAGAAGGGGGGGAAACAGAGAGGGAGAGAGAGACAAAGAGACAGAGAGAGAGAGGGAAGAGGGAAGGATGTAAAGGCTATGAGTATACTCTTTTACCTGAGATTTTCCAACATGTTTAATTGGGTAAAGAATAGTTAGAAATCATCCTGGGTTTGGTATAGAAGAGAGTCTAAGTGAACAGCTCATCTCTGCAGAGTGACTGTGTTTGGAAAGGGAGAAGGATCAGGTTGATATGAGAGAGATTCAGTGTATATTTAGGGCCTCATATACTGGGCAGTAATGGAAGAAGCTTGAAAACAACTGATTGCAGTAGACTCATTGGCTGTGCAGGTGAGTGATTTCAGAAATGGAAACTTGTGAGGTGGGCTTAGAGTGTATGGAAGCTGGCAGGAAGATGGGGCAGTCAAGTGAAACATGACTGGGGCAGCTAGCCCTATATAGTAGGCCATGCATAAAGCACTCATCAGTTGAAACCATAGGTCCTCAGGGCAGAAATTCTGGATCTGAAAGGCTTAAAGCTTCTAAGGCATGGACTCTGGTCCAGGCAACAAGGTGGCTGGCAAGAAGATGTCCAGGGAATAAAGTGATGTGTGGCTAGAGCTTCCTTCAGAGAGAGGGAGCATGGGGCTAGAATTCTATGTATCAGCTACCTTAAGTATTGTTAATCTAGGGGAGATAATTTTAAGGTTCAAATTGTACTTTTGATCTCTTTATCTTAATGGAAAAGAAAGGTCCCAAACTATATATCCAAGGATTGGTTCCTTTCCCAACAGATACTAGTTCCATAATGAACACATGTAGCAAATAGCAAACTCATTTATCCAAAAAAAAAATCAAAGCATACATATATATACACATATATATTATATACACACAAATATACATATATATGCATATATATGAGATTATATACCATACAATGCCCAGAGTGAATAAGCTATCCTGTTGGGAGTGAGATAACTTATCTCAGACAAGAGAGACAATCTAAGATCTTACCAATGAGAAATTCCTAAATTCTCTAGTATAGCAAGTTGGAGATAAGGACAGTATGGAGATTACCAACTCCTCTACATGTTGGCTTCTTCTAAGAGTTTTTCTCTCCCTTCAGGGATCTAAAGAGAGGTTGGAGTGTTGTATCTTGTCTCTCAAAACAAAACTACAAGAGACTGATCTCTCTTTTGTCTAGTTCTCGCCAACTCTGCCTGCTCTTCACACAATTGTGGGGCACTGAGTACATAGTCTCCACCAGCAAGGAGAGAGTCCAGTGAAATTAGCCCTTTGCACCAAGGGTTACATTTTCAATGAAAGAAAATGCCTTCCCACTTAACCCAAAGTCCAGTTACTTATGATAAGAACCTTAAGCTTCAGTGCTTCAGTACTCATGGTTATTTGTGATCTCAATGATATGGGTATTCCTTACAAATTTTCAAATCACAATCCATTTATGGTCTATCATCTGGTGTGATGATCCCTGTCCATTTTTCTATAAATATTTTACAAGAGGTCAACCAACATCTTCCATATATTTTAATATTGTGTGAATATCAAAGGAGCTTGGGAGCTGTCTGTCAATTATCTATTGCTCTCAATGAATGACCATCCTGCATACTTTACTAATGATTTATCCCTTTTATTATATTCTACATGACACTTCCCCCATACAGTTCCTCATGGGTAATAGTTTATAGCCTACTCACGTCCATAGTGCTCATCTTAGTGGCACTTTGGATGACCTGAAAATTTCGTTCTTTGGAAATTCTTGTATTACTTAACTTGTAGCCATAAGGCATATCAGAAGAATATTGACATTTACAAAATGGGCCTTTGTTTCAATAAGAGCTTGGAATCATGTAAAAACACTCTACAGTTTACCTATACTGTATATATTGTATAATATTCCCTATACATCTGACTCTCTCCTATTTAACTCTGAGTCCAGCCCATTGTGCATTAACTGTCCAAGATGTACATACACACAGATGCATACACATGTATACACATGTGTGTATGCATGTATACACTGAGGGTCTGGCTTTACAATTTGTCCATACAACTGCATATACAGCATGAACAAGAAGCATTCTTCATCTACTTGGTTCTTTGTTTTTGTGTTTATTTGAAGTATGGATAGTTAAGTAAAACTCTTTTGAATGACATCTCACTAAGGAGGTTCTATAATCTTCCAGGGATTCAATTACACAGTTATTTATTTAGCACCAGCAAAGTGCAAGACACTGTGCTGGGTAGAAAAGTCACAGAGATACAATGTGAAACAGTAATGTAAGCTCAGGGAGCTTATATTTCTGCTGCCACACTCTGTACAATGTCATCTGCAAATAAGATCATCTGGAAGATCTTACTATCTATAGGGAATCTTTTTCATTTGAAAGCTGTATTTGGACAACCTCCATGACAGTAGTGAACATGTTTGGCTAGCATATGTCTCCTTGTTTTATGACTCACTTGATACTAATTAAAAGTGGCTGAACAAAATTATCTCTGTTCTTACATCTTCCATGAATATTGTGTGATTTTCACACACACATACACACACACACACACACACACACACACACGACACATTGTTAGAGGAGGGCCATTAGAGAGCTCATTGCTCTATTGAACTAAATACTAGTCAACAAATGATAAACAGGAGGACTTTGCATTTTCTTCACCTTTCAGTTACCTATGTCTATTTAGAATGTCATTTGTAAAAGTTCAACTGTTCTTTTCTTTATACTGTAAGTGAATCGGTTAATCAATAAACATTCACTAAGAGCTTATGTGTCAGGCACTGTGTTAAGTGATGGAGATAGAAATACACAAAAAGACAGTTCCTACCCTCAAGGAGCTTGCAGTGTAACGGAAGAAGACAATATATAAAAAGCTGAAGGGGCAGCTAGGTGGCACAGTGGATAGAGCATTGGCCTTGAAGTCAAGAGGACCTGAGTTCAAATCTGACCTCAGACACTTGACACTTACTAGCTGTGTGACTCTGGGCAAGTCACTTAACCCTGATTGCCTCATAAAAAAAAAAAAAGAAGCTGAAAGGCAGTGGTGGGGTGGGGTGGGGTGGGATGGAGGAGGGTGTGGAACTAGTCAAAAAAGCTTGTAGAGATGACTGGCCTGTACGCCCGCCTTAAATAAAGATTCTGAGAGGAGTCCTTCATTCTGCCCTCCAATCAGAGGGAAGAGCCCCAGGGGCAGAGGCTACTTCATCAAAATACCCTGGATATATTTATGCTATTCTCAAAAAGATTTTGTAAATATGGGAAAACAGGCACAGGGATTGATAGATATGGCTATTTTCTTACTATATTTTATTTACAAGATCTGTGTTTTTTTTTCTAAACTTTTTTTATAAATTTCTCTCTTTCAGATAAATTTCAAGAACCAATTCCTCAGTACTCTCAAAAGTGTCACTTCCAGTATGAACCATCACTGTATAGATTAAGTCTAGTCCAACTGCTTTTCTAATTTTTTTGGTGAAGGGCAGCTAGCTGGCATAGTGGATAGATCACCAGCCCTGGAGTCAGGAGGCCCTGAGTTCAAATCTGGCCTCAGACAGTTACTAGCTAGCTGTGTGACCCTGAGCAAGTCACTTAACCCCCATTGCCTCCAAAATAATAATAAAAAAAAACCACACTAATTTTTTGGTGTAATTTTCATTTCTTTAACAATTTGTTGTTAAAGTCCATCAGAAATGGAGAAAAGAATTTGTTACAGAGATGCTGATATACCTTTTTGTCTATTTGTTGTTCTCTTTCCAGTTTCATCCTTAAATTAATTATCTGACTTAGAGCGTCTGATCAACTTTGTATAAGTTTCTACTTCCCCTCTATGACTTCTTACAATTTAATGTTTGTAGATGGTCTAAAACCTTTGTGAATCTTATTACTCACTGTTTCCTTTTCAGACTCTCTGCTGCCATCACTGAAGAAGTAGAGGGACCACAAAGAACAGGGGAACATTTTGTATTATTCATTTTTTCATGGATTGTTATGGCCAAAGACATATCATCATGTGGTGATGTACTGGTGATGAACCTCAGAATTCTTAGCCAAGCTGCTCCTTAGAATGCAGTTCATACCATAACTCAAACAAATACAATTGGAAAAAAACCAAGCAGAGCTTAGGATACATAAGATCTTACATAATATCTTACTAGCATATCTTAAGTAAAAATATCTTACATTTGGATATACTTTATAATTTTGAAGTAGTTCGTATCTATCCTCTCCTCTGATCCTTACAACATTTCTCTAAGTGAAGGTGGGCCATATAATATTATCTCCATTAACAAATGAAGTAACAGGCTTAGAGAGAGGAGATGAATTGTCCAAGGTCATACTCCTCTTCCTGAGTTCAAATCAGGCCTCAGGTACTTACTAGCTAAGTGACTATGGGCAAATCATTTAACCCTCAGTGTTTGCCTCAGTTTCCTCATCTGTCAAATGAGCTGGAGAAGGAAATAGCAAGCCCCAAATGGGGTCACGAAAAGTCAGACACGATCAAAATGACTGAGCAACAATAGCATTCTAAAGCTCTCAAAACCACTCCATATACATTATTTCATTTGAGCCTTACAATGACTCTATCAAGTAAGTACTATATATATTATTGTCCCCAATTTACATGGCTGTTGTCCTTCGTGCTCAAAGAGGACCATAATAACATCACTATGTTGGAGTCAAGGTACAGTGTGTCTCACTATGTTTGACCCACATCTGACCAACATGAGGTCAGAAGGCTCTACCACAGGTTGGGCAGAAATAGTCCATATGAATATTCGAAGTGGAGATGTCTCTAAATTCCTGCATTTCACGTTTCTTTTGAGCTACTGCAATTCTGTTTTGCTTATAGAGCATAACCCCTTCTTTGATGAAGTCATGCCATGCTGGGCAGTCCTTTGCCAGTGTCTCCCGTATCATGCAATCAATTCCAAAGTTCTTCAGAAGGACCTTGAGAGTGTCCTTGTATCACTTCTTCTGATTTCCTTTCGAGCACTGTCTTTTAGGCAAACATATGTTTGGCATTTGAACAATGTGGCCAGCCCATTGGAGTTGTGCTCTCTGCAATAGAGTTTGAATGCTTGGAAGTTCAGCTCAAGAAAGGACCTCAGTGTCTGGTACCTTATCTTGCCAGGTGATCTTCAGAATCTTCCTAAGAATTCAAATGGAAGCAATTCAGTCCTGGTTTGGTGCTAGTATACAGATCTATAGATCTTCAGTTTGGTAGGCAGCCTAAAACCTCTTCTTGCCCAGCATCTGTCCCACACTTTCCTTCAGAGCCTCCCAAACACTGAACTACATGTATGTGTCAACCTCATCATCTATGTGGACATCCCTGGAAGGTATACTGCCAAGGTAAGTGAATTTATCCACAGAATTCAAAATTTTTCCATTTGTTGTAAATGATGGTTACATATATGGATGATGCAATGCAGCTTAGTTTCTTGGTGTTAATTGTCAGTTGCACACCAACTTTCCCTCCACTTTAGTCTTGGCTTACAATCTTTTCAAGTTAAATAATTTACCATCAATGAGGTAGCTTACCTTGATGCTGTTTTTGTTCTTGTTGAAGGCATCTGACAAGATCACTAAAAACATTATGTTAAAAGGCATGGGAGCAAGCATACAGTTCTGCTTCACTCCATTGGTGACTGGGAAAGTTCAATGGCATTGTCCATTAACCAGAACCTGTGCAAACATGCCATCATGGAACTAGCATACAATACTGATGAACTTCTCCAGGCAACCAAATTTTGTCATGATCTTCCACAAGCCCTCACAACTAACAGTATCAAAGGCCTTGGTCAGATCAACAAACATTGTATATAGATTTCTGTTCTGATCCTGGCATTTTTACTGGAGTTGTAGGGCAGCAAACACCATATTAACCATTACTCAGCTCTTTCCGAAGCTACACTGATTCTCAGGTGAATGACCATCTTCCAGGTGAAGGATCAACCTTAAGGACTCAGGCAAGAATTTTTCCAGCAATGACTAAGAGAGAGATACCCTCCCCATGATTGACACAGGACAACCTGTTTCCCTTTCCTTTATAAAGATAGACAATGGAGGCATCCTTGAACTCCTGGGGGGGGAGAGGGGAACCTATCTTTGCATATAACCCAGAAGATTTATGTTAGCTTTTGTATGAGCAGTGGACCCCCTGCCTTGTAAATCTCAGTTAGAATTGAATCAGCACCAGGTGCTTTGCCACATGAGAGGAACACAACGGCATTCAAAACCTCTTCGTTAGCTGGAAGTTTGGCTCAAGAGGGATTGACTTCAACCTGAAGTATACGGTCAATGACTTCAGCATCGGTTGATGATGGTCTGTTGAGAATGCTATGGAAATGTTCAGCCCATCTCCTCAGGATCATGTCCTTCTTTATCACTAATCAATGTGGCTCCATCAGCACTAAGTAGTTAAGATAGGTCTTTGGTCTATAAATAGCTTTCAGGGCACTATAAAAGCACTTTGGATTTTTACTATCAGCATAAAACTGAATTTCATCTGCCTTCTTACTGAGCCATGAATCTTGCATCTCTCTAAGCTTCACTTACACTTCACTTATTATTATTTTTTTTTTGGAGAGGCAATTGGGGTTAAGTGACTTGCCCGGAGTCACACAGCTAGTGAGTGTCATGTGGCCAGATGCACTTTACTTTTAATGGAATTAAATACTGCCTTCTCAGAGATAGATGAACTATCCTGCTGGTAAACCCTGTGGAGTTCTTGTTTTTTCATTTAGCAGCTTCTGAATTTCCCCATCATTTTTGTGAAATCAATCTTGATGTTTGTGAGTGTTCTGGCCTGTATGAGTAAATGTGGTGCTGTATACCAAATCTCTGAAAGCTGACTACTCCTCTACTTCACTGTTACCAACTGTTTGCTAGCTCAGCTTTTTCTCCAAGTTAGCAACAAATTATTCATACATTCCCCAATGGAGAAGCACTCTAATCTGTTGTCATTAAATGTTCTGGTAGTCATCTTGCTTTGGGGCCACCATTTTTGTTGAATGTCAATGTTTAGCTTGGAGAGGATGCCTATGATCAGGCCAGCACTCTGTGCTGCACCTCACCTTCATTACTCTCACATCCTGTCTGTCTCATCTCCTTACAATGACCTAATCTATGAAATGCCAATGTTTGCTGCAAGGATGCATCCATGAAGTTTTATTGCATTGAGGTAAATGGAAGACACTGTTGGTGATGAGAAGGTCATGAATCTCACAAATCTTCAGAAGTAAGTCACTATTACTATTGTTTCCAACTCCATTCCTCCCAAGGATTCTCTGCCCTGATAGTCTATGCTTATTCTGGCGTTAAAGTTACCCAGAATAACAAGCCTGCCCACATATTTGATGAGGGTCTCTGCATCTTCATAAATTCTTCTTTGACCTCATCAGGGCTCATCATGGTGTGAGTATACACACTGATGATGGTGGTGTGGCACTTTCCAGCAAGTGGCAATCTCATTGTCATGAACCTGTTGTTCACTCTTTTTGGGAGGCACACAAACTTGTTGACTAGATTAGTTTTGATTGTGAAACCTAAGCCAGCTTCGTGGCATCCCCTATCCCTGGAGCCACACTAGATAAACACGTATCTTGCTCTGACTTCGGTAAACTGGCCTTCATTTGCCAGCCTTGTTTCACTCAGGGCTACTATTTGGATGTAATACCTGCTGAGTTCTCTCACAAAAAGAACTGTTTGTCTTTCAGGTCTACTGGATTTCATTTTGTCTATAAGCATGTTCACATTCCATGTACCAATGGTGAATGGAATCATTTTTGCAAAAGTTTTTGTACTTTTTTGTGTGTTTTGACCACAGGATAGGATCCCTACTTGCTGCAGCAAGAAGGCCAGGTAAAACAGACAATTTTTAGGGCACCCTTTTGCAGCCCCTTCTCTATTTCTCTGTTAGAAGAAGAAAATTAAGTTATACCTTGTAGTTATAAAAAGGATTAAAAATTTTATTTATATGTGTATATAATCCCTATATTATAATGATATATGTGTGTTTATTCAATCCCTGTACTCTCACTCCTGTGTGTATTCTTTTTCACTCTCTCTCTCTTCTCTATATATGTATTGGTGTAGATGTATAGATAGATAGATACATGTGCATATACATATATACATACACTTATATATACATACATATATGCCTGTATGTGTGTGTATAAAATTCTCACACCATCAGTTTTAGCCTAGATAAAATAGACTCATTGCCCAGGTCTCACCCTCCCAGCTTCAGCTTAATCAGAACATCCCTATATATTCTGAATCCCTCCTAGGCCAGATCCTAGGACATTATTTGATATTTTGATCTTTTGCCAATTTTGGTCCTATTGAATGAAGGGCATCTATTATTGTCCCATATATATACACACACATACATATATATATATATAGATATACATATACACACATGTATGTCTGTGTATGTGTGTATACTGAGACTCCAAGAGGCTAAGTGATATGCCCATGGTCACATAGCTAGGAATTAGCAGAAGAAAGTCTCATATCTGAGTCTCATATTCTAGTATTTGAATTAGGGTCAGAGTCCCTATCAAGGAATTTGCAATTAGTACAGGAGAAACACAGGCTGGGCCCAAGCCTAAAGACAAAGAGAGAGAGAGACAGAGAGACAGAGAGAGAGACAGAGAGACAGAGAGAGAGAGAGAGAGAGAGAGAAATGGATGGATGGGTATGTGGTACGTATGTGCATCACACACATATGTATTTATACACATACACACATCGTATAGTGGATATAGAACTCTCTTAGGCATCAGAAAGACCTAAATTCAAGTTTCACTTTTGACCCTGGAGTAATTTAATTTTTCAGTGATCCAGAAATCTCTTTAAGACTATATATTGAAGAGGCAGCTAGGTGGTCGGGCAGATGGAGCTCTGGCCTTGGAGTCAGGACAACCCAAGTTCAAATCTGGCCTAAGACACTTGACATTTACTAGCTGTGTGACCCTGGGCAAGTCACTTAACCCCGATTGCCTCAGCAAAAAAAAAAAAAAAAAAAAAAAGGTTGAAAAAATTTTAAAAAGACTACATGTTGAAGAAAAGTTGCTGATCTGAGATTTGCTTTGGTAATCAATCAATCAAAAAACATATATGTAAGCATCTACTATGAGCCAGGCACTGTACTAAGTGGCTGAGGGTACAAATACAAAAAAATGAAACATTCTTACTCCAAGGTAGAGGAATTTTCCTTGTCAAGAATTTCTCATACCAGTAAAAATCACAGGTCTGGACCAAAAGGAAAAAAAACAAAAAACAAATAAATGACTATATGCAGAGAGGATGGGAAGTAGGAACAAATTTCAGACAAAACAGAGAGATCAGAAACCAACTGAGAGAAAGTCAACTGATTCAGATAATTTACCGACTGATCCATTTCAATAAATTGGTCTTTTGTGAGTAGTGGCTCTGCCCCTTTAAAAAAGGGCAAAGCTGCTGATGAGTAGTACCATACACAAGGTCTGATTCTACTGTCCTTAGATGAACTTGAACAAGTCAGCAAGCAATAAATCTCCCTCTGTCCCAGGATAAAATGTAATTCATCCTACCTTATGCCACTTAACATTCCACCCCAGCTCTCCTATTGGTAATACATTCATTTCTGAGGTTCTGTAAAATGTTCACATTAAAGTAACATAAAATGGTGGTCATGATTTCCACAGCACAATGGTGCACTTTGGTGGGAGAGGTAGGGTAATCATTTTTAAAATGCCAGACAGGGGGAAAAAGTGTAATAATTTTCTATTCTTTTAAGGAGTTAAGTGTATTTTGAATCAATGCCAAGGCATAGCATAGACCATCTTTTCTCATTGTGATATGTCTAAAGTTAACTATGACCAACTAAGTGGAGACACCTCAAAAATGACTAGAATTCTGGACTAATTATTATGTGAGCACGGACCAGCAGGAATAGAAACATTTTATAAAGCACTAAATGCAATATTGTCAAGTGTTTTACAAAATTTAAAGTACTTTATAATACATTTTTATTCTTATGTACAGCTATGCTTTGCTTATATAAATGTAATATAACATAGAATACTCAACTATACTATAACATATATATGATAAGTGCAATATATAATGTTCCAAAAAAGCATGCAAGGTAAATATTTGCAAGTTTCCATGGGTTTATACTATAATTTGAAATTGATTTTATTTTATTTTATTTTTAAATGCCCATTATTTCCAGTAAGAAAACTCCTACTACCAATGTAGATTGGCACCTGTTTTGCAAAGTATAGTCATAGATAGTTATCTGGGGGGGACAGATAAAAGTTAAGTGACTTGCCCAGGGTCCTGCATTCAGGTTGTCTCACAGTAAGGGCTTGAATTAAACTCTCCCTCACTCCAAGGCCAGTTCTCTGCCAGGCTGCCTTTCTTATTATTATCATATCATATACATCCATAAAATACAGTTTATAGTACATTGCATTATAATAATAGAATGTCATTAATATAGTAATGATAATATTTCTTCAGTGCTTCATAAGATGTAACTTCATTGACACAAGTACACAGATGCAAATCACAACCTCATCAGGTCTTAATAACTAGTTTCTAGTATGAGTGATCAACCTCTGCAAACTTACCTAGCCTAGTCCTGAGACTATGAATATTCCTTGCTTTGTAAAGCCTGCCAGACCTTGTGTTCTCCTAAGATAATATTGCGCCATGGATAGAGCACTGAAGTTAGAGTTAGGAAGAATGGATTTGGAGCTGGTAATACTTACTAGATGTGTAACCTTGGCTAAGTCACTTAATTTCTCTGAGTGTTGGTTCCTTCATCTGTCAAATGAGGATAATAATAGCATCTGCCTCACAGGGTATATACTTAAGGGTTGGGGTCCCTCCTCTCAAACCTTAAAGAAATATGTAAATGTCATCTATTATTATAGTATTCAAGAGACCAAATTCACCAGCACACAAAGATAAAACATCAGAAGTAGGACTTTAGGGAAGGAATATAAACAAAAATTTATGCAGCATTTGAGAGATTATCAAAAAGTGTAAATATATAGAAACTTATTTGATCTCCAGTTGTCAGAGGTTTAGAAATATTTTTCTTTCATCCTCTTTTCCGCATCTCCCAACCTCTGTCAAATAGTTAATGACCTGAAGAGATAATGAAGTGTACTAGAAGAGCTCATTAACTAAAAGAAGGGCAAAGAATAATTTTTATACTGAAAAAAAAATACCCCCAATGTATCTATTTTGTAAGTTTGAACTTTCATCAATGGTGGGTATTTTAATGTCCTTGAACATGGCACGCTTATTTGTGCTAGATCTTTCTTGAACATCTATTGAAATAGCTTTCATTTTGTGTGGATTAAGTTTTGGTCAAATAAGTTTCATTTCCTGTATCAGAAGTTAGTGTCCATACCTCGGAAGAATAATAGCTGACATTTACATAGGCACTACAGTTTACTCAGGTGATATCTTTTATTTCACTTCTGGTGCTTAAGGTATTCCTGGCAATGTGTTAAAACCTACTCACATTTAACATGCAACTATATTGCTCTTTGGGTAACCCACAATTTTAAGTCTTCAGAGAATGTCTAACGTTAACTATGACCAACTAAATGGAGACAACACAAATGACCAGGCTTCTTTTGCAGTCTCATAGCATTACAGGGAGAACATTGTTGTTTAAAAAAAAAAAAGAGAGATGGGGTTTTGTGTCAGGGAACGTCTTGGGATCATTGAAAATGCTAAGCAGTTTCCCAAATTATATCCAATCCAAATGACTTGCACCAAAGAATGGCATAAAAGACACTGTCAGGAATGTTCAATTAGAAAATGAAAAGGGGGGAGGGGTTGGTGAGAAACAGCCTTGTGGAGTGGATAAAGAGCTGGGCTTAGAGTCAGAAAGACCTGGGTTCAAGTCCCACTCCTGACACATATTGGCTGTGTCACTATCCTGGACAAAGTCACTTTCTCTCTCACCCTTCCACCCATGCCCCCCAGCTACTGTCCAAGTTGCTAAATTGTAGAGGTGCTGCTCAGCCTCCCCTCACTGTGAGCTCTCTACACCAATCAAATTACATGTCTGGTAAAAAGAAAAGGAAGTCCATAGTGAGAGTAAGACTAACAGCTAAATAATGCAGAATATGAATAATGGTTCAACAACCCAAATACTGCTATGATATCTGTGGAATGTTAAAAGATTAGAAGAATTCCTCCTACACATTGGGTAGATCCTCCATGATGGGTCTTCGTAATGACATGCATAAGAATGGGAGGGTGGCTTGTGGTACAGAGAAGGGATAAATGGGTCATAATCTGCACCATTGAAAGGAGTGCCTAGGTGGAAGAGATCAGGGATCCATTGAAGGTTGAGATTATCAGCATTACAAAATGCTTTAAGCACATCATTTCATTTGACCTACACAGTAGCCCTATAAGGTAGATGATACAGATCTTATTCTTTCCATCTCATAGATATGGAACTGAAGTTCAGAAAGGTCTAGTGACTTCTCCTAGTTCTCACAGCTGGGAAGCAGCAGAGCCCTCACTAGCACTGAGGTCTTCTGATTCCCAGGCTGGGGCTCTTTCCGTCAACATTTGTTCAAGCTCACAGTGTTTAATCAACATCTGTCTGCAGGTCTAGGGCAAAGCTGGAATATTCTGGAATGTCATATTGTCCTTAGTCCACATAAATATTCCATCTTAATCGCAGAGACAACCATGTGAGCAATTTTCAGGGGAAAGGAATGTATTTCCTCCTGTTTGGCTGGGTTGACAAAAAAGAGAGCCATCATATTGGAGAATCACAGCTAGGTCCAGCTGGAAGTACCTCCAGAGAACTTATCGGTCTGATTTATGCAACACCTGCCTGGAAGTAAGCAAGTTTGAAGCATGGCTATTGACTCTTTCCTTTCATAAACTTTAAATACACTCCATTCTGCAGCAGCATCCATTCCAAGCCCAGTAGTAGTTTGGGTTCATTTATCTCCAACTAGTTTTCAAATGCTCTTGGTTTGGCAAAACTGAAAATGTCCTTTGCCAAATTTTTTTTTCTCCTTTTTTTAAAACATGCGTACCCTAAGGGAGAACTGAATCCCTCCCCTGTATTTATGATGAATTTACAATTAAGATATGAAAACATTATTTCATGTGAGTTGTTTCACATCCAAGTTTCTGCACAAGCCATTTTAATGAGCCTCCTTCTTAATTTTTTTTTTTATTGAAGATATTTTTTTTCTACCACTAAACAAAATTAAACCTGGAAAGATTTGGAAAGAGTTTAGTACCTTCTAAACTTAGAGCCCAAGAGGCGTTCAAATGAGTTCTAAATTTGGTTAGAAAACCTGTTCCCTCGTCTTTACCATCAGTCCTTTTTGGAGGCATCTGGTCTTAATTTTCAGAGCATAGGGAAGGAACTGAAGGTCAGCATTCAGATATTGAACTCATTGCCAAACCATCACTTAACGTGAGTCTGCATATATTTGATGGCCTGTAGAGTTGTTTCTTCTTTAAAAAAAAAAAAAAACAACAACAACACTCAAAAACAAGCTGAACACTCAACCTAGCAATTATTCAAATCAAGGCTAAAATCCTTTCACCCCCCTAGTGTTGACTGTGGGTTTGTACTGGAAGGAACAGTGGAAACCTGTCAGGAAATGGTTCAAAATGTTCCAAACTCTTTTTTGGAGTAACTTTATTTTATTCATGTAGCAGTCTATGGTAAGCATGATGGTTTTCTGAAATTTCTTGGTTTAAAAAAAAGTGATTATTCTTCCTATTTGTTTTGATGCCCTTGGTACCCTATAAATGGTAGTTAATTTGGATTGAATTATTTTTAAGTAGACGACCAAGTGCAATAGATTTCCGATGCATAGATTATCCAGAGGATATAGAAGAGGGGTGGGGAACCTGCAGCCTTGAGGCCTTGAGGACCTGTAGGTCCTCAAGTGCAGCCCTTTGACTGAATCCAAACTTGAGGTTACAGGTTCCCCATCCCTTTTTTAGAATTTCAGGGTTCAACTAAATATCAGCATTACATACCTTAAGCATTAATACAACATAAATATCAGCATTATATGCATACTTAATCATAGCCTTTGTTTGTGAAGATTTAGGAGCATAGAGACTTTGGAAGCAGTTCCTGGATGTGGAGAATCCCCAGGGTCACAGACAATTTGGAGCATCTTCCCAGGAAAGTAGAGGATACTTGAGCTAGACTGTTCTAAGGTATTTCAGGAGACCTCAGTTTTTTGGCGTCTAGTAAGGGACTTACATGCAAGTTTTGGGAAATCATGAGTGGAGGTAGCAAGGCAAAAGTGAGATGCCAATTGATGAGCTCGTTAACTTGAATATATACAGAGACCAGTGAATGAGAGAACCAAAGACTGGCATGTGACCTGAGTGGAATGAAGCTGAGACCAGAGCAAACTAACAACTGTTTAAGTTAAGGCAGTTGATAAGATCATTCAATAGTTATTCACACCCATTATCTCAGAGCACAGAGGTAAGTCACTTCGCAGTCTTCTATATTATATTGAAATATTTATCTTCATTTTTGTTACTTAATATTGGTAATATGAATGCCACTTCTTCCTCCCTGACACTCTTCTTCTTTGGTTTAATAAAAAAATTTAATTAAAAAAATGTTTTTGTCCAAACCTCTAATTTAATGGTTCAGGACTAGGAGGGGAAAGTCCAACTCATGGAAAAAGAGATTTCCCTGGTTTTAGATGGGGCCAGGGATAAGATGATTAGAGAGTTTCTGTTATTGTGCTAATTTCTGAGATTATTCCAGACTGTACCCACTCATCTGATTTTGAATCTATAGAAACAAAGAGAATGAATAAGGAGCTGAGCTAGTCACAGATAGGGCTGAGATTGAGTGTGGTGGTTTATAAGGGTACCGCATAAAATAGCCACACTCCAAAGTCTCTTTATTATCAGCATGTTTTCAAGGATCAGGTGATAATACTATGATATTCTATTCAATCTCATTAAATAGACTGGAATAGAAAAAAAAAACCACATATTTTCTGACCTGTAAAACAATTTGGTTATTTCGCCTGTCAAAACTACTATTATTTAAAGTTTATGTGTACATATTGACAAACTTTAACACTAGAGCATTGGATAAAACTTTTTCTTTTAACCTTGCTATTGAGAGAAATTAGTACAGGAATGGAGAATTGATTGATAGTGACCCTTCGGCTAACTACACACCAGATAACTGAAAAATTATCTGACAAAGATTTCCTCCTACAACTGAGGTGAGGGTGGGGAAAAGGAATCCTTGAGAACATTCTTCTTGTTTGTTGCTGGTTTGTGTCTGACCCTTCATGACCCCATTTGGGGTTTTCTTGGCAAAGATACTGGAGTGGTTTGCCATTTCCTTCTCCAGCTCATTTTACACATGAGGAAATTGAGGCAAACAGAGTTAAGTGAGTTGCCCAGGGTCACAAAGCTACTAAGTATCTGGGGCCACATTTGAACTCAGGTCTTCCTAAATCCAGTCCTGGTGCTCCCCCCCACCGCACCACCTACAGGGCAATATTCACTTCTGGGCTGTTTGTATTACTTATTTGGCTCTTACAGACAGGATGGCATTTGATTTTAATAACTCTTCTGGATCTTTCTAGAGAAAAGAAATCCATTTTTCCATTATCCATTTTCCTTGAGTTTTTTATTTTGCTCAACAATACTGTTTACCACTTCTTCCTCCTTGATACTCTCCTCCCCTGATTTGTGCGGTAAATCTATAATAGCCAACCAAAAAAGCATTTATTAAGTACTTACTATGTTCCAGGCATTAGTCTAAGCCCTGAGAATACAAAAAATGGCAGAAAACATGGTCCCTGATCTCAAGGAACTCATATTATAATGGGGAACACAATATGCAAGTGACTGCGTGTACAAGATTTATAGATACAGATTTGTTTATATATGTGCGCTATATATATAATTTATATATGTTTATTTACATATGTGTAATATATTATATATGTAATATTATAAACATACACACACATATTCACTACATATAGTGAATGGAATGTTTTCTCCATGAGAAAGGATGAGGTTAGAGGGTGGGGAGGGAGAATTAGAAAAGTTCTCCTGAAGAAGGTGAAATTTGAGTTGAGTCTTAAAAGAATCCAGGGAAGCCAGAAGGTGGAGATGAGGAAAGAGAATATTCCAAGTGTGGAGAACAGCTGATGAAAACCCTGGTTAATCTCCTAACTGTCAGGTCATTCCCTTCCTTTCCTTTATTATTTTTTGCTCTTCTCATACCCAAAGTGCTGAGGGTGGGTATCCTCCAAGATTCAGACCTTGGCCTTCTTGTTGTGATATCACTTTGAAAAACTTAAAGCGCAGTACAAAGTGAGTTTTACCTTTATTTTTTGGTGATCTCACAAGCTTCCATGAATAAACTTTTTAAAAAAATTATTAAGTACTTAGTATGTGCCAGACACTGTGCTAAGCTATGGTGATACAAACTCAAAAAAGTAAGATATCACTTCCTTCAAAGTGATTACATTCTAACAGAAAAAGACAGTACATATATAGGAATGATAGATGGGGAGTATTATTTTGGCCTGGGATATCACAGGGATGATGAGGAGAGCCAGGGAAAATTGATGGACTTGTTGACTTGATTACTTTTATCAGAAGTAGAGGTATTAAAGAAGTGTAGGTAGGGTAGGGAGAGAAGACAAGGGAAGGGTCTGCTCCTTTGGTGGCATGGGATAAATATGGCCAAAGAGCAGAAATGGCAAATCTAGGAGGGATATGGAAATCTTTCATCAGGGCAGGAGCTTGAGTACCAAGAAGGAGGAGGTGGAGGCTGGAGCAAGGAAGAATAGCATGGAAATAATGGGTTAATGGCATAGTGGGTATGGGTCTGGGCTAAATATGAACTCAGACCAATCAGAACCCCAGAGTTCAAGGACAGGAAGAGTCCAATGATTCTGACATGAAAGTGCTTAATTCTTATTTTGCTTACATTTCTCTGCCAAGGAGAATGAGCTTTGGGCTGGAAAGAACAGAACAAAAATAGTGGACAGTTTTAATAACAGTTTGAATAGTTAATAGGGATACATAAGACAAGTAGAGAAAGAGAGAGTATCTAGCTATCTTTGATTAATTCAAGCCATATGGTCCAAAGGTCCATCTTGCAGTGCTAAAAGAACCGGTAGCTATGACAACTGAGCCACGTCAATGACCTTGAAAGATCATAGAGAGTGGGAGAGGTACCACAGGACTGGATAAAGATAGATGTTTTGATTTTTTTTAAAGGAGGAAGAAAATGGATTCTTACAACTACAGGCAAGTGAGTTTGATGATTCCTGGCCAGATTTTAGAATATATATTTGAAGGGTTGATCAACCAAAAAAAAGCAGCAATCACAGAGGGCCACTATTGCTTCAAGAGCAGGTTGTGTCTAATTGACCTCATTTACATTTTGGACAGGTTACTAGACCGGCATTCAACCCATAGGGTTGGGTCCATTTACCATGATGAAGGCCCCAGTACTGGTAATTGCGTCTACCCAGGTTGTTACATGTTCCTCTTAACACCAGGGGGCATTCCTGGCAAATGCCAAACTCAGGCTCTCAGTAAGCTGCTACCTCCACCCCCCAGCTCTGTCCCTCCCTTGCTGGCAGTATTCACCTCATTTCTCTAGGGGTATGGATTGAGTGGATTTATCTAATCAGTCTTGTGACTCATGTCTCCATCCACTGGGAAACTCTTCCATCTGTCCTTCCTGTTTCACTAGACCCCAATTACATACACATGTGGCAATGAAGACAATCATACAAGTATGATTTAATTATAGTCTTTACTTATACCCACACAAATACATACATGATTTAATTACATATAGTCTTTATTCATACCTACGTAAGCAGAATGAATAAGATAAAAATATATTAAAATTTAACACATCTATGTCTTCTCTTAGACTTAGTTATTAACCAGTCTGTAGGCATGTCCCAAATTCAAATGTTTCCTAATCCAAGTGCTTCGACTCATCCACTCTGTCAGGCACTCCCACCAGAAGCTACCAGGGGTCCCCAGTGTTGGAGTTAATTATTGTGCCCTGCCCATAAAAAAAAAAAATCTGTTTTCAAACTTGTGGTTTCCTAAGGGATCAAGGCCCAATCAGACTAGAGGAACTACAAAAATCCTCAGCTCTTATTGTAGCTGCTTTTCAATTTGTTGATTTGTCTTCTGTTTCTCAGTGCCATTGGCTAATTGGTGAGCTGAATGGAACTCCAATACACAACTTGCTGAGGTTTCATCTTCATTGGAATGCTAGACTGGAGCTGAGGATAGCACCAGGCATGGGGAGAACCCTCCTGCATTTCCTTCTCACCAGCTTGATCCTCTGCTTCCAGTATTTCACGTTCAAATCTTCAGCTCTTTCTCTATAGTCTCAACTTCACCGGTGGAGCCAATCCCAAACACAGGGCCCATGGCTCATCAAATGGGACATAGACATAAGCTCTGTTATTGGCAAGATCAGAGGGGTACTGTAGATCAGAGGTTGTCGAACACACAGCCTGTGAGCCTCATGTGGACTATAGCATTCCACAGTGTGGCCCAAACCTGATTAAAATGTAATCGGGAAATATTCAAATAAATAAAAATACAACAAAACATAGATAATGTTAACAGTAGTTTTCTAAGTCAACTTGCTGTCAGTAGGAATCTTTATGAATGGTTTAGTTGCTTCTAAATTTGACACCACTGCCATAGATGATTTTGCCTAGATTTTAGCAAAGTCTCTTTTGTCAAAGTCTTTCCTATGGGGGAGGGGCATGGCAGGGAGAAGGAAGATAGATGTGCTAAATGATAATATACTTGGATGAATTCAAAACTAGTTAGATGGCTATACCCAATGAGTAGTCTGTTTTGTTTTTTTTTTTTTTTTTGCTTAGGCAGTTGGGGTTAAGTGACTTGCCCAGGGTCACACAGCTAGTAAGTGTCAAGTGTTTGATCTGGGGCCAGATTTGAACTCATGTCCTCCTGAATCCAAGGCAGAAGCTCTATCCACAACACCACCTAGCTGCCCCCAGTGAGTAGCCTTTAATGGTTTGATAGCCTAGAATGCAGTTTCCAGAAAAGTGCCCCTGGAATCTATGTTCAGCCCTGTACTGCTTAGCAATTTTTCAAGTGCTTTAGATAAAGATATACACGGCATCCACATCAAATTTGCAGATGATACAAAGCTGCGAATGTTAGCTAACATCTTGAATGACTGAGTCAGGACTCAAGCTCTTGACCAACTAGAATAATGGTCCTAATCCAACAACCTGAAACTTAATAGGAATAAATGTCTTACACTTGGATTTAGAAAATCAAATTGACAAGGACTTATTGTTGTTGTTCAGTCATTTTAGTCGTGTCTGACTCATCGTGACTGCTTTTGGGATTTTCTTGGCAGAGATATTGGAGTGAGTTGCCATTTCCTTCTCCAGCTCATTTTATAGATGAGGAAACTGAGGCAAACAAGATTAAGTGACTTGGCCAGGGTCACATAGCTAGTAAGTATCTGAGGCTGGATTTGAACTCATGAAGACAAGTCTCTAAGGGCTCCATCCACTGCACCATCTGCCTCCCAAGTGCTACATCAGTTCATCTGAGAAAGATCTTGATGTTTAGTAGAATGGAAGTTCAATATGAGTCAGCAGTGGGATAGGGCAGCTAAGAAAATTAATGTCATCTTAGGCTGAGAGAAGAGAGGCATATTTTCCTGGACTAAGGATATGATAGTCCCACTGTACTCTCTTCTCTGACCAAAATATATCTGGAATATTAGGCTCAGCATTTGGCACTACATTTTTGGAAGGTCGTTCTAAGTTGGAGAAAATCTAGAGGGGGGTAACCAGACTGGATAGAAGCTTGGGTTCATGCCATACAAAGATCTGTTGAAAAGAACTGCAGTTGTTTAACCTAGAGAAGACACTTGGAATAAAAGAGAGATATGATAACTATGTTTACAGATGTGAGAAGTTGTCTTTTGGAAGAGAGACAAATTTACTCTTCTGAGTCCCCAGAGTGTAGGCTAGAAGTAATGGGTAGAAATGAAAAAGAGTCAGATTTAGGCTTGAGGTGAGGAAAACCTTCCTAGCCATTAGAACCAAGAGTGTGCTGGAGCCAGCTCTAAACATCCCTCCTAAATTGTCATTATTGAGTTTTAAGCCTCGGAAATCCACAATAGCTACAAATCAGGGCTTGATTTGTTGTTTAGTTGATTGTCTCTAGAGTTAAGAAAGTGTTACTACTGCGGTTTAAACCTAAAAGTGTGTGTGCAAACATTCCTCCTTGTTAAACATTTACCAGTACATTGGAAGTACGATGGGCCATCTTGGAAGATAATTGGCTCTTTAAGCAAAATCTGGATGAGTACATGAAAGGTATATGGTAGGGGGAATTCTGGAAACGTGCAGGCACAGATTTGACCAGATAGATGCATGACTAGATAGTTGACTGGATAGCCAACTTGCAGATTCTGTGGGACTTTCAAATCTAAATACGTAGTCCTGATCTCTCCTGAGTGCCAGATTTCCCATGCAGTCTCTATATGAGTTCACTCTTTCCACTTAATGTGCTTGTGGTTATGGGAATGGGAAAACGTATCCCAAGATTAGAGAGGAGGTGTTTTATTGATATTTTACTTGCTATTCTAATTCATTATTGTTTAATCATTTTAGTCATGTCAGACTCTTCATGACCCCATTTGGGGTTTTCTTGGCAAAGACACTGGAGTGGTTTGTCATTTCCTTCTCCAGCTCATTTGACAGATGAGGAAACTGAGGCAAACAAGGATAACTGACTTGCCCAGGGTCACAAGGCTAGTAAATGTCTGGGGCCAGATTTGAACTCAGGAAGATGAATCTTCCTGACACTCAGGCCTGGCACTCTATTCAATGTGCCACCTAACTATTTCATTAAATGTCTTTGTTTTGAATGGTGTCCTCCAGCTGAAAAATGAAGGTGAATTCATAGGTTAAGCCTTATGAATTATGATTTTGAATGGATATAGACCCATAGTATACCTTGAACCAACCTGAAGTAGTGGTGTTTGAACTGGGAGGTATTCAGGAGTGTACTGGTAATATTTAGCAACAAACTCATTAAAAAGCCTGACACATGTTTAAATTTAATCTACATTAGTAATATTTTCTCCTTTGCTTTCTTAAGATCAACAAGCTGATTGAAAAGCCTGGTGCACCTTTAAATTTAACCTGCATTATTAATATTTTCTCCATCATATTCTTAAGACTAGACAATCAATAAAACAAT
This sequence comes from Vombatus ursinus, assembly GCF_900497805.2. Classification (NCBI taxonomy): domain Eukaryota; kingdom Metazoa; phylum Chordata; class Mammalia; order Diprotodontia; family Vombatidae; genus Vombatus; species Vombatus ursinus. Next base: position 22,314,333 of record NW_020946557.1, on the reverse strand, counting down.
AAATCAAGTCCTCATTTGTTGTGCTTGTTGATTTCCAAGGTGTAAATGCTCACACTGAAAATTTAGCAATGCGCTCTCTTAAACTGGTAGGAACTGCCTCTAGCATACCCCTGGAGGCTTTCCAGTCACTACATTTGTTATAAGGAAGTTTTCTATTGAGAGGAGTAGGAGGGGAAGGAGTCAATTATTGAGAGGTGACAGGTTGTTTAAAAAATAAAAATAGTATCAACCAATAACAATAATACCTAGCATTCATACAGTGCTGTAAGGTTGCAAAACACTCTTTATGAGTTCATAATATGTGAACTTATTGGATCCTTACAACAACCCTGAGATATAGGTGCTATTATTTTACCCATTTTACAGATAAGGAATTTAGACTAAGCAAGGATTACACAGCTAGTAGGTATCTGAGGCAGTATTTGAATCTCAGTGTACTTGTCTCTAAATCCATCACACCACCCAAAAACAGCCTTGGGAAAAGGTTGTCTTCTCTTTTATATTAAAATTTCTTCAGGGATCTAACTTTGTTTAGCCTAATTAAGATAGTGAAAACAGGTTGTTTTTATTTTTTAGTTTACATATTGCCCATTTAAATCATAGAGCTTGCTAAAGGCTTTTCATGTGTGTGTAAAACACTCCTGAAACCTATACACTAGAGCCTTGCCCTAACTTAACGATAATAATAAAAGCTAACATTTCAATAGTGCTTACTATGTGCCCGGCACTGTGCTAAGCACTTTATAAATATCATCTCTTTTGATCTTCACAACAACCGTAGGAGGTAGGTGCTATTATTATTCCCATTTTCTGATGAGGAAACTAAGACAGAGGCACAGAATTTAGTTTTGAATAGATCCACTTTTCTACACCATCCAATGGAATTTGGTTACTGGGTGTACCAGAAGAACCTTTTTAGAGAATCATAGATATCACCTCATTTCTCTGAGCTTGTTTCCTCATCTATAAAATGATGAAGTTGGACTTCCCCAGCTCATTTTACAGATGAGGAAACTGCTGCAAACAGGGTTAAGTCACTTGCCCATAAGTATCTGAGGTCAGATTTGAACTTAGGTCTTCCTGACTCCAGAACCAGTGCTTTATCCACTGTGCCACCTAGCTGCCCCTGAGGTTGAACTAGATGATCTCTGAGCACCTAAATCAGTGATCCTACTGAGCTGGGCTACATTATCAAATCTAGGCTCTGTTACTAACCTGTGTGACCTTAGGCAAGTCATTTAATTTCTTCGGGTCTGTATTTTGTAATGAGTAAAATGCTTTAAAGGGGTTGAATTAGCTCATATCTAAGATCCTTTCTGGGTTTAAATCCTATGATCCTATGAACTTCAGATATGAAAGGCACTAATCCAGTGATTCACAACTTTTTTTATATATAAAGATCTTTTTTAATATCCAAAAATGTCACAGGCATATCAATAGTTGCATTCTTCCTGCATATTTTATCAATGCTAAATAAAATAAATATGACAATGTTTGGTGACCATATGGATTCCCAGACCCTTTGCAAAAATTCCATGGGCCCCCAGGGCAGGGACCTGCTAATCAAGAGCAATTTCTTTACTTTATAAATGAGAAAGTTGAGGCCCAGAGACACCCATTGACTTGTCCAACATCACACAGCTAGTTAGTGACCTAGCCAGGACTAGAACTCAGGTCTCCTGCCTCACCAGCCAGTGTTTACTCAAGTACTCCATTCAATCAGTTTCAACAACGCGGCTCTGGCAAGGACCTGAGGACAGCATCAGAGTGACACACCCATGTATTAAAAAAAAAAACAAACTAATGAATAGAGATAAATATCATAATGTATTTTCCACAAAACAGCATTGTTAGCTTGGGGTGGGGGAGAAGGTGGGGCATAGTTTCCTAGACCATAAAATATTCCCAGAATACCAGGGTTGTGATGCTGATATGTCTAATGGCAACAAGCCTCAGTAGCCTGAAGAACTCTGGTACTAGTTCAGTTTATATTATTTACTCTTAGCTGCCCACAGCCTGATTATTTGCAAAGCTGGTCTAATTTATTTCAGGTGCCAAGTAGAGACTTATACTTCTCTGAGGGCTGAGGGCACCTAGAGCTTACTGGTTGTTGTATAAGGAACATTTCATATTTTAATTAAATAACCATTAGACTACATATCTCCCCTTCTTCCTTCCCCTCTGTGTGTGTGTGTGTGTGTGTGTGTGTGTGTGTGTATGTGTGTGTAAAGAATAAGTGATTCTGGCAGAGTTTAGCATCCAGCAAAGCACCTCAAACTATTTCTCAAACATTTCTGGTTCAGTAAAATCCCAAATGAATTTTGCCAAGCACTTTTTCTCCATTAACTTCTAAATCCATGCAAATTTCAGGGGGAAATTTAATCCGTATGTTTCTGATTCATTTACTCTTAACTCATCGTATTGTTTTGAAAGAACTATTTTTCATCCAAGAAACCTTAGGGGCCCTTTTTATAATCTGTTTTTAGTCTCATCCCCCACCCCTCCCGGAACCAGGAAGTTACATTTTGTAAGTATTAAACAGTATTTGAACCTCAAAAGATAATTCACTGAGGTTTCTTTTCTCCTCTCTCCCCAGTTTAGTTTCCAAATATTCCAGTTAGAAGCAAGCCCCAATCAGAACATAAAGAATGTAAAATGACTGCACATTTCTGTCCAGCAGCTGTCTTGCCAGAAATAAGGCTGACTCAATCAGTGGGAGCTTGCTTGACAAAGCCAAACTCCTTTCCTATAATCCTCCATCCTCTCTCTGCGAGTTTGTAAGCAAACTTCCCTCCATGTGAGGGAACTCCTTCAGGGGAGTTTGTCCTAATGTGGATCTGAACCTGCCATTTTCAAAAGTCTAAAAATTAAGTCATGTCCCAAGGCCTTTCTGAATGACAGTGTTAGCTCTCAGAAAAAAAAAAAAATCTTCCAGGGAAAGACTGCTGCTCTATCCAAGTCTTGAATCGTTAGAATCTGTTCAGCGACACTGTGTTCATGTGTTTGTCGTTCTTTTTTAAGAGGACTTTCACAGCTGTAACTATTAAGTTACTTAGACCTCTAGTGTTCAGGAAAAAGCCTCCCTATGCAAATATACCACACACATTGACAAATCACAGATAGAAAGATAGAAACGGAGACAGAGACAAACAGAGAGGTTATATACACACTAACTTCTAGCTGAAGCAATCTGCTTGGCCTTCTCTCAAGAGCATTATTTAAATTTTAAATGGAAACCACTACTCGTTTAGATTTCGACAAATATGCCAGGGAAGAGAAATAATTTATATGTACATGGAAATCCAACACATCAGCACCTGGGTATTTAACAATAATTAAGAAATAAAGTCTGATCTTTGCCAGTGAACTTTCCACCTCGGAGATTGCTCTTGGAAAGCAGTGGATTTGTAGAATCAGGTACTAACCACTTGTCGATCCTTCCATACACTAACCTGAGTCCCCTATCACCCATATCTGCCTCCTTTACTCTCTCTCTGCCTTTCACCTGTTCCCTGTCTTAGGGATCTGACAGCTTTTGTTCAGAAAGTGCTCAGTATGCTTCCCATTGCCAGAAACTGAACTGAGAGGCCAAAGACTACATAAATGTGAGTTATTATTAATTTTCATTCAATCCTTTCTCAAGTTAGAGGGATTGGGAACATGAGGTACATAAAACATGACTTCCAGAGGTGGTAAGGAATAGTGGAAAAAGTACAGGACTTCCAATCAGTAGGAGAAAAAAAAGGTTCTAAAGTAATACAGCACTTGATTTTAATTTTTTTTAAATTTTGTTGAAATCTTTTGGAACAAAAAAATGTCTTTCTTAGAAACTCCCCATAGAACTCACTCACTCAATCAATCAATAAACATTTATTAAGTTCCCACTAGGTGCCAGAAACTGTGCTAAGTGTGAAACTCTCAGACAAAACAGTCTTTTTTTCAAATAATATACTGCAATATTCTGCTTCAGCATTTTCCCACCTCCCTACTTAAAGAAGTATATCTCATTATCTAATTCCCCAGGACAAGATTAGTCATTATAATTAATCTGAGGTCAGCTACCTTTTATTGCTGTTTTCTGCATCATTGTTAGGTATATTATTCTGGTTCTGCTCACATTGCTGCATCATTTCATACAAGTCTTCCTAGGTTTCTCTGATTTCCTTGCCTTTTCTTTTCATTGAAGTTTTGCTGTTGCATTTCATTATATTTGTAAATATAAATTTGTTCAATTATAAAAAGACATCCACTTCATTTCCAGATTTTGCTACCACAAAAGTGCTACAATTAGATATTTGGTAAGAATGGTGTCTTTCCATGTTTAACCTCTTTGGGGTGTGTGGTAGTATTGCTAGGTCAAAAGATAAAATTTGGTAGGAGCGTGGAGTTTTTATATTTTATTTTTAAATGCAAGCATAAGACTTTATTTTAAAAGGATGCATGGCTAGACCACAGTTGGCTTGAAAAAAAAAAGTGTGCAATTTTAGTAGACTAAGAAGTCCTTATTAGTCAATAGTATCATGTAGCAACTAGAAAAGGTTAACGTGATCTAGCCCTTCCAGGAATAAGGAAGTGATAGTTCTGTATTCTGGCCTGGCACACCACATCTAGAATATCATATTGCTGAATTCTGAGTGTCCCATTTTAGGAAAGCCATTCACAAATGACGGAGCACATAGAATATGGCGATCAGAAGTTGAAGAAACTCTAGTCTATATCATATGAATGAATCAACAAAAAAGCATTTATTAAGCATTTACTATGTGCAAAACACAATGCTAAGAGCTAGGGATACCGATTAGAAAGTCAAGGCAATAGCTGCTCTCAAGAAGCTCACATTCAAATGGGAAAGACAACATATTTAGGAAGTTTCAGCTATAAGTCAAATGAGAAAGTCCCATAGTCCTTAAAGCATAGAGACAAAGCAGATGGTAATGCATCTTTTTCAGTAGCATTTTCGTTAATAAAATAATATCATTTTCTGATGTTGAAACATTTGAAAGTACCAAGGACTTTAGTGGAAAAAACTTTCTTTTCTGGGTCTTAGTAGAAATTATAGCTAGCATTTATAAATAATGCTTTAAGATTTACAAAGTGCTTAAGAGGCAGTTAGTGATCCAGTGGATAAGGCACTAGGCCTGAAGTCAGAAGTCCTGAGTTCAAATATGACCTCAGATACTTACTACCTGCGTAACCCTGGATAAGTCATTTACCCTCAATTTTCTCAACAGTAAAATGGGGATAATAAAAGTACCCATATTGCAAAATTGTTTTAAGGATCAAATAAGATAATATTTATAAAAGTATTAAGCACTCTTCAGTTATCTGTAAGGTGCTTGATTCTTCAGCAGCTGAGGCCGAGTTGGGGTGAACCCTCACTTTATCCAGCGACTAGCACCACTACAAACAAGTCTCTCCTCATCCTTCTGCTAAAATGGCTGTCTCCGAGCTCACTTGCATCTACTCGGCCCTCATCCTTCACTACGATGAGGTTACAGTCACAGAGGATAAAATCAATGCCCTCATTAAAGCAGCAGGTGTAGGTGTTGAACCATTCTGGCCTGGATTATTTGCAAAGGCCCTGTCCAATGTCAACATCTCATCTGCGAATCAGGAGTTGGTGGACCTGCCCCAGCAGGTGCTGCCCCTGCTGGAGGGGCAGCTCCTGTTAGCACAGCCACCCCAGCTGAGGAGAAGAAGAAAGAGGAAGCAAAAAAAAAGAAGAATTCAAGGAGTCCGATGATGACATGGCCTTTGGTCTGTTTGACTAAATATTTTTTGTAACATTAAATAAAAAGCTTAACTCAAAAAAAAAGCATTTAGCACATGCATGGTACATAGTAGATGTTATATAAATGCTCATTCCTTTCCCCTTTCCCTTTACATAGTTAACTCATCTGATTTTGACAACAACCCTCTATAGTAGGAACTATTATTATCAGACCCATTTTACAGATGAGAACACCGAGGTTGAGAGAGATTAAGTAACTTTGCCCAGGGCCAAAGAGGTAGTGAGTACCAAGGGTGGGATTTGAACTCAGGTCTTCTTGACTCTGCTATACCATTTAGCAGGTCAGGGGCGGCGTGTTGCTGCTATTTCAAGCTCTCTCTCCGGCTCAGGTTTCTAGGCTATCTTCATGAGCTGGGAGGAGGTGATGGATGGTCTAGGGGGTAGGGTAGTTTAACTTGCCTGGCACATGCTGTCTACTGCTTCTTCCTCGGGGCAACTTGCTACTTTAGCTAAGCTGGCTTGCCTGTCCTATAGGTGGAGATTGGTTGGCAGTTGGTGGGATTGGTTGCTGGCCCTTCTCCACAGCAAAACAGTTGAACCAACCAAGGACAATTAGTCTGGAGAAGAGCAAAGAGTAGGGACAAGATAGCTACTTCAAGTATCCAAAGCAGTCCCAAATAGCAGAGGGATCAGAGGTGTTCTCTTTTGCCCCAGAAGAGGCAAACTAGGAGCATTGGAAGGAACTTGCCAGGAGGCAAATTTCAGCTTGATGGCAGGAAAAAGCTTCCTAATGATTAAAGTCTATCCAATTGTCTAATCAATATTTCCGGCCACTGTTTCTGTGTGTTCTGAGGTTGTTCTTTTTTTTTTTCATAATAAATCTACTAGGCTTCCAAAGAGGTTAGGAAACGACACTGTCCTGTAAAACACTTCTTGGCAGGTTTGCTAGCTCCTAAGGAGCCGTGGAGAACTTCTAAATACCCTTTAAGAATTTAAGACTAGGTATAAGAGCCAAGGAAAGGAGACTCAATCAATCACTTATCAAGTATTACATAGCACTTTCAAGATCTTCACAGCAATTTACATACTTAGATGAGTTTCATAACAATGCTGTGATACAGGGTTATTGTTGTTCAGTCATTTCAGTCATGTCCAACTCTTTGTGACCCCATTTGGGGGTCTTCTTGGCAGAAATACTGGAGTGTTAGCCATTTCCTTCTCCAGCTCATTTGACAGATGAGGAAACTGAGGCAAGCAGGGATAACTGACTTGCCCAGGGTTACATAGCTAGTAAGTGTCTGAAGTCAGATTTGAACTCAGGAAGAGGATTCTTCCTAACTCCAGGCCCCGAATTCTTTCCACTGTGTTACGTAGGAACCCACCTTTTTGCCTCTAATACGACAGGTTTTATTTCATTTTACAGAGAAGAAACTGTGGTTTTGAAAGTGAAATGTTAAGTGACTTGCCAATGGTTAAACACCTAGTAAGTGTAAGAGGTGGGATTTGAACCCACCTGATTCAAGGGATGCTTACACTTTTATTAGTCACTTTAGGTAAGTAAAATTAGAAATTAGGCAGTCCCTGCCTCACATGAAATTGGAGTGGAAAGGATAGACTGATATGTAACTAATGTAAAGATATGGACACTATCACTATATAAAATAATATACTATTATGAATAATTTTAGGGAATAGATTAGGAATTATGCTGACAAGTAGGTAGAGTTATTATATTAGTCATATTTGATACAGATTTTTGGTATTGCAAAAAGTATTGCTGTGAGTACTTTTATTAATATCAGTGTCAGTCTACAAACATTTATTAATCACTTAGTATGTGCTAGGCAGTATGCTAAACACTGGGAATACAAATACAAATACTAAACAGGCAGTTACAGACCATAAGGAGCTCATAATCTAATGAAGGAAGTGACTGTGCATGATGGAGAAATCCAAAGGAGCATAGCCAGTTGGGAAATGGAGACTTTGGGAGGAGCTCTTCCCTCCACCCTCAAATCAAAGAGACAGAGAGTACTGAGACTATTGGTATATAGAGTAACAAAACAATCTTACAGGATAATGAGGCTGCTGTTGATGAAGTTCCTAGGTGCATCAATGGAGGAGTTCAAAGGAGCATAGCCAGTTGGGAAATGGAGACTTTGAGAGGAGCTCTTCCCTCCACCCTCAAATCAAAGAGACAGAGACTAGTGAGACTGCTGATATATAGAGTAACAAAACTGATACAACCTTACAGGATAATGAGGCTGCTGTTGATGAAGTTCCTGGGTGCATCAATGGAGGAGTTCAAAGGAGCCAGGTGGAAAATGAATATGACACCTTTCTTCCTACCTTTGCTCTCTTTGGGCTATGGGCTCAATGGTGGGATCTCCAGGTGAATAAATTAAGCAACAAGTATTTATTAAGGATTTACTATGTGCCAGGCACCAAGATAAGCATTGGTTATATAAATAAAAAAGTGAAACTGTCCTTGCCCTCAAGGAGTTTACAGTCTGCTGGTGGCATATAACATATTCATAGAAAAGCAAATAGAGGATATACACAAAATAAATGCAAAATGATGGGGGGGCGGAGATGACACACTAACAACTGGGAGAATCAGGAAAAGCCTTTTGAAGGAGATGATGCTTGAGTTGAATGTTGAAGGGAATCAGAGGCAGAAATGAGCACATGGAATGTTCCAAGCATGGCGGATACATCCAATATGGAATTGTTGACTATGAAAAATAGGAAGTAGACAAGTTTGGCTGAAACATAGAGTGAATGAGGAGTAGCAATGTGTAATCTTCTTGGAAACAGGCTGGAGTTGGATTGTGAACAGATTTAAATGCTAGACTGAAGCATTTTTATTTTAGCCTAGAGGCAATAAGGAAGCTTCTTGGGGAGTGACATGATCAGATCTATGTTTTAGGAATATAAGTTTGTTATCTGCAACGAGGAGAGGGTAGAAGGGCCAGACTGGATTCAGGAAGGCCAACTAGGAGGCTACTGTAATAGTATAGGCAAGAGATAATGAGGGTCTGACCTGGAGTGGTGGTAGTATGAGTAGAGAGAAGTGTATAGATGTGAGAGATAAAAAATTGTATAAACACATTAGGGATCTTTCTCTCATAACTTTATGTTGTATTCCAAACCTGTGGGACCAATGCAGCACAGAGTCTAAGTTGAAGATTCAACATGGAGTCCAAGGCAGGGATTCCCTTTAGATGATGTGGTCCTATAGATGCTCTTATTTATGAATGACACTCTGCTGGTTACAGAAAGCTCTGGAATATTAAAGAATCTTCTGAATGAGATCCATAACCATTGAAAAAATCTTGGCCTATCCATCCAACACAGGAAGAAACAAGTGGATGCAGAATGCCTTCTGTTCAGACTATGCTATGCAGTTAAATGAATAATGTTCATCAGGACGTGTATGTGTACACACATACATCGATGGATACACAAATATTCACATTCTCTCTTTCTATGGGTAGACCACTTCTCTATGAGGTACTTTAGTTTATGCATCTATAAACTGAAAGGGTTAGATAGATAAACTCAAACACCCAGCTCTAACCTTCTGCAACTGTGATTCTTTGACCTCCTTTTCTTGTATCACCAAGTATTATTCATGCTATCATTAGAGTTTCCCTTAAATTCATCTATTCCTTTTATTCATAGACACTAACAGACTAAGCTTTCATAAATTGCTTACATAATATGTCTTAATTTCTGGACTATTGCAGTAGCCACATCACCAGTCCCATTCTAAATATAACTCTCATTTATCTAAGAAAAATGCCACCTTTGTCATTGTGACTCCCCTATTTAACCTACGGTGTCAACTTTATTGTGTCAAAATCAAATTTCTTGGGGGGCAGCTAGCTGGCACAGTGGAGAGCACACTTACTAGCTGTGTGACCCTGGGAAAGTCACTTAACCCCATTGCCTAGCCAAAAACAAACAAACCAAAAAAAAAAATCAAATTTCTCTGCTGGCTATTTGAGACCCAACATGAGTTTTAATCACCCCCATCTTACCAATATTTTTTCACCATTACTTAGCCAAAAAAAAAAAAGCTGGCTTGTTGGTTTCCACCTTCCATAACTTTAAACGTACAATTCCTCCCACCTAAAATTCAGTTCTTCTTCCCTTCCGATAAAGTTCATATTACTTTCTGCTTTCAAAATTCAGCTGGTAATTCACCTTCTCCGTAAGGCTTCTCTCATTAACCTGGGCCGTCTTCATACTTTCATCTCATAGTTTTTAGTAGTAGGCATGCACCATGTTGAATCAAATGTTAGAGTTCAAAGGTATCAGAAAGAACTACTAGTCCAACACCCTTTTTTTACATATAAGAAAATGAAAGTATTCCTAAGTCTCTTTTTCATATGGGCATGCTATTTATCTTCAACTAGTTCCATGACAGAAAGAAACAGAGCATTTTCTGGTCAGTATGACTGGGACTTAGAAGAGGAAGAGAAGAGTCCCTAAGGTACAGCTCCTGAACAGAATTCAGAAAACTACAGTAAGAAGGACCTGATGCCTAGGACAATAAAACTCCCAACTCAGGATTAAAACTTGATAATAATAATAATAATAATAAGCTGCTAATAATAAAATAAGACAAATTAAAAATTAAAAAGAGTAAGCAAAGCAAAAAGAACCAGACCGTTGATAGCTCCTTTGGTGTAAAAGAAGGTCTGGGTTACTATTCAGAGGAAGATGGTGAGGTTAAAAAAAGAGCCAATCTTACCCTTAAGAGGAACATCAAGTGGTCACAAGCCCCCCAAAAAATTCTTGGAAGAAGTTAAAAAGGAATTCAAAAATCAAACAAGAGAGAACAAGGAAAAATTGGAAAAACATAAAAGCCATTCAAAATAATTATGAATTCTGGTTCTTTCACATCAAATCTACTCTTTTTCTTCCTATGCCAAATTTCTCTTTTAAGGCCTTTTGCCAGGACCATGCATATAATAAATAACAGCCACTGGGAAATTTGATTTCCCAAGTGGCAACTTCTCAGGTGACTAAGCCAATCATGAGACTTTAAGGGACTTGAGGTATATGAGCTAAACAGGTTACCCAAAAGAAAAAGTAATCATTCTAGATTAAATAGAGAATAGCAGTGGCAGTAATGTTGATGAGACTATATTACTCATATCTGGTGCCAGCCTCCTCAGTAGGCTGGATTATAGACTGGTGACTGTTCAACTTAATAACCCAGTTCTTGGAGCTAGAGCCTGAAGAGATACAAAAGTCAAAAATGGCCTTCAGTCTCCTACCACTCCCTTCTACTTCTGTAGTGATGGTGGCCAAATGGTAGGAAGGGAGTAGCTTTTAGACCATCAATAAACTTTAATTTCAGTAGTAATACTCTAAATGTAAGATCTGTCTCTAATGACCAAGTGAACATACTATTGGAGGAGCTAGATCATACCAATCTTGACTTTCTATCTATGAATGAAACCCAGAGGAAAAAAAAAGGAAATTACACCTAAATGGAAGAATAGCATAGGATACTCCTTAGAGGAGCAAAGGAAGGAATTGGTAGAATGAGTTTTATCATACTACCAAGAGCAACAAGAACCATTCTTTTATGGGATATTTAATCATAACTTATTTTAGTACTAATGATAAGTATCTGTGAAAAGACCACCATGAAAATAATTGTAGCTTATAAACCAACACTGGTTCATGAGAATTAAGTGGTAGAAAAATTCTATGAAAAACTTCATAAAACCTTCTAGATTAAATCAACGCACAGTCTAATGTTTGGTGACTTAAATGTAAAGATGGGAAACGCAAAGATGAGGGTAGGGAAAAATTCTGGGAAAACATGAATCAGGAAGAAGCAACGTGAGAGGTAGAAGACTTGTAGATTATACAAAAGCCTCATGATTCTATATCATGAACACTTTCTTCAAGAAAAGAATTGATAGATGCCTAACATGGTAAAAATTCAATATCACGAATAGCAAAGTAGATTGCATTTAAATATAATGCAAAGACTTGTTTCTGATGAGGGAGTCACCTGTGTCATCTGTGTGGACCACAGTCTCATCAGAGCTAGGATCAGAATTAGTAAAAAGAAGACAAAATAAGAAAGAAAAAAGAAGGAAGAAAAAACTGGAGGAAAAAGAAAGAAAAAGGAGGAAGAAGCAAGAAGAAAAGGAGAAATAATGAGAAAAAGATATAGCATACAAGTGACATAATCCTGAACTTTTTAAACAAATAATTGAAAATTGAAAACAAACAAGAGAAATTATATCAACATGAATTCTATCAATTTTATCCACAGTTTAACCAATATAAATTAATTGCTACAACAAGGAGTCCAAAAGAGCCCCAAAAGCACCTTAGTTAACAAGCATCTGGCTTAGTTGCTAAACAGAGAGTGATAGCTCCCAAAGGCAACACTAGGTTAAAAATATAAACATATTTGTAAAATCTCATAAAGAAGAATGATGAATGCTTATGAGCTCATAAAACAGAGAAAAGCAATGGAGGGCAAATCCCATTTAAGAAAAGTTCTTCAAGTTATCCAACTAAGCAAAGGCATTCCAAATGCTTCTAGGATGAAAAATGGAAAGAGGACTACACATAGAAGAGATGTACAAAAATCATTTTTGCAACCCATATTCTTTCTCAAGGACAATGGAACCACCACATTTGGATCCTAACTTCACAGTCCTGGATGTGGCAAGAATGGCATTAAAGTGAACAAATATGGGAAAAAGTAGCCGGACTGGACCAAATCTAAAAAAGAAAAGATCCATGTCAGAGTTGAAATTATTGTGAAGGTGTTGAGGGACTTAATAAACAAGGGAGGAAAAAAGATTCCTACAGCATGGAAAAAAATCTCAAACTTTATTCATACTGAAAAAGGAGACCAAGCTAACAACAATAGTTATCGAAATCTATGCCTGCTCTCCCATTTGTATAAAATCTTTTTTAAGTCCCAAATAAAATCTTACCTTCTACAGGAACTCTTTCCTAACCCCTTTTATTACTGTGCTTTTCCTCTATTAATTATTTCCTATTTATCTTGTATATAAAGTGCTTCCTATATATTTCTTTGCATGTTTTCCCCCATTAGATTGTAAGCTCCTTGAGGACAGGGACTGTCTTTTGTCTCTTTTTGTATCCTCAGCTCTTACTACAGTGCTTGGCACATAGTAGGCACTTAATTAATGTTTGTTGAATTGAATTATATAGGAATCAAAGGCATCCTTGATGAAGGTATTAATAAACCCACAGTCAGCAATGGGCCACAGGTTAGTAAAGATATGCCTTCATAATAATTTTTTGGTCAACTTTATGTTTTTGGCACCATCAATGGGTATTAAAATTATTTGCAAAGATAAAAATAATCAACATTATTCAAAAATGAACTTTGCCATTTCACAAGTAACAAAGTTGTTAATCTTATGTTTTGTTGTTTGTTGATTAGGAAAAAGCATTTGATTCAGCAGAACAAAATACCACCTTACGGTTTCTTTTCCAACAAGGTATCTCCCACCCATACACGAAGATCACTCAAGATTCCTTGCAAAATATAACACCAGAAATAATCCTGTTCAATTAACATCTGCCAATAGCATCAGTTGAGTCATAAAACAGGGAGATGAATGTTTGCCCAAAGTTACTCATTTCTGTGATGATGAGATGCATCAGCGAGTCCAGGTTGAAGAAGGATTCTCAATGAATGTTGAGGTCCTCCAGATGCTCCTGTTTGTGGACATGGTGTGGATTGCATCAAGTCCCAGAATATTTCCAGACCTCATAGAAGATGTCTGTGGTCTCTCAAAGGAATTTGGCCTGTCCATCCACATAGTAAAGACTAAATAGTTACGATTATCTATTGCACAAATTTCAGCATGCATTCAGATGACCGCTCTCTGGAGTTTGTCTATAACTATATAATAAATACTATATCTATCTAATAAATAAATGTATAAACAAATATCTCTATTTATCTATCTACCTATTTATTTATCTAATCTTGTCACCAGCAGTACAGATAGACAAAAACTTGGGCCCAGAGTTAAAAAAGAAGAGAATGAATTGCCCTCAAAAAATTTCAGAAGTTCCTTTTACTGATTACAAGCTACCAATGGAAGCAAAGGTCCATCTTTTTTTAGTACAAACATTCTCCTAGTGTTCCTATGTGGTAGCAAGACATGGAAATAACTGCTTCTTCAGAATTAAAAATAAATATCACAGAGAGCAATGGAAAGGCACATGGTGGATATGAGGAGGTTACAACAAATAAGTAATGAAGAACCCTGAAGAACAGGAGTAAAAGATGCCATAAGATAGGAATAGAAGATGGGATGGTCATCTGGCAAGAATGAAAGATGAAAAGTGGGCTCACTGGTGCCCTCACAATGTGAGGAGAAAGCAAGGTAGTCTTCTAGCACACTGAGAGAACCCCCTGTGGCAAACTTAATGAGAGGACAAAAATGAGTTGTACAGGATAGGCAGGCATTAATGGGTTCTGAATCATTGATCTGCTTTGGAAGGAACTCCTGATTCAATGAGATCATAGACCCATTTGAATATTTAAGGATACCACCTCAATGTACTAACTTCCTAATCACACATGTGGCCAACGGACCTTTCTCATCAAGTTACTTTTTTCTGTATGTGTTGTTACTCTTTTGAGTATTATGTAATTTGCTAATGAATTCCTGTCGTGGGGCTTGATTCAATCAGTTTGATTCAATTTGATAAACATTTATTGAGTGCCTACTATGTGCTATTAGCACTGTGCTAATACCAAAAGAGAGAGAGAGAAGGAGAGAGAGTTTCTGCCCTCAAGCAGCTTACAATCTAACAGGAGAAGATAAAAAATAAAAGCAAGCTGAAAAGCAGGGGTTGGTACTGGAGAGATACCTGATGCAGAAATGGTAGAGATGTCAGTCATAGAGATCCCAAGGAAGTACAGCCAAGTGAAAAGTGAGGAGAGTTCTGAGCTGAGGTTTCTCCTTAAATGGAATTTTGGAGTTCATGGTCCCTCTTTCCAATCAGAGAAGCAAAGGGTAGTGATGAGGTGGAGTATCAAAGCTGATGAGATCTTTCAGTTTGATGAAGCTATCCTAGTGCAGCCAGGTGAGAAGATGACAGACCTTCAAACAGGAAACCTTCAAATACACAAACAGGAGTAGTGAGAAGTCCCCGCTATCTATAGGAATCCATTCTTCCATTTAAATATGGTGTAGGACATCTTCCATGACAGTGACAGACATTTTTGTCAATTATACAATGCCCTGTTTTATGATTTATTTTACCTTAATAATTAGGGAGTTGCTAAACAGTTACCTCCAATGTTACATTTATCAAGGAATCTTATGAACTCTTAATATATGAATAAGAAACCCTTTTTTATTTGAAGAGGACTTTTAAGGCTGATTTTTGCTCTACCAAGGTAAATACCATTTTCATAATCAACAAACAATAAACACAATGTGATCTTGTATTCTCTTCATTTTTAGTCCATCGTATGACTGTAAAGATGTGATCTGTTATAGCAAATTGTGAAAGCCTAACTGTTCTCTTCTCATATTTTCATCAATGATACATAGATAGTTCTCATTAAGATTTTATAAAGATGAAAAAAGTAGGTAAATAAGTTGGTAGCTATTGATACCCTCTCAATCTTTTAAGAAAAAATTTCATTTTTGATCCTTTTTCCATTCCTATGGGAATTCTCCTCCCTAAGGTATCTTGTAGAATGATCACTCAATGCATTCAAAATGGTGTTGTCATAGCACAGATTTTCTCAGTGTGTACTTGGTCTGCTCCAGCCGCTCACTTTTCCTGATTTTATCTTCTTAAGTACCATTTCAACTTCTTCCTATAGCACATAGGGGACTGGAATGTTAGGTTCCAAATATGTTGGTTCCACTATTATCAATGATTAAATTAGATCATTCTAGAAATGGTGACAAATCTGCTTCATTTTCCATTTATTTGTTGTCTTTCTGCCAGTTTAATTTTTTATGTTTGTGGGATGATGCAGCTCAGTTAGGTTTCATGTCATGCTTTCCATAAATTTGTTTTTGTTTCCATTGGCTTTCACTGTCAGATCAGGCAGCATCTTTTCCATAGGGTTTTATGAACAAATTTGAACTTAACTTCTTTGTCTCACTGCTTAGAAAGAAGATCAAATGTTTATTGGCTAAGGCAGATTCTGGGCTCTTTTGGCCAGATAGAGGTCATAATCATAGGTTCATAAACTTAGGGACTATCTAGCCCAACTCTTTCATTTTATGGTTGAGGAAACTGAGGCACATTGGGTAAATCTGGAATTGAAACACAGATCCCCTGACTCCAAATCTGCTCTTTCAACTATCAAAGTAGTTGCTTTACATTAGCAAGCTCTTTGCGAGAAATGATGATAATCAAGGTTGATATCTTTGCCTTTTTCCACTTTCCATTTTTGAACACCAGTAGCTCATTTGATAGCATTGCAACTATTTTCAGTATCCTTTCTTGTAACTATCCTAGACCAGGATAGCTGATTAGGTAGGGAAATTTTCAAGATCTGTTAATGTAAAAAAGATTACTTTGCTAATTTGAAGTGGGAAATATGATTGTATACACAACCACAGGAAAACTTAAACTCACTGCCTATTTTCAGTTTTGTCTTAGAGTAATCAAGTCTTATTATATCTATCAATTCAGGAATGGTTGAATAAGTTGTGGCATAGAAATGTGATGGAATGCTCTGTGCTATTAAGAAATGAGGTAAGAGAGAATTTCAAAAAGATATTGAAAGAGTTATATGAACTGATGCAGAGTAAAGTCAGCAGCACCAGAAGAACAATCTATATATAATATCAACAAAACAAAAATGAACAATTTTGAAGACTTGTACAAGCTGATGAAGAATGAAATGTACTGAACCAGGAGAAGAGTTTATACACTAGGAACAACACTATACAGACAAATGACTTTGAAAATTGTAAGAACTATTATCATCACAATGACTATCCATGATTCCAGAGAATCAATGATGAAACACACTATCTATCCCCTGACAGAGAAATTAAGGATTCAGGGTATGAAATGAGACATAGGTTGTTTTTTTTTTTTAACATGGCCAAGGAAGAAATTTGGTTTTCTTGATTATTTATATTTATTATGAGAAATTTGTTTTCTGTTTTTCCCCCAATGGGATGGGGGCCAGGAGTAAGAAAAAATAGATTTTGGTTCAGAAAAAAAGGTTTAATGTGAAAAATAAATCTTGCCATACCTACAAATAGTATGAGAACTTAGTTGTCTAATAAGGATGTTCATGAGGCATTCCACAACTTATGCAAGGCTCCCAGATGGTTTCTGCTGCTGCTAAGTATAATCCAATCAACCTGTACTACTAGGTCTTATGTTTACTATTAAGGAATTATTAAAAAACTCAGAAAGAAAATTATCTCTCTTTCTAGATGTCATTGATACAAGAACTATAGCTCCATCCCTTCCTTTACACAAGAAGTATACATGGCCCTCAAGATCAGAATTGATCAATCTAAGGTAAGAAGAGATTGTTTATCTGTATTGTCTTTTAGGTTATTGTTACTGGACCCATTAATTAACATCACCCTATTAATGACCTGTCAGCCAATTGGTGACCTACTTCCCACTTGGCAGTATATTGGGCAAAAGCATAAATTGTACTATTTTTGTGAGACCAAGGAGGATCATGGGTATAGAGATATTTTGTAAGGGGTTTTCTAACACTTCAAAGTTGCAAAGTTTTATTTAACTACCAATCCACAAACTTTCTAAGCTAACGTCTCCACTTCTGCCCTCATTTCCTGAAGGTTTTGTACAAATAAACTTACCATCACTGCTCCTCTGGATTGATTGATTTATTTTTTTGCAGGGGTGGTTGTTTATTATTTCTAAAGAACAGAGGACAATTTAAAGAAAAAGTATTAAAATACTTAAGCTGTAGGTTTGATGGTCTATATTCCCCTGAGGTTCGTGTTAAAAATCGCATTTTATTTGAGTGTAAAAATACCTCCTTGTACATCAAAGCACTGAAAATATTTGGAAATATCCAATGCCTTAAAGCAGCTGTGTAAATTAGCAAGGCTTGAGGCTTAAAAATTCAGATGAAGCCTCTAAGAAATTACATTTTGGGAAAGTCCAATTTTTCCTAAAAACATAAGTTTTAATTTCTTATAATTATTACAAAAAGCAGCATAATGCTAAAATACAGAACCTTGTAGTAAGAAAGATCTTGGCTTTGCTTCTGACATACACTAGCTGTGTGACCATAAGCATATCCTAGCATGTTTTAAGACAGTAGTAGGGTGGTAAGAATCCTTCCTCTGGAGTCAAGAGAACATGAGTTCAAATCCCACCTATGATATCCACTTCCTATATGACCTTGGGCAAATCATTTGACTTCTATGGGACTCAGTTTCTTTCTCTGTAAAATGAGAGGGTTGGAAAAGGTGGCCTCTGTTTCCTTCCAGCTCCAGTTCTGGGACCCTATGAAGCTGCTTAGGAATTGGCATACCAGGGAATTCCCCAGGCTTATGAAATCCCAGGTCCAGGCAATCCATATTTCATCAGTTTTAGGATTTAATTGACTATCAGAACTGCATTTCCTTCCTCAGGTCCCTTTTTGTTGTCGTCATTAGCTACTTCATCCCCAGGAATGCATGAAACACATAAAAGGCTAATGAAAGGGTTTTAGGCCAGTTTCAACATAAAGCAAATCAGGAGGTTTTGAAAAACCTAAACATAAGATTTAAAATATATACAATAAATATACATTATTAATTATTATTAATTTAATATTAATTATTAATATTAACATATATTTAAAATATATAGTATCACTTATCCACAATGATAGCGGGCTAGTCCTGAATTCAGTTTCAAATCTCCCTTCTGACACATCATGGCTGTATGACCCTTCCTGAACTGTATCTATAAAGGGTGTTTCCTCCCTAGAAAATCTCTACACACACACACACACACACACACACACACACAAATCACAGATCCAACAGCAACAAAAAAAATCATTATATATAAAGACATGATATAGATATATAAATATAGACGTAGATAGAGAGGAATATAGGTGTCTATATAATGTGTATCCGCTAAAGGTCTCAAAAGTTAGAGGCCGGTAGAGCACAAGCTACTACTAAGGTAGAGAGACTTCAGAGATTGCTCTGGAAGACATCATTTGAATACAGACCTACCTCAGTGAAAAGGCTCCATACCAGAAAGTTTGGCCACCAAGGGATGATTTTTTTGGTTCACAACAACTCATGAAACAATCTACTCAGTGGAGGAGTTGTACTTTGCAACAGCTGAAGAAAGTGCCACATAGATGAAATTAATTATCTTTTAAAGTATTATGGAGTGTGTGTGTGTGTGCTTGTGTGTGTGTGTGCTTGTGTGTGTGTGTGTGTGTGTGTGCACGCACATATAGAAAGGTATTTCAGACTAGGGCACTGAAAAAATGTACTGGTTTTAACTTTTTTTTGATACTAGGTCAGTCAACAAATAAACATGTATTAAGTACCTATTATGTGCCAGGCGCTGTCTAAATGTTAGGGATACAAAGAAAGGCAAAACAGTCCCTTTTCTCAAGGAGCCCACAATCTAATGGGGAAGACAACATGCAAACTATATATAAACAAGCTATACACAGCATAACTAGAAATAATCAACAGAGAGATGTGGCTAGAATTCAGGGGAATCAAGAAAAGTTTCCTGCATAAAGTGAGATTAGCAAGAAATCCAGTAAGTAGGTAGAGAGCCAGTGAAAATGCCCAGAGCCAGGAGATGGAGTATCGTTTTTTTTTTTTTGTTTTGTTTTGTTTTAGTCAATTGGGGTTAAGTGACTTGCCCAGGGTCACACAGCTAGTAAGTGTCAAGTGTTTGGTCTGAGGTCAGATTTGAACTCAGGTCCTCCTGACTTCAGGGTCGGTGCTCTATCCACTGCGCCACCTACCTGCCCTGAGATGGAGTATCTTGTTCAAAGAATAGCAAGGAGGCCAGCGTCAGTGAATCACCGAGTAGGGTAGGAGTGGAAAAGTGGAGAAGGAGGGGAAGGTTATGAAACGCTTTGAACACAGAGGATTTTGTATCTGATCCTGGAGATGATAGAGCGGCACTGGAGTTTATTGAGTAGGGGTTTGACATGTACCTTAGGAAGATCACTTTGGCAACTGAGTAGAGGATGAACTAGAGGGCGGAGGGATTTACATCAAGGAGACCAACCAGAAGGTGATTGTAATAGTCCAGGCATGAAGTGATGAGGGCCTGCATGTGGCTGGGGGCACTGTCAGAAAAGAGAAGGGAATGTATTTGAGAAGCACGAATCTATAGACTTTGGAAATAGGCTAGACATGAAGGGCAAAAGAGAGTGAGGACGATATCGTAGTTGCTGGTCTGTATGACTGAGAGGATGGTCATTGGCTGGTTGTTGTCCTTTATTCTCGAAGAGGACCAAAATGACATCACTATACTATAGTCAAGTTACAACTGTGGTTGGTCAGACCAATAAAAGCTCTGAATGCTCTATCACAGGTCAGGCACAAATAGTCAATGTGAACATTTGAGATGGATTCTCTAAATTTGTGCATCTCACATTTCTTTTGAGCTACTTCAATTCTGCTTTGCTCATAGAGCATAGCACCTTCTCTGATGAGGGCACACCATGCTGGGTGGTCCTGTGCCAGTGTCTCACATGTCAAACAATCAATTCCAAAGTTCTTAAGAGAGACCTTGAGAGTGTCCTTGTATCACTTCTTCTGGCTACCATGTGAGCACTTGCCCTGTGTCAGTTCTCCATAAAACAGTCTTTTTGGCAAGCATATATTGGGCATTCAAACAATGTGGCCAACCCATCAGAGTTCCCTCTCTACGGTAGAGTCTGAATGCATGGCAGTTTAGATCAGGAAGGGACCTCAGTGTCTGGTATCTTATCATGCCAGTGATCTTCAGAATCTTCCTAAGACAATTCAAATGGAAGCAATTCAGTTTCCTGGCATGGCATTGGTAGACTGTCCAGGTTTCACATGTGTACAACAATGAGGTCAGCTCAAAGGCTCTGGAGACCTTCAATTTGGTAGTCAATCTAATACCTCTTCTTTCCCACACCTTATTTCGGAATCTTCCAAACACTGAGCTAGTTCTGGCAATGTGTGCATCAACCTCATTATCAATGTGTACATCCCTGGAAAGTATACTGCCAAGGTAAGTGCTTATCCACAACATTCAAGCAATGGTTCCACATAGGGAAGGTGCGGTGCTGGCTGGTGAAGAACCTCTGTTTTCATGGTGTTAAGCGTCAGGCCAAAATTAGCACAAGTGGCAGAGAATCAATCCACACTTTGTTGCAACTCATCTTCAGAGGCTGCATTGAGTGCACAATCATCTGCAAATTAAAGTCATGCACCAACACTCTCTCCACTTTGGTCATGGCTTGTAGCTTTTTTAAGTTGAAGAATTTGCCATCAGTGTGGTAGTTGACCTTGATACCATGTTCGTCCTCATTGAAGGCATTTGACAATATGGCTGAAAACATCATGCTTAAAAAGCACAGGAGCAAGCACACAGCCTTGTTTCACTCCACTGGTGACTGGGAAAGCATGAGAGCATTGTCCATTATCTAGAACCCACACAAGCATGCATCATGAAATTGACATACAATACTGATGAACTTTTCCAGGCAATCAAATTTTGACATAATTTTCCATAGGCCCTCATGACTGACAGCATCAAAGGCTTTGGTCATATCTACAAACATTATGTAAGTACCTCTGTTCTGCTACTGGCATATCAACCATTCCTTGGCCCTTTCTGAAGCCACACTGCCTTTCAAGTAGATGACCATCTTCCAGGTGAATGATCAGCCTATTAAGGAGAATTCTGGAAAGAATCTGCCAGCAAAGACTAAGAGAGACCCCCCGTGACTGTCATAGGACAGTCTATTTTCTTTGCCTTTATAGAGATGGACAATGGAGGATTCTCCTGAGTTCTCCTGAAGGATAATCTCCTCTTGCCATATAACCCTAAAAATTTCAGTCAATTTTTATATGAGCAATGGTCCCCCCACATTGGAATAGAATCAGCACCAGGGGCTTTGCTACATGAAAGGAGTCTAAAGGTTTTCAAAACCTTTTCTTCAGTTGAAACTTCAGCTAGGAAGGGAATGACTTCAACCTGAGGTAAACAGTCAATGGCTTCAGCATTGATTGATGACAGTCTGTTGAGAACATTATGAAAGTGTTCATTCCATCTCGCTAAGATCATGTCCTTATCACTAATCAATGTGACTCCATCAGCACTAAGTAGCTGAGATGCACCATAAGTCTTAGGCCTATAAATAGCCTTCAAGGCATCATAAAAGCACTTTGGATTGTTACTATCAGCATAAAACTGAATTTCATCTGCCTTCTTACTGAGCCAAGAATCCTGCATCTCTCTAAGCTTCGCTTGTACTTTACTTTTGACAATAATATGGAGGGAAAAGAGACAAAACCCAGTACAGAACTTATGGGACACCCCCTTTTGGCAGGTACAACCTGGATGAAGATCAAGCACAGGATACTGAGAAAGAGAAGTCAGATAAGTAGGAGGAGAACTAGGAGAGACCAGTGTCCTGAAAGCCTATAGAGAAGAGGCAGGCTATCAAGCAGAAGACAATCTCCCTTTCTAGCTCAGGTCCAACATGCAGCAGCCACTCATGGGCCTGACCCCACTACTTTTGGCTTGGGAGACTTGACATCGTCTGTTTTGGACCTGGGTTGGTTCACTTCTCAAGCAATCTGATGGCTCCTGCTCCCAGGGAGCTCACCATATTGGTGTGGGACTTAGTGGGGTCACCCCATCAATTTAGTCTACTGTAGCTCAGTACTCGCAAACTCAAGCTTTAACCTACACTGTGGCAGTGATTATAGGCATGAATAATTACATCTAGCTGGTCTTAACTTTTAAGTAGCTTACACCAAGATGGGGGATTCAATATTTAGACTGCATTTACATACACAAATAGAAGTGGGAAATTTAGGAATTATTTGAAAATTTAAATCTAAAAACATTTTTGCACGAAAATCATTTTTTCAGGCACAAGTCTCATTGAATTTTTCTTAAAATTTATTTTATTTTTCAACTAACAAGCATTTATTTTCTAGAGAAAAAAGAAAAACAAAAACCCTTGTAACAAGTAATACAGTCATGCAAAACAAATGCCTCCATTATCTAAAGATGTATGTCTCATTTTGTATCTCTAATCCATCACTTCTCTGTCAGGAGGAAGGAAGCATTTGTTCATCACTGGTCTCCTGAAACTGAAGTTGGTTTTTGCATTGATCAGAGTGCTTACATCTTTCAAAGTTGTTTTTATGATGTTATTATATAAATTTTTCTCTTGATTCTGCTCACTTCACTCTGCATCGTTTTATGCAAGTCATCTCATGTTCATGTGCAACAATCCTTTTCATCATTTCTTTTTTCTTTTTTTTAATATTAATGGATTTATTTTTAGTTTTCAACATTCACTTCCATAAGATTTTGAGTTCCAAATTTTCTCCCCCTCCCTCCCAACCCCCTATCCCAAGGTGGGGTGCAATCTGGTATAGCCTCTACATATACATTCATATTAAACATATTTTCACATTGTTCATGTTGTAAAGAAGAATTCGAACCAATAGGAGGAACCATGAGAAAGAAAAAACAAACAAGAAAGAAGAGAGCAAATAGTATGCTTTGATCTGCATTCAGACTCCATAGTTCTTTTTCTTGATATGGAATAGCATTTTCCAATAAGTCTTTTGGAGTTGTTTTAGATCCTTGCATTGCTAAGAAGAGGTAGGTCTATCAATTCCAGTACTGTCTACCTCACCAGGCACATTTTTTTGGTCTGGCCCTATGATTCCATTGGTCTACAGAACTCCCAGTGTGGAAACTCCCTCCAATAACAGATCTACAACTCCTCTGTGACTGTTTTTCTTAGGGAGTTGTCTGAAATTTGTTAGTAATTTTCAGTCAGAATAGTTTTCCATTTCCTTTTCTAGCTCATTTTATAGATGAGGGAACTTCAGCAAACAGGGTTTAAGTAACTTGCCTAGTATCACACAGCTAGTAAGCGTCTGAGGCTGGATTCAAACTCATGAAGATGAGTCTTCCTGATTCCAATCCCGGTGCTCTATCCACTGCACCCCCTAGCTTCTCCTAGTTGTCTGAAACACTGAGGCAGTAAGCTGATTTGCCTAGTATCACTCCTATTGTATGTGTCAGAGATAAAACTTAAAGGGAGGCCTTCCTGATTCCAAGACCAGCCCGGTACTGACTAGGTCACAGTGCCTTGAGTTTACAGGCCTAACACATCACAAATGCAATTGCTCATAGCCCCAAGTAAGATAACAAATGTAAAGCACTTTGTGAAACCTTAAGCACAACACAAATATCAGCCCTTAATTCTATTATTCCCCATATATGAATGTCTAAAACTTTCTCCCGATATTCACAGACTAATAAAATAAACTAATTGTGATAATGATAATGACTTTGTTGGAAGATTCTGGTGTGCTCCATAAACATCCACTGACTGCATCCTGTCTCAGGATGGGAGAGAGGCTGGGTGATTCAGGTGGAAACATTCAAAGCCACAAAGACGTTAATTAACTTGTCACCTGGTGAGTCAGTGCCAGAACTGGGAACAGAGCCCACTTCTGATGACTGCTGGTTAAGCATTCACAACACAAGGATGTGGCTTCTTGGGGCCTCAAATCGCCTCTACTCAGTTGTGGCATGTTTCCTACCAATATCGACATGCTTTCATTCTGCAGGGATAACATATGTGTGATGAGAAGAGGTTTCACATTTCCATAGCCGTGGCATTGGAGGAGTGGCTCCCTTACAATGAAGAATTCCCTTCCAGGTCTCTTTTTATTGCCTCGGGAGAATCCTGTGATAGATGAGATCCTGGTGTGTTAGGTCTAGAGGTGGAAAGTAATATTTGCAACCCGGGGGATTCTTGGAGCAGGAAATCTCATGAGCTTTCCAGCCTTGTAGGAATGGTTCCAAGAGCAGGCATTACAGACAACGTGGAGAATTTGCTATTTTGTCTCTCACCCCCTGGCTGCTGCAGCTGCAGGTTTAAGGATAAGTAGCATTACTTCTCCCCTGTAGTTGGCAGGGTTTCACTTTCTGAAATCACGCAGCATCTTTGAATATATTGCTGTAACTCATTCTGTGCTGGGGCAAAAGATTTTTTTTAAGTTCTGTAAAATAATCCCTTGGTAGTTTGATTGGTATGATACTAAAAAAGTAAGTTGATTTAAGTAGTTGTCATTTTATTATACTGATTTGGCATACACATGATCAATTAATATTTGTCTAATTATTTGGATCTGTCTTTACGTAAAGAATGATTTGTAGTTACATTGATATAGTTCCTATGAGTTTTAGAAGGTAGGCTTCCAAGCATTTTATATATACTGTAGTAATTTTAAATAGAATTCCTCTTTCTAGCTCTTTCTGCAAGATTTTGTTGGTAATGTAAAAACATGCTAATGATTTATTTGGGTTTATTTTATGTCCTGCAACTTTGCTGAAGTTATTGTTTTAAGTAATTTTTAGTTAACTTTGTAGGATTCTCCAAATCATCATATCATCTGCAAAAAAAAAAGATCATTTTGTTTCCTCCTTTCCTAAGCTTATTCCCTCAATTTCTTTTTCCTTAATTGTTGCATCTATTATGTCTAACGCTATATCAAATAGTAATGGTAATAATGGAAATCATTATTTTACCCCTGATCTTATTGGAAAGGCCTCTAATTTATCTCTATTACATGTAATTCTGGCTCTTGGTTTTAGATAGATACTTCTTATTATGTTAAGGAAAGATCCATTCATTCCTATTTTTCTAATGCATGTTTTTTTTAAACAGGGAATTTTGTAAAACCTTTGTCAAAACATTAGTCTCCATCTATTAATATAATCATGAGATTTTTGTCATTCGTACTATTAATATTATCTATTATGTTGATAATTTTCCTAATGTTGAACCAACCCTCCATTTCCGGTGTAAATCCCATCTAGTCATAGGATGTAATCTTTATAATATGTTGCTGTAGTCTGCTTGGTAATGTTTTATTTAAAGTTTCTGAATCAGTATTCATCAGAGATAAGTGGTTTACAGTTTTCTCTCTCAGATTTGATTCTCCCTGGTTTGAGTAACATAATTGCATTACATAAAATATTTGGTTAGACTCCTCCTTTTGCTTTTTTTCAAATAGCTTATGTAAAACCCAGAATTAATTTTTTAAAGGTCTGATAGAATTCACTTATAAATCTATTTAGTCCTGAAGTTTTTTTTTTTTTCTTTGAGAGCTCATTTATGGTTAGTTCAAATTCCTTTTCTGAGATTGAGTTGTTGAGGCCCTCTATTTAAATTTTTTATAACTATTTATCCATCTCATTTACATTGTCAGTTATAATCACATACAATTTGGGAAAATCACTTCTAATAACTTTCCTTATTTCTTCATCTTTTTGTGAACTCACCTTTTCATTTTTATACTGGTTATTTGTTTTAACTCTTCTAAAAATAAAATTAGCAAATGATTTATCTACTTTATTTTTTTAAACAACTCTTAGTTTTTTATTAATTCAATGATTTTTAGGTTTTCAATTTTGTTAATTTCTTCACTGACTTTTTAGCGTGTCTACTGTAGTGTTTAACTGGGTATTTTATTAAACACTACAATAGACACGCTAAAAAGTTAGTTTTCTAAGTTTTTTTTAGTTGCATTATTAGTTTGTTGATTTGTTCTTACTTTTTTGTTGAATGTTTTATATATATTTACATATACATATATGTGTGTATGTATTGATATACATACATATACACATATACACACATATGAGTATGTGTGTGTATATAATTTTCTGCTGAGTACTGCTTTGGCTACCTTGCCAGGATTTTGATATGTTGTCTCTTTGTTGTTATTAACTTTAATGAAATTATTAATTGGTTCTATAATTTGTTTTGACCCATTTATTCTTTAAGACTGCTGTTTATTCTCCACGTAATTTAATTTTCCTTCAATAGGCTTGTATTGAATACCATTTTTATTTCATTACGACACACAAAAGGTGTTTTTAATAATTCTGATTTTCTGTATTTATTTGTGTGGAATTTATGCCCTAATACATGATCATTTTTATAAAGGTGTCATGTCTGGATGAGAAATATATATACTTTCTCTTCCCATTTAATATATTCAGAAGTCTATGACATCTAACTTTTTTTAATCATTCCATCTAGGTTCTTAATTTATTTCTTGTTTATTTTTTTTGGATAGATTTGAGTAGGTCTAAAAAAAAAGATAAGATCCTCCCACTATTAGGATTTTACTACGTCTTTTTTCCTTGTAATTCATTTAACTTGTCCTTTCAATATTTAGATAGTATGCTATTTGGTACACATAGATTTAGTATTTGTATTGATTTATTGTCTATGGTACCTTTTAGTATAATATAGTTTTCCTGTTTATCCCTTTTATTACACATCTTGGGCAAAAGTTCAACTGTTTTTGCTGGAAAAAAAATAAATCAAGCATAAAAGAAATGAGTGGTAGAGGAAATAAATGAAAAAGAAATGAGAGCTATGGAGGAATAATTTCAAAAGAGAATTAGTAGCTTAACAAAAAGAGATACAAAACCTTATGCAACAAACTCCTTGAAAATTGGAATGACCAAAAAGAAGCTAATGACTCTACAAGAGAACAAGAAATATTAAAACAAAGTTAAAAAAAAAGAAATTGAAAAAAAGAAGAAAATGCAGGGAATCTACATTGCAAAAAGAACTGATCTAAAAAACAGATCACAGAGAGATAATTTAAAAATAATTAAGCTACCTGAAAAATCATGACCAAAAAATGAGAACCTAGACATCGTATTTCAAGAAACCTTAAAAGAAAGCTCTCCATTTTTTTATAAGCAAAGAGTAAAATAGAAATAGAAAGAAGCCACCTTCTAGAATATCATCTTCCAAGTTATCCACTCCTTTATAGTAGCTACTAAGTCTTGTGTGATCCTGATTGTGTCTCCTCTGTTACTTGAATTCTTTCTTTCTGAATGCTTGAAGTATTTTTTTTTTGAGCTGGAAGCTCTAAATTTTGGCTATAATGTTTCTGGGAGTTTTCATTTGGAGGTATCTTTCAGGAAATGGCTGGTGGATTTTTTTTTACTTTGTTTTAATATTTCTTGTTCTCTTGTGGAGTCATTAGCTTCTGTTTGGTCATTCCAATTTTTAAGGAGTTTGTTGCATAAGGTTTTGTATCTCTTGTCAAGCTACTAATTCTCTTTTAAAACTATTCTTCCATAGCTCTTATTTCTTTTCCAGTTATTTCCTCTACCACTCTTATTTCTTTTATAGATTTATTTTAAAACTTTTTTAATACTTGACTTATTTTTTTCTTCCAGTAAAACTAGTTGAACTTTTGCCCAAGACATGTTTTTGTTTGAGTTTTTGTCTTGTTGATTTTTTGGAGTTCTTTTCTTCTGCATCTGTGTTTTAGGCATTCCTGTCATCATAGTAGCATGACAGGATTCATTTTGTTTTCTCACTCTTCTTTCTGTACTTCTGATCTCATA
Organism: Vombatus ursinus; assembly: GCF_900497805.2. NCBI lineage: Eukaryota > Metazoa > Chordata > Mammalia > Diprotodontia > Vombatidae > Vombatus > Vombatus ursinus. The sequence continues at coordinate 22,285,958 of NW_020946557.1, read as the reverse complement.
CTTTGTGTTAGGGCCAGGCTCTATGTAGTTATGAAACGAATGCCTAGATTTTACTTAGTCCTGTTTTTAGTCCTTTTGAGTCTGCTGCTGCCTTCTTTGCATATTGGTTGTTACATTACTTAGGGATCCCAGGGACAGCTCAAGCTTGGGACTTAAAAGATTTTAGTGCACCTAGAGTGGTCTGGTGTAGAGTCTGGTCATTTTTATCCTAATCTTATTTTTTCAAGCTCCTGACCTGGGTTTGGGTCTGAGCAACATAATTGTGGGTTTGCCTCTGGTGCAAACACCAGTAGACTGCTGCTGGACCTAACCATCATTAATAAGCTAGAAAGCTCTGCAGGTTCAGAGTGACAGATCTTGTGGCCCAAGTCCTGTGCCCTGGTTATTCTACTGCAGGCTTCAGACTGGTCTGGGGACCAGTTGCTGCTACTGCCACTACTACTATTGCTACTACTACTACTGCTGCTTCTACTACTACCACTACTACTACTACTACTACCACCACCACCACTACAGCTACTACTACTACTACTACCACCACCACCACTACAACTACTACCACCACCACCACTACAACTACTACTACTACTATTACTACTACTACTACTACTACTACTACTACTACTGCTACTACTACTACTGCTACTACTGCTACTACCAGTAACATACTGCTACTAAGGTCAGGGTCATACAGTTGGTGTGCTCTCTTCTGGTCCTGCTTATTGTCCATGGTTCCTCCTTGCCATGGTCCTCCACCACTCAACACAGGTCTGCTCCTCAGTCTTCACCCTAGCTATGGGATATGACTGACAGAGCTGCCATTTGGTCCTTGTTCATTCTCCCTGCACAGCATTGGACTCCTCTACTAGATCAAATATCCCTTGTTGCCCCAGTGTGAAATTCAGTCCCTCAGTGGAAGACTCCATGGGGTCGCTGTCCTCCTGCCTCCCATGAGTTTGAACATAAGTCCCTCTGGTTCACTAAGATAGATAGATAGATAGAGATAGAGATATACACACACATATACACACATATATACATAAGGCATATACATACATGCATACATATATACATGTTTGTGTATATATGTATGTATATATGTGTGCATATATGTATGTATGCAGTAGCTACATTTATTCTGCCTTTCTAACACTCAAAGCAGGGCTGAGAAACTCCAGGAATCCCCAGGTCCATTTCTGAATGCAGATATTATTAGGTGGCAAGATACTTTCAAGGATTTGTCAAAGTAAAACATGAATATATAAGAATAGAAAAAAACAAAATACATTTCTGTACTTTCAGATAAGATTATGCTAAAAATTAACATGTCACAGTGAAATTGCTAAGCACCATGGTCACCTGGAACCAGAGATTTGTCAAAGTCTATCTCAAAGTTACTGCAAATTATTTTGAAAAAAACGTATATGTGTGTGTGTGTGTGTGTGTTACTTTCTTCCTCTTTGTAGAGAGAGGTAAGGAATATGGATATGGCAAGTGAATATGCTGTCAGGATTTTTGCACTGGTTGATTTTGCTTAAATATCATGGGAGATTCTTTGTTACAAAGATAGCATTTGATATGTTTAATATGATTGTACATGTATAGCCTATATCAGATTGCATGCCATCTTGGGGAGAGGGAGAGAAAGAGGAGGGGAAAAATTTTGGAACTCAAAATCTTATAAAAGTGAATGTTGAAAACTAAAAATAAATGAGTAAATAAATGGAAAAAAAGAAAGGAGTGGGGGAAACCAAAGTTAGCATTTGAGGCCCTCTCCTGTTACACATTACCCTCTCCAGAATAGCTACCAAAGTACTCTGTGGGAAAAAAATCCTCTCAAACCCACAGCTCATGAGACCATTTCTGTGTGTTCACTTTTTCTTCTCTGTCAGCCAGAAGAAACAATTAGTGAAAAGCAAATATATTTCATAAAATAGAACAGCAGAATTATTCACAATAGAACATTATCCCATAAATAAAGGACACCATCTCTCACAAATATATCCACTAGCTGTGGGGAGAGTGAACATATATATGGGAGTCATATTCAAAGTGCACGCATGAGCAATGTTTGACCAGATTATATGAGTAGAAGAGCAAGTCACACCTCTGGCTCTACAAAACCAATGAAGTCTTCTGGTAATGCCATTTCACTGCTTTCATTGGGCTAACTCTTTACTGTGCACCATCTCTCTGAGTGGTTCTGATAATCGCAAATGGCTTCATTTTGATGGTTAAGCCTATAGTCTCTGCTGGTTCCTGCTGATCCAATTGTGACTGCTGTACATGTAGCCTCCTCTGGCATGTTGTTCTGTTGGTCCAGTGATGTCTTTGATAATTTTCACTGAGCAGTACTCATTGCTACTATATCCTGGGCTCATCTCTTCTGGGTTATTCAAAGTAGGGGCCATGGACCCACAGGGGCCTTTGCATTTCTCCAAGGAGAACATGGAAGGACCCCAATAAGTGGGTGATCCACCAATCAGAAGGTGAGAAGATGGATCATATACCACTCTCCTGTCACCAGCCTATCATCGGCTTGACTTTAATACAACTATATGTCCCCCTTTATCCATGATCACTCAACACTCCCTCACTCTTCTCTTCCCCATCACTGGTTCCCCTTGGGAATGCCCATGCGTTAGCCTCTCAAGGTAGTTTTAACTTAAACCTGACCAAGGTACCCAAAACTTAGGCAAAATTTATCTTCCCCACTCCCCCCATAGCCGTGTCCCCATATCCTCACCTTCCAAGTCACCCCATGGCCGCAGCAGATGCTGGACTGAGCTGAGGGGGTGGTTAATAAGCAAGAACTTTCCTCTCCTTCCCCTCATTTTTAGTGAAATAGTTTGAGTCACACAACAGGAGGGGGAATGGATCAGTTGTGATTTGAACTGCAGGTTTCATTATGTTATCTTCCCCTCCCTCACCTCCAAAAAAAACCTCACTCCTCTCCCAAACTTCCCTGTTTCTTTTGAGGGTGCCATCATCTTTCCAGTCACCTGGCTTCACAACTTTAGTATAACCCTAAACTTTCTATTTTTCCTTACTCAATACATTTAATCAGTTGCCAAATTTTCTTCCTCCACAACATCTCTCATATCTGTCCCTTTTTCTCTACTCACCCAACCCACACTCAGTTATTCATCCCTCTTATCTTCATTGCTACAAAAGCCTCATATTTGACTTCTCATATTTGCTCCCTCAAGTACAGGTCTTACTACAACATTCCTCTACTTGGCTTCCTAGAGCCATAGACTATAGGATCAAATATTATTTCATTATTTTATTCTTTTTATCTCTATTTTTTGAAATTTTATAATGCATATAATTATGACTATGGTAGTATTTGTATGTAATTTATTAGAAAGTAAATATACCTATATTGGTGGTACATGCTTAAACACTGTTTACTGGTAAGAGTCTATAATCAAAAAAGTGTGGAAAACACTGTGCTTGGGAGCACAGGTGGGGACCCTGCAGCCTCGAGGCCACATGTGGCCTTCTAGGTCCTTGGATGCAGTCTTCTGACTGAGTCCAAGTTTTACAGAACAAATCCTTTTATTAAGGGGATTCATTCTGTGAAGTTTGGATGCAGTCTTTTGACTGAATCCCAGTTTTACAGAACAAATCCTTTTATTAAGGGGATTTATTCTGTGAAGTTTGGATTCAGTCAAAGGGCTGCACTTGAGGACCTAGAGGGCCACATGTGGCCTTGAGGCTGCAGGTTCCCCACCCCTAGACCAAGATACAGATAACTATCTAATATAGGGTTAGATACTTTCAAGTCTTTATCTGACCCAAAACAAAAGGGAAACTCATATCTTGCTTTTATTATGCCTGTCTGTCATCAGGTAAACCTGACTGCTTTGGCATTGTATTTTGGTCAATGGAAAAAAATCAGCATCCCTACATAAGAAAGAGTTGACAAATTTCAAGGAAATGATCATGGTTCAAAGCAAGAGGCAGCAATAAAACTTTTTTTTTAAAGTAGGTAATAGCAACCCCATTGTAAGTTATTTAACAAGGTAGCATTATAATATATATGTATATATATATACACATATACCTACATATCTATGTTATGTTGTATTCCACCTCCTATATACTAACAATTCTTCTAAATGAACAATTCTTCTTCAAAAAGCACCTGGTTTTCCCCTTTCTTATGCACATACCACTTATTATCTAGACTATGGTTATCTGTTCACGTGTCATATATCCTACTACTAGACTGTAAGCTCCCCGAGGACAGGGAACTTCATCTCTGACGCTTCCCACTGTATAAGTAATTGGTGCTTAAGAACTGTTCCCTAAAGCTGAAGGAGTGAAGCTCTTGGTTTCATTCGTGTCTTCTCTCATGGGTTATTCTGTTGAAACTTCTTCTATGTGTGGCTCTTTTCTACACCGTATACTACTTGGTTCTCAGCATTTGGTGGAGGGTCAACCTGTAAGTAACCCTTTGGTCCCTAAAAAGCAAGACACCAAAACAGAGGTCATGTGGTACAGAAGAAAAAGCAGTGCCTTTGGAACTGGAGCACCTAGGTTCAAAACCTTGCTTTCTCACTTACTATCTATGTGATCTTAGGTGAGTCATTTAAATGTTCTTGGCCTCTTCATCTATAAAATAAGAGAGTTGGATTAAATGACTCTAAGGTCTCTTTCAGCTCAGAATCTAAGATCCTATGAATTACAGATCTAGAACTTCATTTTGTTAGTCTAGAGTGAAACACTATCAAAAGCTTTGTCAGTCTGGTACTTTGACATTTTTTGAAGTAAAAATAACTAAATATATCTCCTTTGGCAATGGTGAAAATCTTATTGAGGGGCTGAATTTCATAATGTCTGAAAGGATCTCAACTCTCATACATTTGCAGGGTGAGATTCTCATGTCACAAAAGTGAAAGGAAATCTCTCCTAGAGTAGTAATGAAGAAGTGTACCTGATGATTTTCCATTAAAATTTGTAGTCTGGGCTGCCCAGGAGTCAGTTTACACCAAGGGTGTCAAACTCAAATAGAAACAGGAACCACTAAACCATACATGAGAATCCCTGTGGGTGATATATTGACTTAGAAAACCATATATTGATATTATGTTTTATTGTATTTCAATTTATTTTGTTAAATGTTTCCAAATTACATTTTAATCTGGTTAGGCCATACTAGGGAGTATTGTGGGCCACTTCTAGCTCTGGGCTATGTGTTTAATACCTCTAATCTACACAATGGTGCCCTGGCAAATGTCATGTAGTGGAATTGAATAAAATGGAATAAGTATTTATTAAGTGCCTACTACATACTAGGCACTGTACAAAGTACTTTAAAATATCTCATTTGAAACACTGGACTAAGAATCAGAAGATTCCAATTCTAATATTGGTTCTTTCATTAACTGGCTGGGTGACCTTCGTCATAAACTTAGCTACCTAGGCTTCCATTTCCTAATCTTTCAAATTGGGCTGATAATATGCCATAATTTCTGTAGGACAAAATGAGAATTATATATAATTTTTACATATTATTATACATATACATGTGTTTATATATACACATATATTCATGTATGAGTATATGTATATACACTCTCCTATCATATATGTGCGTACACATACACAGATATACACAAGCTCCAGTCCTACTCTGATGTCTTACTTGAATGTGGGGATGACACTGAGCTCTTGGGCAGATAGGTGATATACTAGATAAACTATTGAATTTGGAGGAGGGAAGACCTGATTTTGAATACTGCCTCAGACATTTCCTAGCTGTGTAACCTTGGACAAGTCATTCAGCTTCTCCCAACCTTAATGTTAGTCATTGTTGTTATTATCATCACTATCATTAGGGTTATACCAGGGGGTCAAAAGTTTTTTAACAAGTTCTATTAAGCTGGAGAATGTAAGCTTGGTGCTGGACTGCATTTCTCCTGTATGAGGACCAGCCGAGATAAGTTAAGAGTCTGAACAAGATTTGCAAAGTGCTTTAAAAATATTATCTCCTTTTATCTTCACAACAGCCTGAGAGGTAAGTGCTGTCATTATCATTATTATTATTATTTTATATTTGAGGAAACTGAGGCAGATAGGTTAAGTGAATGGCCCAGGTCACATACATTTAGTATCTGAATCTGAATTTGAACTCAGCTCTTGCTGATTCCTAGAGGTCTATTAGTTTAGAGAGGTAATTGGCAGTCTAGCAAAGATCATTTACTAAATTAGAGAGATATTATATTCAGTGTCCATGGAGGGAACCCCCATACCATTAAGTAGAAGAACAGGACCATCCTAGGATTACAGGATCCTATGATCTAATGTTATAAAAGACCTCAGAAACCATGTAATCCAACCCAGTCACTTTACAAGTGAGGAAACTGAAGCTGGGGGAGATTAAGTGATTTTGCCCAAGGTCACACAAGTAGTTAATCAAGATTTGAACCCTGGTTCTCTAACTCTATAGCTATATTTTTTTCTTCCCTTTTAACACTTTCCACAGCCTATGATACATACATTATGCATATATGTATGTTTCCTATTTTATACTGTACAGACATGATATATATAGAGAGAAACAAAATATATACACACACATACAATGAAAAGTTTAAATCACTATTCAAGTATAAGATATCATTACTATTTTCCAAGCATAGCAGTCAGAGTACTATCTCACTACAGTCAGGACTGATGACTTGGAGTTCTTACTCCAAGAAGAATCTGGAAAGTCATTAGATGAGTGACTTAATTAAATGATTGCATTTCTATGTGTAATTCCCTCAGTCCTAGGTTTGAACACAATTTCAGGAGGTTGCACTAATTAATTTCATTTCATATACTCTGAATTAGGCCTTTCTGGGCTCCCTAGGCACATGAATGCACAGACCCTCCTTTGGTCTGGCTCGCTGTGTTGGGTACTAAGGCTCTTCTGTGTGGTTGGAGGCCAAGCCACTACAAACTGGGCCTGTGCTCAGGCCTAGTCACAGCTGCTTCCCGGCCTTGAAAGGAGGTGTGGCCAGCTGGGCGGCAGAGGAGAAAGAGGCATAAATACTCTGCTGTCTTGTGGTCTTTAGGGACCATTTGGGAGCCTCTCTCTGCAGACCAAGGGCCGGCTTCTTGCATACACTTGTGAAGAAGCTTCTGGATTGTTTCCTCCTCGGGCACCTGAAGTGAATAAGGCTTAAAGCTGCAGGTGACAGCCAGCTAACTGTCCACCTTCAATCAATCTTAACCTCTGCTGAAGTAGAGAATCTCTCCCAAGCTTATAAGGGAGAATAAAACTGATTAACAGATACAAGGGGTTGTCAAAGTTACAGCTGAGAGTTTGAGCATAGTGTGTGGAGATTTAGTCATTCATTCAAAGAGCTTTGTAGCTTCAATCCAGGGCACCCAAACTTGAAATTTAACACAGCTCAGCTGTAGCAAATGGATTTTTAGCCTTCTGTATGAATATATCTGTGTGATTAAACAGCTTAGAAATTGCCTTTACTATAGTAAAAACATCTCCTTTTGTGATTTCTCCAGGATGAATAAGCTGGATATCCCGGCACCCTTTGATTTCAAGACAAATCCTTCCTGGTTCAACAAAAATTACAAAGGTAATTCTCTTTCAATTTTCATTTCTATCAAACTGGGAATACTAAGTTCCTCCAAAAATATACCAAGTTTGTACTATGAATAAAAAACCATGGCATGTAGCTTGCCCCTTCTGTCCTCTGTTTATCACAGAACACCCCACCCCCAATTAATACCTGTTATGATTAGAGAGTTTTATTCTTATAAAGTTAACATGATTAAGTTACTGCTCACAGAAACATTATATGCATCTTTGTATTGAATGTAGGTCAAATGTAGCATTATAGGGTAGGGGGTAGAGTTTAGTAATGGTGTTCTCTTAGCTTTACTAAAATAGAATTATTTTGAAATCCATTACGACAATCTTTCTCTTGAGATAAGGAAGAAAAACTAATAAATTAGACAAGGATGAATAAATAAAACCAAATTTATATATTCTTCCTTGCCTCTCTCCTTCCCCCATTCTTTCTCTCCCTTTGTCCTTTCCCTTTCTTTCCCTCCTTCCTTCCTTTTCTTCCAAAATGAACTATTCTAATAAGCTTACTTCTAGTTACTAGGGGAGGGGTGCAATGGTAATGACTACACAAGTTCCTACCTTCACGCACTTTATAAGGTACCAAGGCAGAGATGTGCCACATATGTAAATAGACAATACTATGCAGCAACCATAGTGCATAACAGTCTAAAAAGAACATAAGATTGAACCAAACATGCACAGTTAGAAGAAAGATCATTTCCACCTGGACTGATCAAAGAAAGCTGGATTTTAAACAGAAATTCTTTTTAAAAAGTCACCCTCTTCAAACATATATGCTATAGGAACATTATTCAGGATGAAAATTGATTTATTTTTATATGAACAAATAGATTCCACTACTAGAAGAATAAGATAACTTGGTGGAAGATATACAAAAAGCATTCAACCCAATTAAAGAATAAAATACTTTTCTCCCCTCATATGATGTTGCCTTTTGAAAACTCAGTCCTTACAGGAATGAGTCATATATGCAGGGAGTACATCTGCGTATTTCCTTGCTAACAAGATGCACAAAAGACAAGGAAAGTATTGACGGAAGGGAGGGAAGAAGTGGGGTGTTGTATTTTTAAAGACTGTTTTCTTTGACCTTAATGTTTATCTAAATGTTTGTCTTTGGGGTCAGTCATGGAGAAATATAGTAAGCCACTAAATCAGCACGAGTTTATTAAGTGCCTACTATGTCCCCGGCACTGAGACTTGGAAAGTCTGTTGGTTTGGAGGCATAGAGTCTGAGTTTAAATCTTGGCTGTGCTACTTTCTACCAGTGTGACCTTGGCAAATTTATTTAACAACTCTGGGCCTCAGTTTCTCATCTGTAAAATGAGGGAATTGGTCTATATAGCCTCTAATGACCCTTCCAACTCTAAATCTATGGTGTAACATATGTCAAATATTATATGATACTACTAATAATAGCTTACATTTACATAGAATTTTAAGGTTTGCAAAGTGTTTTACAAATATTATTTCATTTGACCCTCACAACAAGCCTGGGAGGTCGGTGCTATTAACTATCCCCATCTTACAGATGAGGAAGCTGAGGTAGACAGAGATTAAGAGGCTTACCCAGGGTCACATAGCATCTGTATCTGGGACCATAAGTATGAGATCATAAGTATCTGGGACCAAACTTGAATTCAGGTCTTCCTGACTACAGGTGCCTCACCCTATCCACTGTGGGCCCCCTTGATGCTTTTATACATACGAGAGAAGAACAACCCCTGCCCTACAGAAGTGTATTGGTTATTGTTGTTGTCCTGTCGTTCAGTCATGCTGACTCTTTGTGACCCCATGGACCATAGTACTCCAGGCCTTTCTATCCCCACTACCTCTCAAAGTCAGCACAATTTCATGTTCATCATATCTATGACACTATCTATCCATCTCATCCTCTGCTACCTCCTTTCCTTTTGCCGTCAGTGTTTCCCTACATCAGGGTTTTTTCCAATGAGTCATTATGTGGCTAAAGTATTTAAGCTTCAGCTTCAATATTTGACTTCCAATGAATAGTCTGAATTAATTTCTTTAAGTATTGATGGATTTGATCTCCTCGCCATCCAAGGGACTCTCAAAAGTCTTCTCCAGCACCACAATTTGAAAGCATTAATTCTGTGGTGCTCACCTTTCCTTACAATCCAACTCTCACAGCCATACTTGCTACTGGAAAAACCACAGCTTTGACTATACATACCTATATTGGCAAGGTGATGTCTCTGCTTTTAAGTATGCTGTCCAGATTTGCCATAGCTTTCCTTCCAAGGAGCAAGTGTCTTTTAATTTCATGGCTGTAGTCATGCTTCCATTTCTTCTCCCTCTATTTGTCAGGCAGTGATGGGACCAGTTGCCAAGATCTTAGATTTTTTGATGTTAACCTTCATGCCAGCTTTTACATTCCCCTCTTTCATCCTCATCAAGAGGCTTCTTAATTCTTCTTCATTTTCTTCCATCAGAGTGGTATCATCTGCATTTCTGAGATTGTTGATATTTTTCCCAGAAACTTGAATTCTGGCTTTTGATTCATCTAGCCTGGCATTTTGCATGATATATTCTTTATATAAATTGTTTGTGACTCCATTTGGTTTTTTTGGGTTTTGTTTTTGTTTTTGTTTTTGGCAAAGACACTAGAATAGTTTACAATTTCCTTCTCCAGTACATTTTACAGATAAGGAACTGAGAAACAGGATTAAGTGACTTGGCCAGGGTCACAAAGTGTCTGAGGCCAGATTTGAACTCATGAGGATGAGTCTTCCTGATCCCAACCCCAGCGTTCTGGCTATTATGCCACCTAGTTGACCATCAAGGAGTGTATTACATTCTACTAAAATAGTCAATGACATTAAGTGGAGAGGTCTGTGTATAGGTGCCAGACCACTAGTGATGGGACGCTAAGTATCTGGACATGTCTGAATCTTTGTCTCCTCAAACAAAATATTAGTAATTGTTGGAAGATATAAATAAATTCTTAAACTGAAAGATTTTTAGTCTCAGTTTCGTACTTCTTAACTGGACCGCAAGAATTTTTAAAAAGAGATGGGAATAAGAGTCATAGGTATTTAAATTTATTGCTGAAGAATCTGGACTTGTTTATTTGTAGATAAAATATAAAGGCAAACTAGGAGCCTTGGACCTCTCTTTAATGGCAGATTTTTGGCAGGATTTTGTGAAATGGTCAGTGAAGAAGATTACATTTTGTGCATTCCTTTATGCTATTTTGAATCTCTCAATTCAATGAGCATTTAAGTACCTCATCACTGTCCTAGCCACTAGGAAATGGAGACAAACATGGAAAACATTCCCTGGCTTCAAGGAACTTTTATTCCATAGGGATACAAATAACAATAAATTAACATAATAAATTAATGTAACATAATAAATTAATAAATACAAGACAATTTGAGGAAGGGGTAACTAGCATAGAGGGAGATTCAGACAGTCTTCTCAAAGAAGACAAGAAGTGAGGACATAAAATGCCATATTAATGGAACAACAAATAGACAAGTTTGATCAGAATGTGTAAAAGGGAATAATATGAAATAAATCTGGAAAGGTAGGCTAGAGTCAAATAGTGAAGGGTTTCCAAAGCCACTCCTTGTCTATGTAACTATAAAACTATGCAACTGTAAAATGTGCATGGCCGAGAGTGCCTTTTTCACACTGTTGAAAAGTTGTTCTATAAAGATAATACATTCTGACATGGTGTCAATGACATCTACTGTTTCACACTAATAGTAATACAACATTAAGGCTACCTGAGTCTATAGATATAGGCTGGAGCAACAAAGTACCTTGAATGAGATACAAATGGTGACATGTGCCAGGCAAATCAATCCACCACCATAATCTTGATTAGCACCTCCTTGCACACCCTGATAGAGATATTCCAGAGCCCTGAACCTAAGAGGCTGGAGAATGGCAGTTTCCACTGGCAACCAATTGCCACCTATGAGGCAAGCCAGTCAACCTAGCTGAGTTAGCAAGGCACTATAAGGAAGAGATTGGAACCATGTGCCAAACAAGTCAAATCATCACCACTGCCTCAACCACCATCTCCTCTCAATCCCCAGTGGAGATAGCCCAGGATTCCTTGAGAGAAATAGAGCCCTCAGAGCACCACCCTAGCTTCCAGCCCAGGCTCACAGCCATCATTGAGGGGAGTAATCACTACGGAAATTAGACCCACCTTCCTGGCCACCACCAACACCAACTGCAAACCAGCTTCCACCAATTTGTAGGTTAAGCTCAAGAGCTCCAGGAGTGGCAATGCCCTGATTCCACCAGACACATGGCCCTGCATTTGCAGCCATCATCCTAGGAGGCATTCTGTGGAGATAAAGCCTGGCTGTTGCTTCTGTAGATGCCACAGCTACAGCTACTGAAAACTCAGAAAAGTTTTCACCACCAAGGTCTTTGGCATTGTCAAACAATTCAATATCAGAAAATGATTGATATTTATCAGTGGAAGTTGCATTAAAGAAGAAGCTTTGCTTCACTCTGGGAATCAGGGGGTCTTTCTGTCTGAATTGCAGCTGTTGTTTTCTCCATTAGAATGTGAGTGACTTAAATGATGCAAGACAAGTACAAAGGATTCATGATGGAAAATGCTATCTACATCCAGATAAAGAACTGATGGACTCTGAATGCAGATTGAAGCAGACTTTTTTCACTCTATTTTTTTCCATGTTTTTTTTTTTCCTTTTGGTCTGTTTTGTCTTTCAAAACTGTGACTAATATGGAAATATGTTTTGCATAATTGCACATATAAAACCTATATCAAATTGCCTACCATTTTAGGAAGGGGGTGGGGGGAAGGGAGGGAGGAAGGGAGGGGGGAAAATTTGGAACTTGTAAAAATGAATGCTAAAAATTACCTTGACATATAATTGGGGAAAAAATAAAATGCTATTAAAAATAAACAAAAATAAAAACAAAAACAAAAACATAAAAGAATGTGAGTGACTTGAGAACAGGAACTACTGTCTTAAATTTCTTTTTGTATCTTCAATACTTAACACAGAGCTTTGCACATGGCAGTCACTTAATAAATGCATTTTCAATCATTCATTCATTCATTCATTCATAGATACTTTTAAATATCTTCCAGTGTACTTTTTAGAGGATTGGTGAATTGCTGGTCTCCTCCTTGGGACATGTTGAATTGCTTAAGATGACAAAGGAAGCTTCACAAAGCAGAAGAGGGATGGGTTAGAGGGTCCTGCAAGGGGGAGAGTATGGTGGAAGGTAGACATTGAATAAGTGTGATTTGCTGACTCACTGGTTAGTTTTAGGGTTCTAGCTTAGTACTAAGCTGCAATATAAGAGCAGTAGCCAAATCCAGTAAAAAGTTAAGCAGTCAGGGGAGCTGAGTCTGAATCTGAATTCCAACTGAGTGACCATAGGCAAATCCCAACCTCCCAGTATCAATTTTGTTATCTAATTTATATAGTTTCCTTCAAAGGTCAGCTCAAGCCTAACCTTCTACCTGGTGCCTTTCCTGCTTCCCCTAGTAGCTAGTGCCTTCAATGAAATTATCTTATATTTATGTATTTTTTTTTATATACTAGGTGCCACAGTGAGTAGAATACTGAACTTAGAAACAGAAAGACAAATCCTGGCTCAGATATTTAGTAATTATGTGACTCTGGACAAGTCACTTAACCTGTCTCAGATTGTTTCCCCTTCTGTAAAATGAAAAGAATAGTAGCGCCTACCTCACAGCTGTGAAAATCAATTGAGATAACATATGTAAAACACTTCATAAACTTTAAAATTCTATATGAATTTTAGTTATTATCAGTAGGGGGAGAAGAAGGAGGAGAAAGAATATCTCCCCCTCAAGTTTCTTGAGGTCAAGAATTGTTTTTATATTGTGAAATTGTCTTTGTATTTCCAGTGCCTAACACAGTGCCTGTTACATAATGCTGGCACATAGTCATATCCAGTTCTTCGTGACCCCCGTGGACCATATCACACCAATCCTGTCTGACTCTACAGGACCCCATTTGGAGTTTTCTTGGCAAAGATATTGGAGTGGTTTACCATTTCCTTCTCCCATGAATTAAGGCAAACAGAGGTTAAGTGACTGCCCAGGATCACACACCTATTAAGTATCTGAGTCCAGATCTGAACCTTCTAACAATCCTTCTAACCAGTCCTTCTAACAATCTATGTCTCTTCTCGCTATTTTATCTGACAGGCTGTGTTTCTTTATAAGTTGATCTCATTCTTTTTCTATACAAAAAAATTCATTTTTCTGCCCCTTAAAACAACCTGACTATTCATATATGAAAGGGAAAGTACCTTGTAATAGTATAATCAATGGCATGTTTCTTTAGTATTAGGTACTTTAGTATCAGGCTTCTTTAATATTAAGTCCTCAGATGAAAGTATCTGTTTGAAAGCAGAAAGTTGAATAAAATAATTGCTGCAGAGAATCAGTTCACTTGCATTTGATTGTTTTAGAGTTTTAAAGGTAACATCTGACAGTTTCAAATCTAATAACTGTTTGGAGACTACAGGAAGATTAAAGACTGTTGTCTGACAGAAAGGTCAATGTCTTGTTGTTTATCTTAAATAAAGATGAGTCATTAGCCATGAGGAGGTTCTGATTTCAGGCATTGGACGTGTGAAAAAAATATTTGTAACTAAACCAGCAGGGCTATAAGCTGACAGAAAGGCTTCAGCTGTTTTGCTGGGAGCTTGCTGATAGGAAGAGAGATACTGCTTTGCCAACTGGATGAAGAAAAGGCTGGGATAGTCGCTAAGAAACTCATTGATTGGAAGAGAGCTGAATTCTGCTGCTGTTTGACCTTATTGCTCTTCAGTGCCATTTACAACTCAAGAAAGGGGACATCTCTCTGAGGTACCTGATTTTTCTGTACAACTTTCTCTGGTTTGAAATAGCTAGCATTTATATAGCTCTTTAAGGTTTGCAAAGTAATGTGTATATTAATCACATTTGATCATTTGACTTGGTTTAAAAGGGAAAACAAGTTTTGAATCTATTTTACCAGGGGCTCTGATTTTCTGTGAGAAAAGGCTTGAATGACTAAGAGCTAGTTGAACAAAGCAGAATCCTGTTGAGGAAAGAGCTGGCTGGGATTCTCTGCATGGCCCAGATTTGCCAACCTGAGGAGTTTCACAGTTCTTTTGTTTAAGGGAACTACCATTAATCACTACGCCATCTTAACACTTTCTCAGTGCTCTGTTAAAGATAGCTATGTGTCAAAAGAGTTTGTCACTGCTTCATCCATTTTAAAGCAGAAGAGGAATAAATTTGCCCAGCAGGAGAGAACTGAGGACCAGAAGATCAGCTGGCAGAAAGGGGGCTTCACAAAGATTGTTCCTGAAGGGACCAAGGCCATCAAGATCCACAGTTCAGAGTTGTGAATTCCACCGAGCACAAGTGCCTCCTTCATATGGTGCCTCTCTGCTAACTTTCTAAAAATGTGTACCCACTAACTCCCATGGACACTTCATGCATTGCTGGGAGAGTTTGTGAACCAGGTTCATATGTGATCTGTAATGTTTTGATTATTCATGTATTTGCCTTCTATTGAATAACTATAATGTTAGGGCTATTCTTGCATATCACTAAGTAAATGATTTATGTTTAAGACTACATGGTTCCAATATCATGACTTATTGATTTCATGCGAATGGGAAGCAGCATTGGAGCTGAGGAGGCAAGATGGCTAGCAAGAGGAGTATATCCCCCTCACAATAAAGTTACTCCTGCAAAGGGCAGATTGGGGTGAGCAAGCCAGATTGAATGTGCACACGCGCGTGCGCGTGTGTGTGTGTGTGTGTGTGTGTGTGTGCATACAAGGCTACACTAGAATACAAGCTCCATGAGAATAGACACTATATTATCTTTGCTGACTATCTCCCCCTGTACCTAGCACAGCCACTTATTAAATATTTGTTAAGTGAATGTTATTAAATGAATCATGAATGAGGGGTACTAACATTTTTTGCTTTGAGGATAATATTTCATCTACCTGAATGTATTAGTTCTTGAATGATGTGAACTTACCAGTCATTTAATGCATTCTGAAAAGAAAAAAGTATCATTTTGATGAAAGGCTGTATCAGTGACAAAAAAAGGATTTTGTTTTTATTTCTTATGTTTTTTCATTTTATCTTTCTGATGGAGCTCTCTTTTGAAAGCATTTTAGTCTTAAAGTCTCATTAGAAACAAGAACTAAAATGCTGACCCTTTGGATGCTCAGAGCACTGAAGGATTTGTGTCTGTGGCCTGTAAATAATGAGTGTTTTATAAATGTTCAGCAATTAGACTTTGAAGTTTGTCTAAGTTCATATGAGCTGTTGATGAAGCTTTATCTTGTTAATGGCTGTTTCATCTGTTCCCTAGACAATTCATTGGGCATAACATTTTAACATCAACACAAAGGAACTAATTTCCACAATCGGCTATCACTGGGACCAAGGAAGCATAATAGACCAATAATTATATCTCAGGGTAGGCGCTATGTCCACTGGATTGGAAGAAGCTTGAGAGATCATTTCATCCAACAGTTTCCTGTTACAGATGACGAAACCAAGGTTCCAAAAGCAGGGAGTGACTTGTTTGGTGTCATAGACTTCATTTTCAATACTTAGCATAATGCTTTGCACATGGTGAGCTCTTAATAAGTGATTGTTGAATGGATGCTACTGACTGAAGTTTTGAAAAAGCAGCCCTCAGTTATCTTGATTACTTCATGATATCTAAAAATGAAGTTTACAAGTCATTCATTGCAGACCAATTCATTCTGATGATACTGCCCCTTTTCCTTATTGTGTTTTAATTTTCACTGTGCAACTCTGGGCAAGCCACTTAACCTCTGTTTGACTCAACCTCTTCATCTGGAAAATGGGGATAATAACAGCACCTACCTCTCAGGGTAGTTTTGAGGATCAAATGAGATATTTATAAAGCGCTTAGCACAGCGCCTTGTACATAGACACTATAAAATTGTTAGTTATTATCATGTTGTTGTTTTTGTTGTTAAATTTCAAATGTAACTATCTGGCTTTTACAATAGACTCCTTTTTTGTAGAGTCTGACTGCGTACGTTTTTAAGATGCAGTCCTGGACAAATTGTGGTTTTCCTCCCACCCTGGGAGGGTTTGAGACTATTGTGAGCTCTAAGCAGTGCATGGCTGCAGAGGCATTGAGCAGGGTGGTCTTTCACCATGCCAGGAGTTCTTGAACTGAGTACTGTCGCAAGAGGGCACGTGGTTTGTTGTGGCCACAGCAGTACTGTGGTGAGCGAGAAGAGAGAATGGTAGCCAGAGTGGGAGACTAGAGCCTGAGGAGCTAAAAGCTAGGCACAACAGCCTTGGAACTGCTGCCTTAGCACTGGGTGTGACAGCTTTCACTGTGTTCAGTGGCCAGAATCGGATGGTGGCTGTTGACTCTACATCTAGAAGAGTGGTACCAGACTATAAAGTATGGTCTCCCCGAAGTTAATTTCAAAGTTTTTCTGTTCTGTAAAGTTATTCTTCTAATTACCATTTAAATAGTTTGAATTTCTTTTGTCAATCTAACTGCTGTTGATTTGTGTATTGCCTTATTTGCAAACTTATGGGCTGCATCAGGGAGAGACAGTGATATTTGTATACTGAGACAGAGAAAGGGACAAGTAACTGAGCCCTGGTCTCCCAAAGTGCCAGGCTTTCTCTTGGCAGGGGAAATTGAGAGGAATTCTTATTGTTTTGACTTATTAGCAATTTTTGATAAATTTCTTAAAGGGCAGAATTGAACTAGGAAAAAAAAAACTGAGGTTTTCCTTCCTTTTGCCCTAGAATAAAAATGAATAATACACCATTTTACTATTTGGGACAAGACGAGGCTACTGGGTCATGTTCCCTCTCTCATTCTTCCTTCCTTCTTTCTAATATAGGTGAAGAGAAAGCTCACATCAGGAGTAG
Source organism: Vombatus ursinus (assembly GCF_900497805.2). Classification (NCBI taxonomy): domain Eukaryota; kingdom Metazoa; phylum Chordata; class Mammalia; order Diprotodontia; family Vombatidae; genus Vombatus; species Vombatus ursinus. The sequence goes on along the minus strand of NW_020946557.1, from coordinate 22,268,419 downwards.
AATCAAGGATTGTGATTAGGGTATAGGAACTGATAGGTAGAAGAAAAATGTATTGTCAAACTTGTTTTTTATTTCAATCACTTCACAAAATGCCATGAGTGTATAAAAGTCTTCCTATGCTGACTGAGAATTAAAAACCAATGAAGAATAGCTGAACAAATAGTCATATATAAATGTGACAGAATACTATTGTGCCTTAATGATGAAGGAGAAACCTGAAAAGACTTGTTTGAACTGATGTAGAATGAAGTGAACAGAACCAGAGGAAAAAATTACACAATGATACCAATGTTCTAAAGTTAAATAACTTTGAAAGACTTAAGAACTCTGATCAGTAAAATGACCAACCAGGATTCCAGAGGACAAATAATGAAACATGCTACCTCCTAAGAGGTAAAAAGACTCGGGACTATGGCCAATGTGAAAATTTGTTTTGCTAGACCATACATGTTTTTTAAAAAGTGTTTGGTTTTTCTTTCTTTCTTAGCGTGGGGCTGGGGAGGGGGAGAGATGAGAACTTTTGCTAATTGACAAAAAATTTCAAAAAATTGATGGAGATTTGTTTTCTCAGTTTCTCTACCACTAATTTTCTTCATGTTTTGGGGAGCTCTATTCTTTAGTTCAGAATCTTAACAGGCAATGGAGTAAGGAAGGTAATAAGCATTTATTAAGCACCTACTATGTGCCAGGCTCTTTGATAAATGCTTTAAAAATATTCTCATTTGATGTTCACAACAACCCAATAAGGCAGGTACTATTATTATCCTCATTTTACAGTAAAGGAAACTGAAGCCCACAAAATTTAAGTGATTTGCCTAGGGTCAAACAGCTAGTAAGTGCCTAAGTCCAGATTTGAACTCAAGTCTTCCTGACTACACCTAACCATCCTTACAGGGGCATTAAGAATGAATACAATTCTTCTCTCTTTTGTAGTTGGTGCAAAATTGAGTTTTCATCTTCCTGGGGACAATTTCCCCTTGAAATTCTCATCCAACTCTACTATTATTATTATTAGTATTAATCTTACTTAATGCTATCTCATTTTTATAACACCTTGATTTCTAAATATACCTTCCTTGTCACCTATCTAGTGAGCCAAACCTTATTACAAATATATATTTAAGAAGAAATCAAAAGCAGTTCGGCAAAACCAAGCAACACACCAATCATGTCTGAAACTGTATGTAATATTTATGTAATATTCCATATCCATTGTCCTTTACCTGAGAGAGAGAGAAAGAGAGATGTATTTTCTCAACTCGTTCCCAAAGCCAAGTTTGGCCACCGTAATTATACATTAGCTTCCCTTTTTTGTTTTTCACATTATTGTAGTCTTGTATGTATTCACAATATCATAGTATTGCACATATACACATATATACTTTCTGGTTCTGCCTACTTTGCATTAGTTCATATAAGTCTTCCCATACTTCTCTGAATTCTTCATACTACAATGTGTTTAGTCATTCCTCAACTGAGAGGCATCAATTTTACTTCCAGTTATTTGCCACTATGAATAGTATAACCCTGAATATTTTGGTATATATGAGACTTTTCTGTCTTTGACCTCCTTGGGGTATATAACTAGCAATAAAATCTCTGGGTCAACCAATGCTGACATTTTAGTCACTTTCTTAGCATAGTTTATTACTTTTCAGAATGATGGGACCACTTCATAGCTCCATCAACTATATGTTAGAAGGCTTGTCTTTTGATAGCTTCTCCAACACTGGCCATTTTTATCTTTCTAATCTTTGCCAATATGTTGGGTTTGAGGTGAAAACTCAGAAGTTTTGTAATTTGTATTCTTTTCATTAGTTATGTCAAGTAATTTTTCATATAGTTCTTAATAGTTTATAGTTCTTCCTTTGAGAACTGTTAATATCATTTGAATATCAATGAATAATGGTTGGTCTTATAGATTTTTGCTATTTCCTTATATGTCTTAGATATCAGACCCTTACTAGAGATATTTGGTGCAAATATGTTTTCCTAATGAACATTTCCCCTTCTTATCCTAGATACATTGATTGTTTGTGTGTTCAAAGAGGCTTTTCAGTTTTGTGAAATCAAAATCATGTATTTTATCTTTTGTGATTGTTTCTCTCCCAGTGTAACTGATTTCATTGTTTTCAATTTTTTAATAGGGTAGTCCTTTATATTCTGACCACTTATGCATGTTAAACTTATTGGCATTTATGATAAAAAAAATTGGTTTAAACCTAATTTCTCCCAATCTGCTTTCGATTTTCCCAGAGGTTCTTGTCAGACAGGGAATTGTACCCCCAAATAATTTATGTTCTTGGGTTTATCAAGTACTGTGTTATTACAACAAAAAAGATTTATTAAGTACATACTTATTATACATACATGCATTGTGCAAAAGATACAACCCTGGCTTTACAATCTAGTAGAAGGGATAAAAACAAATATATAAATAATTGTAATAAACAATATTTAATTATAAGTGCATGGGAGAAAACCAAATGGAGTGATAAAAAAAATTAGAGTAGGAGAAGAATAGTTATAACTAGGGGAATAGTGAAGGCCTCATAAAGAAGGTGGGACCTGACCTCAGTCTCCAAGAGGAAAGGAGGGCTATATTGATGGTTGAAGATGTTGAGAAGAGCATTCCAGGAGTGCTAAAAGTCCCAGAGAAAAAGCAAGATGAGTGAGGGACAACAAGTTGGCCACTTTGTCTGAAATAGAGTATAAGAAGGGAACTAGTATGTAATAAAATTGAAAAGGTAGGTCATTCCTCTCTCTATGGCATAAGATGGAAATGGGATAGAGGCTTAAGGGGGTAGATTATAGCTAAGGTCAGCAAATCACTTAACAGTAAATTTTTTTAAGCAGGAAGGAAGGCTTCTTAAGGCAAACCATTTTCATTTGTACCACTTTCTATTCCAATTCCCCCTCCCCATAATCCCCAATTTACCTTTTTACAGATGGTTTTCTCCTCAATATCTCTGATCTTTTGAGATCTCCACTCCAACCAAAATGAATGAATGAAAAACAACTATTAAATACTTACTATATGCAAAACACCACGATAAACACTGGAGACACAATAGAAAAGCAAGGTGGTCCCTGCTCTCAAGGAGCTCACATTCTAGCAGGGGGGAAACAGCACATATAGTAGGTTTCAGCTATGAGTCAAATGGAAAGATCAAGAGTCCTTAGGATATGGAGGCAAAACCTTTGGTAATGCATTTCCTTTAGTTTCATTTCCATTGCTAGAATTATATCCATTTCTGATGCTGAACCATTTGGTGGTACCACTTTGGTAGCAAAACCTTTATTTTTTTTTTTTTTGGCTCTTCAATAGCTATGGCTTGGGAGGGAGTATTTTTGGAAAGCATGTAATGGCTTTTGGATTTTTTTTCATTGCAGCTATGTTGGAATTCCCCCAGCATTACATTGGTGGATTGCTCTAGATACAAATAATTGTTCAGGTTTGGATTCCTTTCCCACTTAAAAATAAAACAAAGCATTGTTAATAAGTGGTTACTTTCCCAAAGTAGATTTTACCACCTTATGAAAATGTTTCAATTATTCAAATTAATCACTAGTCAGTATACAATCATAAGCGAGGGCAGAATCCTATAAGCCCTATGGTGCCATCCCTATAGGGCCCCATAATCAAATCCATCTACTATGGCAAGGTAGATTGCACTTTCCTAACTCCAACCACAAGCCACATAGTCTGGGGACTCCAAATGACAACTAGGATGAGTGTGGGGTCAGCAACAAGGGAGGCTTATTACTGGCCACATAGACCCTACAACTAAAGTCAGTTGAGTCCTAGAACCTCACCAATTCATTATCCTACTCTGTTCTTCCTTCCCACGACAACTTTCCTCTATTTTGGTGTTGGATTTGGAGTCAGACAATTTTTAGTCCTGTTCTAAACCTTATGACATGTGTGACCTTAGGCAAATCACTTTACCGTTCTGGGCCTCACTCATCTCATCTGTAAAATGAAGACATTAAACTAGATAACCTCCAAGGTCACTTCTGGCTATAAAGCTATGATAATAAATCTCTTCCTCTCAGATTCCTTCTATCTTTGGCATTCACTGAAACCTAGATTACTCTAAAAGACACGATACCTCTTGTCACCCTCTCCAAGACTAGTTTCTCCTCCCTTCACGTTCATTCCAGTCTGTCCAGGTCTTGTTGCCATAATCTATGGACCTCTGAATCACTCTGCTTCCTCTCAATCCAAGCTGGCTTACCATCATTTTCTTAACTCCAAAATCGGTTCCCTTTGAACGCCCAACCTCTTCATTTGCCCTAACTACTACCTACAGTCTACCTCCCACACCCATAGAAGTTCTCATACCTTAATTATCCCTCTTATACTCTGTGTGCTAGCCTGACCTTCCCCTACCTTCACTGAATTTGCACCAGTGTCAGAATGACTGATCATAGCTATAGATGGGGTTAAAGGACTCATAGAAGAAAAAAATAGTCTTGTGTTCTTTTCTGATCTTCTCTAACACAACATGTCTTCCCACAGAAATCCCAATTTCCAATATTATTAGAAACTTATTTCAGTTTCTAAAAATCCTCACAACTGAGAAATTCTTTCTGATGTCTACCTTTAATCTCTCCTGATGCAGTGCAATACTAGGGACCTTTGAAAGTGAAGATCCAATCCAAATTCAACTTATAATGAACTATAAAAAAGTACAATTCAAGCTTAACATTCTGTTTTCCCTAGCACTCCTTTTTCCAAAGTGGAAAGAATCCATATGTCTAATATAATGACAGACACTTAGAAGAGGAAATTTTCCCAAAAAATATGTTACTGATTATTTTTTATTTGTTTTCTTTTTGTCTTTATTTCTATTTAGTGACAAAACTTGCCTCCAAATTATTTTGTCATATAATAATTTGTAATTTAGCTAAAGAGGAAAAAGCAAACACCATGAGTATTCTTTCCTTATTCATTCTTGCTTTTGCTCAAATAATTACCCACTTGAAACAATCACCCAATTGTTACACAAGGCAAAGTTGGATGTTTTTTTAAACAGGCTTCAGTATTTACATAATATGAGAATCACTTATTTTTAAGTGCATTGCATCTGTTTTTCCAAGCATAAAGATAATTTTGTTATTTTAGGCAATTTTGCAATTGTGGTTAGACATGAGTTTTGTCTAATGTTCTTTGTGTATAACCAAGGAAAGTAGACCAGAATGTACTGCAACTCTGGTCACTCTGTTTTAATGATCCACTTGGCATATTAAGAAGAAGGAAAGTGTTCTGTTATCCTCCATTCTGTCAAAAATGTTTATTGAGCATACACTTTGTGTGTGATGTGGGAGATAGAAAAGCATATAATGTGGTAGATAAGCAACCTCTCTTCCTTTGGGTTTATCCAATCTAAATTTGTGCAAATGTGCATAAATTAAACAACAAATTGATACAAATGTACTCAAACAGCTATAATACAGAGCAGTATAGAGTTCATGTGATGGAACAAGCAAAATACAATACAACTTCAGAGGGAGATGTCTCTTCTAATTGAGCTGATGAGGTCAAACTTCATGTAGGGGACAAAAATGGAATCAGGTCTTGAAAATGGGTAGGATTTTGGTAGAAGTGAATGGGGAAATGTACTCCAAACAGGAAATAACAGGAATGGAAGTTCTGAGATAGGAATCTCTAGTTAAGATTAGTTGTTACAAATTGATAGTGGAATCCATTCTGCACAGACTCAACAGCATGTGAGTAGGAATGAAGGCAGCATATGGCAGGAGAAATCTGGGGTTAGGGTTTGGCAAGGAGTGATCAGATATGTGACAAGAGAACAAGGAGTATAGAATATTGCAAGCTAGTACTGAGGGATAGAGATATTAGGTGGTGCTGTAGACAGAGCACTGGCCCTGAAATCAGGAGAACCTGAGTTCACATCCAGCCTCAGACACTTGGCATTTACTTGCTGTGTGACCCTAGGCAAGTCACTTAACCCTGATTACCAAGAGAGGAAGGAAGGAAGGAAGGAACAAAGAAAGAAACAAAGAAAATAAGTGAAGTAGGGCATAGGAGAGATGGAAAGATAAAAATGTGATTAGATAAAGGAAATTCAGAGTCCTTGAACATGGAAATAGAGTAAATTTAGATACTGGGAAATCAGAGTATTTCAGGGAACATCAACATGTATGTTGAAATTCCCCTAGAATGAAAGAAAGAATTAAAGTGGAGAGTCAGACTATGAGCCAGGCAATGAACTCATTAAGAAAGGGGGGAAAATGACAGATACCAAAATACGAGTTAGATGCTCTATTTGGATTGAACAAACCTCAAAGGAGGAGAGATTACTTCTCAGAGACCTTAGCAGAGGGGGAGTATGGCAAGCAGCAATGAGGAGCAGGAAGTTCTAATCATGACACCATCATGACCAGGGAATCAGCATAGTAGGGAAAGTTCAACCTGTACTGAAAATGATGGTCAAGGATGCAGTGTCATCAGAAGAGTCAAGTGTCAGTGAGTGCCAAAACATAGAAGGGGGAAAAATGGAAGAAGTTTAAAATGAAAGTAATATTTGTTCAGGAAACGTTAGGTATTTTCTTATCTGGTGGCTTATCACTGATCTCTCAAAAACACTTAAGTTCTGGGACTCTAGGAGCCAAGGGAAGTGAGCTGCATGTTAGCAATACCTCCCTGGTATGCTTTTCCTTTTGGAAATACCATTGCTTGAGGACAAATAAATATAAGCTTTTTTCTTTTAGCCTGTTAGGGTTTCTAGTGATCACCTGTCCTTGTTAAAACTTCTCTCCAATGGAATATCTCACTCTATAGTGAATAATTATTGCATTAGCAATGGGAAAGGACTTATTTATGTCACATTAATAGCTTGAATAAAAGTAGCCTTTTCCCCAGTACTGACCTGATCTGGGCTGCAGGTCCATTTGTAGTTTCCCCTGCACTCAGTAAGACAATAGTGTAGATAGGTCTGTATCTCAAAGAGATCATAAAAAAGGGGGAAGGACCCATATGTACAAAATTATAATAGTTCTTTTGTGGTGGAAAAAATTGGAAATTGAGGGGGTGTCCATTAATTGGGGAATGGCTGAACAAGTTATGGTATATGAATGTAATGTATTGTTCTATAAGAAATGATGAGCAGGACGATTTCAGAAAAACCTGGGAAGATTTACATGAACTGGTGCTGAATGAAGTGAGCAGACCCACTGCACACAGCAACAACAACATTGTGCGATGACCAACTTTGATAGACTTAGCTCTTCTCAGCAATGAAATGATCTAAGACAATTCCAAGACTCATGAGGGAAAATGCTATCTATATTTAGATAAAGAATTACGGAGTATGAATGCAGTTGAAAGCATACTATTTTCTCTTTTTTGTTTGTTTTTTCTTTCTTGTGGTTTTTCCCTTTTGTTCTGATTCTTCTTTCACAACATCACTAATGTAGAAATATGTCTAATAGGATTGTACTATATAGCCTGTATCAGATTGCATACCATCTTGGGAAGGGTAGAGGGGAGGGGAGGGAGAGGAAAAAATTTAGGACTCAAAATCTTATAAAAGTGAATGTTGAAAACTATCTTTACATGTAATTGGAAAAATAAAATACTATTAAGTAGGGGGTCGGGGTGGAAGGTAGTATAGAGCCACTTGTCAGATTTAAGGATGAGGAAAAATAAGGTTTTTTTGTGACACTTCATTATGCCCTCAGCTGTCACCTCATTCTCTTTTTAAAAACTTTCCGTAGTAGCTATTTAGAACTAGAAAGGAACTTAACCAATGCCCTTATTATGCTGATGTGCAAACTGCAACTCAGAGAGATTTATTAATTTGCCCAAAGTCACACAGATAAGTAGCAAAGACATTCTACTGTAGGTCTTCTGATTTTAAATCAACTTTAAAAATAAGTTATTGGGAGCCAAGATGGTGGAGTAAAAGCAGTGATTTGCTTGAGCTCTCCCCCAAACCCCTCTAAATACCTGTAAAAATGGCTCTAAATAAATTCTAGAGCAGCAGAACCCACAAAAAAAACAGAGTGAAACAAATTTCCAGCCCAAGACAACCTGAATGGTTAATTAGAAAGGTCTATTGCGTGGGGCTGGGAGAGGAGCACAGTTCAACATAGTCTGTGCAGGCAAAGATGAGGCCTCAACAAACCTGGAGCAGGCCTCAGAGGACTGAAACACAGGCAGCTATGACAGTTTCCAGACTTCTCAACCCATAAACACCAAGACAATTTAGAAGGTTGGTGGGAAAGGCCTGTGACTGTGGTAAGAAAGAAGCTTAGTCCTAGTCCCGGTCCTGGTACAGCCCGGGGGCAGAAACTGCTTCCAGTACTGTCAGCCCACAGACAGGGCGAATCAAGTGGCTGATCAGAGGGAGATTGTAGGGCTCTCTTTGATGGTGGTGAGGCAGGAATCTTTTGCTTTGCCAGTGCTTGGATCTGGATCACAGTTCTAGGTGAGGATCCTGGGGCATGGTGGAGCTTGTAGTGGCAGTGGAAAGGGAATCCTCCTCACAGTTCCAAAGCAGAAAAGAGTGCTTGTGGTCACTCTTAGACCAGAGCACAGGCCAGGAAAGGAGTAAACACCTTGCCCTTGATCATACCACCTCAGAAGAACTAAAAATTTACAGGTATCTAGAAGTATCTCTGAAAACAGTTGCACAAAACTCCTGAAGTTTGGGACAATACATTTTCCACACTGGAAGCAGACCCCTACCTTAACAAAGAGTTTAAAACTCAAGTAAGTGGCTGGGAACATAAGTAAACTACGCAAAAAAGTCAGACCATAGAATCTTTCTTTGGTGACAAAGAAGATCAAAACATAAAACCAGAAAAATAAGCTATTGATTTTTTTTACATTAGAAGTATAATGTAAGCAAACAAAACAAAGCAAACAAAAAAAAAATCTAACACACTGGCCTTAGATGATCATTTATGTCACATTCCATGTCTATGCCCTGGCAAAAAGAAAGAGATTTATCTCATAATCAATCCTCTAGACTGATTCAATTCCAATCTGGAATCAAGATTCATTAGGTTCATCAGCATCTTGATAAGACTGATTTATACTTCCAGTAATGTTTATGTATGTGTGTGTCCAGGAAACCATCTCTTTCCTTTTTATTTATGGACCCTAAATTATTTCCTATATTAGTAAAGCTGCTAGCAATCTTACTAAGAAGGTGAAAAGAAAATTCAGAGTTGTACCAAAATTCCCCACAGATGTATTTCAGGTTTTCCTAATATTTTTGTGTCATATTACCTCGAGTGGTTGTGTCCACATAGAGCAAGCAAAATGGAGAGTTCAAGCCATGATTTAAATTATTTAAGCAAAAACTCTGCTACTGAAGAAAAAGTATTTTTTTGCATTTTAATTATTTAGATTAGATGAGTACATTTATCTAGTTCAGTGATCCCTGTCTCTGGTGCATGTAAACTCAGTTTTAGATACATAAATTTTTCCAACAATATTCTCTCTCACTTCTGACAACAGATATAGAAGAAATATAGGTAGAAAATACTGATGCATAGATTTTCAAAGAAATAAATCATATTTAATAAATCCACAAATAATTCTTTACCAAAAGAAATACTCCAGGAGAGAGGGGCAAAACATTCAATGTCTTCTCTTTAGGATTTTATTTAAGAAAAAAATGTGTCCTCTCTATTGTTTTAGCCAACTAAGACAAATTGCAACCATGTCGATGCCCAGCAGAATGAGTTTAGTTGCAATAGCAAAAAAAAAAAAAAAGATAACTCTAGGACAGTGGGTTGACTGTCTCAAATTCATTAACTAATGTTGCAGCACATCTGAGTGGATACTCTTCTACCTGTAAGAACTTTGATCCTACTATTGTGAGGCCACTTAGCAAACAATGATTTGAATCAACCTGCAGATTTCTTTTTACTTAGAAGGGCCAGATCGATGATTATAAGCAAAGCAATATTATTGGTTAGGTGTAGCACGAATATACTTTTTTTAAAAAAATAACTAGAAAGTCTGTGAAGAGGCTCAAATTAGAATCCAGAATCTTAACCACATATTCTGACTTTATTGTCTTTGAGTTTCTGAATCCCAACTACACTCCAATACATTAGAAAAACCATGAATTAGTATAACCATCCAAAATATCAGTTTGGAGTTATGCAAGAATAGTGACAAAACTATCTATGCCATTTAACCTAGTGATCTGCCTACTGGACACATGTATCAGGGAAATCAAAAATAGAATCAAAGGCTTAAAATATTCAAAGGGACACCTGTAGCGGCAAAGAACAAAATAAGTGCCCATTAATTGGATAATACCTAAAGAAATCTATAGTATATAAGGGTAATGAAATATTATTATTCAGTAAGTAATAATATGAAAATAGTATGAAAAATTCATAAAAACTTAAAAATATTTTTCTGAACTGATATAGAACAAAGTACAAAGAACCGAAAGAATTGGCTATACAATGATTATAATAATGTAAATGAAAAGAGCACTGAAAAGTGCTCTTTTTTGAACTCTTCATTAATGACAAAATAAGGAAAACAGAGAGGTGGGGACTAGTAGGCAAAAGGTTATTTATATTATCAGATATTTTTGCTCAATTATTATTCTTTGTCACATAGGAACATTTTAATCTAGTGGCAGGGATGAGGTGAAAGGTCTTTTTCTTCTTTTTCCAAAATGACCGTTACAAAGACAAAATGAATTAATAAGATGTATTTTTAAAAAACAAAACAAGTTATTCTATTAACTTGACTGGTTGCTTTCATTCTCCAAAAGAATCTTTGGACTTCCAAAACTCATTAGCCTCGGGACAGATGCTCATCTTCTCATAGCTAGAAATTATCTACTCCTCTATTTAAAATGCAGTCTCTATTTGAAAGGTATTATCTCAGGTCTTTGCTATTGTTCTGCATTCATAAACTCCCCCAAGAATTATTCATCATCTGTTGTTAATAGAAAAATTTCCCTGTCATTTGTTTGCAGGTTGTGACCTAATTTTAATGATATGTGGAGACCAGACTCTAGCATACTGCTTGTTCAAAGACAACTTTATCCACTCTGTTCTGGAAGATTTTTAAGAGACTCTTGCTTCCGTATCTAGAAGATCTAATTTTCACTGTATCAGAATTGAACTTATACTGTACTTGACTTCTTTTTATATCCATATACAAAGTTCAGTTTATCTACGGAACATGAATATAAAAAGAAGAGCAGAAATCCTAGATCGTACTCATGAACAATAGACCGACTAAATATTGTGGTGCTTGTGTCATGGAGAGAAAACTATTTCAGCTTTGTCTTTGTTTTAAAGTATTGTTGATGCCTTTTGTTTTTACATCGTATTCATAGGATCATAGATTAAATTCTGGGAGGGATGCCAGCAATCATCTAGTTCAACTCCCTCATTTTTCAGTTGAAAAAACTGTAGTCAAGACAAGCTAATGACTTGCCCAAAGTCACACAGGTAATAGATAGTAGAGTCAATATTTGAACTCAAGCCCTCTGATTCCAGAACCCATATGCTTTCTACTGTACCAAAAATCACTTCCCTGACTAACCTATTCAGGGAGCCATTCCTTGTTTAAAAAAAAAAAAAGACATAGTTTAACAACACTGTCATATCAACCCTAGACCAAATGAAATGTGCATTATGCCCGTGCATTAAGTGTATTAACATTCTATACCCATAGTCCATCACTTTCACCATAAAAGGGGACTGAGGTACAAAGAGGTACAAAGAGAATGATTTTGATAGAGGAAATGGCAGTTTACTACAGGTTTAGTACAACTGAGGCAAGTCAAATCAGTCTGTCTTAAAAGCAGTAGTGCTCTCATCTCCTTTTTCATCTAGTAAAAATATTACCTCTATCTCAGGACTTGTCAGATATTTGCCTTCATTTTTCTTAGTACAGAGTTAACTGGGATGTTTACTTAGTAGGGATGGTCATTCATAAAAATCCATCCATCAAAAATCCTGACTTCTGTTTGTTCATTTGACATATTCAAGATGATCATTCTAAGATCTATGTGACACCTCCTTTACTCGTTGACAAAATTTAGATCAACTTGAAACCATTATAGAAGAGATTCAGTCCAATCCAACAAGCATTTATTAAGACCTCCTACATGGAAGGCCCACTTCTGACACATACTAACATGGTGACTTTGGGCAAGTCAGTTAACGTTTTCATTAAACTCCAAAACCTTACTGCCACTGCTCCAATGAAAGAGCATGTTAGTTCTTTTAGGTAAAGATATTCTTTTGCTCTTGAACCCCAAACTCTATTCTCTAGCAAATTATCTTGCTACAAATGCCTAACCAATCTTGCTCTTAAACATAAGAAAAGGTATGAACCAGGACCACTATTTTAGAAAAATGCACTAAATATATGATTGAACAAGGATACATGAACATAACTTTGGGTGAGAAAATTCCCTCTACCAATGCAGACAGGTAGAAAGTTGCCTGGGAGTGGTGAGAGATTAAGTGATTTGCCCAGAGTTACAGACAAGATGGTTTAGAGGCAGTGCTTGAATTCATTTCATCTTGACTCTAAAATGCAGTTTTCTATCCATTATACCATGCTGCCTCTGATTTTTATGAAAAGTAATGTGGGACAATGGAAAGTGTACTAGAATTGAAGTCAGAGGTATTATATATATTTGTATTACCAAACTACCCAAGCATTACTTTACAGAGCTAGGAAAAAATGAAAATTGAAATTCAACTGGAGGAACAAAAGATTCAAGAAACTCAAAGGGAATGAAAAATTAATGAAAAAATCAAATAAAAATGAAGTTACTAAAAAATTAAATTAAAATAAAATGATGAAATGAAATAACGAAAAAAAAGAATGAAGGAAGGGTGACCAGCAGTATCAGATGTCAAACAATACTACAAAGCAGTAATCATTAAAAACTCTCTGGCACTGATTGGTTAAAAAAAAAAAAAGATTGATCAGTGGAACAGATCATATATACAACATGCAGAAACAAAGTAGTGTGGTAGTCTATACCCAGCTACTGGGGTAAAAAACTCACTATTCTACCCAAAACTCCTAGTAAAACTGGAAAACAGTCTGGCAGAAATTAGATTTAGACTAACACCTCATACCATATACTAAGATAAGATAATAATGACTAAGTCATATATCCATTTGGATACATGTAAGATCATGACCAAATTAGAGGAGCAAGGAAAGGGAAAGAAACAAGCATTTAGAAGGCACCTACTATGTGCCAGGCACTGTGCTAATTGCTTTACAAATATTATCTCATTTTATTCTCACAAAAACCCTGGGAGGTAGACGCTATTATCATTCTCATTTTTCATTTGAAGAAACTGAGGTAGACAAATGTGAAGTGACTTGTGCAGAGTCACACAGCTAGTATGTGTTTGAGGCCAGATTTGAACTCAAGTTTTTTTGACTTTAGGCCCAGCACTCTATCCACTGTGCCATCTAATTCCTCAGAAGGAAGAAAATACCTTTTGCAAGCATAGATAAAGAAAGAGTTCATGACTAAACAAGGGATAGAAAGGATCACAGAAGACACAATGAATAATTTTGGTTACACAAAATTGAAAGTTTGCATAAATAAAACCAAAACAGTTAATATTAGAAAAGAAATAGTTAACTGGAAAAAAATAAATCCTTGTAGCAAGTTTCTCTGGAAAGGACTCATATCCAACATATGAGTTATACATTTATTGACTTTGCCCTACTGATGCAATTTGATTTTGCAACTGATTCAAATTTATAATAACAAGAGCTATTCTCCAATATATAAATGGTCAAAATATATAATCAGGAAGTTTTCAAATAAAAAAACACAAGCTATCAAAAATGCTCCAAATCAGTAAAAATCAAAGAAATGCAATTAAAATAACTCTTAAGTTCCATCTTATATCTATGACATTGGCAAAGATGACATAAAAAGGAAATAATGAATGTTGAAAGGACTGCCAAAGAACAGGCACAGCAGTGCATTATTTATAAAGTTGTGAATTGGTCCAGCCATTCTGGAAAGTAATTTGAAAATATGTCCAAAAATTCTAACTAAACTGTGCATGACTTTGAACAACAATGCCACAAATAGACCTATACCCCAAAGAAATCAAAGAAAGAGGAAAAGGATATTTTAGCAGCTCATTTTGTAGTGGCAAAGAACTGAAAACTAAGGAAGTGTTCATCATTTGAATAATGGCTGAACAAACTATTACATATGGTTTTAACATTATTGCATCAGAAGAAATAACTAAAGGGGTGGTTGCAGACCAACTTGGGATGACTTGTATGAACTGATTCGGAGTGAAGTATGTAGAACCTGAAGCAATTTATACAATGTCAAGCATGTAAGGAAAAGCAACTTTAAAAGACTTAAGATCTCTGATCAATCAATGATCCACTGATTCCAGATGACCAATGAATCCTACTACCCATCTCCTGACAGAGAGGGGAGGGATTCAAGATGCCGAATAAGACATATTTTCAGATACAGGCAATATGGGGATTTGTGTTATTTGACTATGCATATTTGTTATGGGAAGCTAGGTTGTGCAGTGGATAGTGTGCTGGGCCTGAAGTCAGGAAAGACTCACCCTTCTGAGTTCAAATATGACCTCAGACACTTACTAACTGTGTAATACTGGGCAAGTCACTTAACCCTATTTGCCTCAGTTACTTATCTGTAAAATGGTCTTGAGAAGGAAATAGCAAACTACTCCAATATCTTTGCCTAAAAAGCCCCAAATGGGGTCACAAAGAGTCAGACATAACTGAAAAATATTTGTAACAAGAATTTTTGTTTTCTTGTTTTTTCAGTGCAGTAGATGGGAGGGAGAGAAGGATTAGAGGTCCAGTAGCCTCCCCCAAAAGAAAGAAAAGAGCATTGAAGCATTTTTAATGCACGGAAGGTCAGAAAGGATTACTAATAAGTAGGATAGATGTGAAAGTCATATGTTGAATTCATTATACATTAAAAATCAAACTCTACATAATCAATATTCACAATTTCACATATAAACTTCCTTTTCTGAGTGATGCATAAGGAATTTTTTAAAAATTTATTTTTTAAAAAGAATTGGAAAGTGGAGTCAGAGAATCTATATTTAAGTACTATTCCTGCCACTTAATGGCTAGGACTCTGCCAAGCAATATTTGTAACTATTCTGTCTCATTGAGTTGTTGTGAGTAAAGTGCTTTGAAAATCATTAAGTTTTATATAAATGTGAATTATTATTTTGTTGAGAGAGGAAGAATGCTAGAATGAAAAAAAGACATAGCTTTGGAGTCATGAAGACTTGGGTTCATGTCCTGTCTCTGACTGAGATTGGTCAGAAGATCCTGAGCAATCTCTCAGTGTCTCAGCAACTCTCAATAACTCTAAGTTACAGAGCAGGGGTCCATCTGCACTGGTGGATGGGGTTTCCTAATATATATATATATATATATATATATATATATATATATATGTATATATTTGTGTGTGTGTGTGTGTGTGTGTACACAGCTATGTCCAAATTAGCTCAGATAATGAATTCAGTGAAACGGTTGTATTATTTGAATTCACACTGCACACACACCCTCACACACTCATATATATGTATGTAATATGTATTTTAATGGCTCTATGAACGTGAAAATTAAATTTGCTCTCTTCATTGTTTCTTTTTTTGCTTCCTGAACATTGGATTCACATTGACATTGAAAGTAATAAATATGTAGCTCATCCATAGTGGTCTTGGGTATTATTTGTTTATCATTTTGACTAAGAAAACAGCTTTCTCAGAGTGGAAAGAAAATCCTTTCAGATTAACCTTGAAATAGTCAGAAAAAAGAAATAATTACTAACATGAGAACATATAGAAAAAAGGGCAGACTATTAGAGATCACCATTAGATCAGCATTTTGGTGAACAGGATGGTGAACATGGTGATGGTGAACAGGAGACTCCTGGGAAAAGGTAAAGAAGAAGAGCTGGCTGGAAATCTTCAATAAGTACAACTCAGGGGCCAATGGTGAAACATCAGTTAAGGGAAATGTGAGAAAGATAAATATGGGTAATAAAAAGGTGTTACAGCAAGGAACAGCATTTAACCAGGCTGGGAAGAGGAAATACAGGGATTCTGTGGATTCTATAGCACTACATTGTACAGGAGAGGAGGCACTTTTTAGAGCTGTCACCACCAAGAATGCTAAATGGAAATTAATAAATTGCAATCTCAGTTTCCAAATTACTTTAATTACTAATTACTTTGCAGAAGCTTCAGAATAGCCTAGGAGGGAGAGGCAGAAATCTCACAAGAGTAAAAGTTTGTGGTCTTCATTGATACACATTTAGCAAATTAAAATTCCAGAAGTATGATCCCATTGGTACAGAAAACTCCAGGTGTGGCTTCTTCCACCATCACAGATCAAAAATTCTTCTTTAGTTTGTTTTAGGGAACCACCAAAGGCACCAAAAGATAAAGTTCCTCATTGATGGTCACACAGCTAAAATATGTCAAAGATAAGACTACCTAACTCCAAGGTTGTCTCGCTCTATCACTCCAAGATGCTTCTCTGTTCTATACTTACTGTATGCTATTGCATGTTAGTTCACATCATCCACTATTACATTGTAAATTCTAACAGAGTAGGGACAAAGTCTTAAATATCTTTGTATCTTTCCCATTGCCTAGCACAGTGTTATACACATAGTAGGGACTTCACAAATAAGCTGCTTTAGGAGGCAGTAAGGGCCCCCTTTCTAGAGGTCTTTGAACAAAGACTGAATGACCATTGTTGGGCATTTAGATAGGTGGATTTTTTTTTGTTTTGTTTTGTTTTGTTTTGTTTTGTTTTGTTTTGTTTTGTT
>NW_020946557.1:22240645-22251553 GCF_900497805.2 Vombatus ursinus | reverse complement strand
TTTTGTTTTGTTTTGTTTTGTTTTGTTTTGTTTTGTTTTGTTTTGTTTTGTTTTACCTTATTGGACTGAGGTCTCTTCTAGCTCTGAGATTTCCTGATTCTGTGAGCCTTTCTGAACTAAAATCCTCATCCCCATGTTCTTATAACACTTTCCCCTCAGAAATTCCTAAACTGCCCTAAATAAGTTTTGTTAAATGAAAATTATCATCGAGAGTGAAATAATCATAATCCAGGAAGAGTAAGTTACCCTAGTAAATAGGAATGTGATTGTTCATAGGCACAGAACAGTCATAATATTAGGTTATTCTAAATCTTCTATAGTATGGCTTCATCAGTCAGGTTATTCCTCCGATTAGGACTCCATCTGTTCAGGTAATTACTAATGCTTTAATCTTTCCTTTTATTTCCTTCTGCCAATCAGAAGAACAAGCTGTGGTCTTTTCTCTTTCACTCATTGTTATGGCTACTATTATTATCTACCTGATGATATTGCTTACCATTGACTGATTTGGGGAAATAAAATTGGGATCTGAGTTGTAGCATTGAAAATATATTATTGCATTGCAAGAAAAAAAGTAAATTGCCAACTTAGTGTTCAATGTCATTATCTCGCCCTCGACTGTGAGCTTTGGGGAGGCTAGTGTCACCACTTGCCTCCCTAGATCCATATTTCACTTTATAAACATTAAGGCACTACAAAAGGGTAAGCTGTTGTTATTTTTATATTAATAACAGGGAAAGACTCAGTCAAACATTTTCCATAATGCACTTATTAACAGAGCCCAGGGCTTTTTCACCTCCCTGTGTCATTACCTCTGTGATCTAAGAAGATGGCCAAAACACTCACTAACTTATTTCCACATCTCACAGACAGACATGCTGTAACAAGACCCAGACCTGAAGGATCCACTTCCCCTTAAAACAAATACAGAAGACAAACTTACTAGTCTTTGAACTCCCTGAAGTTTAAACCAATGGGATTTATAAGTGCTCACACATGGGGACATAGGGCAGAATGCCCAGATCATCTCTGGGGCAGAAGCTATCTAGATGTGTGACCCTGTCTCAATGTCCTAAGCTGTAATTTGCTGGGAAGGAACAATAAAATCCCTGTGGTTTCTCCAGAACTGCATGGGCTAGTCTGTTGATAACCATCACCAAGCGTGGCTGTAGCATTGCCTTAAATGGCACTATTCCTAACAGTCTGCTGGGGAGTAATTAAGAACTGTTGCTCCACTGTGGCCATGTGGTCCCTGTCACACTCTATGCCTAGGTATTACAGAGAACTAATAAAACAACATGGAGTTTTAGAAGGTGCATGTAATAGTGAGGGGGTGTTAAACAACACTAGTCTGCTATGATGACACCATTTATCTGTAGAAGATAGAAGCAAGGTCTTAAGGATGAATATAAAAGAGTTATATCATCTTCTAAAAAAAGTGTCAAACAAGGAAGATTTTTTTAAATTTTATAAAAAAAGGAAGAGGCAATGATATTAAGACAGAAACAGATCAATCAATTGACTAGAAAACTAACAAATCAAAAATCGCAACAAAATGCCAAAATAGAAATTCTAGAAATCAAAGATTAATAAAACCAAAGAAAGAAAAATTGAACTGATAAATACAATTAGAAACTTAAAAAAAATCAAATAAACCATTAGATTGTCATTTTTAAAAAGAAAAGAGAAAAACCAAATTGCCAGCATCAAAAATGAAGAAAGGGAATATATAACACATGAAGAAGAAAAAAGGAAATATTAGAAATCTTTTTGCCTAACTATATCCTAAATAAACTGACAAATGAAATAAATGTTTACAAAAAAATAAGATGCCCAGATTAACAGAGCAAGAAATGGGTAATTTAAACTATCCAATCTCAGAAAGAGCATGCCATAAATGAACTCCTAAAGAAAAAAAAAACAGGAATGCATTAATTTAAAAGTGAATTTTTTTCTAAAATTCAAAGAACAATTAGTTCCAACATTACATGAACTGTGTGCAAAAAAATAAGAATGGAAGGATCCTACCAAATTTTTCCTACAATATAAGTGTGGTCTTGATATCTAAAGCAAGGAGAGACAAAACAGTAAAAGAAAACATTGCACCAACTTTCTTAATGAATATTGACACAAAAATAAACATTAATAGACAGCAGCAAATAAAAAATCCCAACTAAACACCAAACTAGAAATACTGAAAGTAGAAGAAATTAACAAAATTGAAAGCAAAAACAACAACAATAACAACAACATTGAATTGATAAATAAAATTAGGAACTGTTTTTAAAAAAACAATAAAATAAACAAGCCATTAGGTAGTCACTACATACTATCAACCAGTTGGATTTAAACTAGTAATTCCAGGTTAGTTCAATAGGAAAAGTATCAACATTATGGACCACATTAATGATAAAAATTATATTAATAAGAAACAATAAACATAATATGAATATTTTAATAGAGATAGAAAAAAATTGACAAAACACAGCACATCCTAATGTTAAAATCATTTAAAAGCATAGAAATAAAGACAGAGTTTACCAGAATATAAAATGGATAATTTTGATTACCTTAAATTAAATCATTTTGGCACAAACAAAAGCAATGCACCCAAGGAAAACAGGAAAGCAGGAAACTGGGGAGTAGGGGGGGGATTTTACAGCAAATTTCTCTGGAAAATGCTTCATTTCTCAAATATGTAGAGAACTGAGTCAAATTTATTAGAATATGAGTCATTCCCTAATTGATAAATGGCCAAAATCAGTTTTCAGAAAAAGAAATTAAAACTATCTAGAGTCATATAAAAATGCTCTAAATCACTATTGATTAGGGAAATACAAATTTAAAAAACTCTGAGGTACCACTTCATAATTTTTAAATTGGATAATGTGACAGCAAAGGAAAATGACAAATTTTGGAGGGGATATGGAAAAATTGGGATGCTAATGCACTGTTGGTGGAGTTGAAAATTGATCCAACCATTCTGGAGAGCAGTTTGGAACTATCCCAAAGGACTATAAAACTGTGCATAACCTTTGTTACAGCAATATCATCAGTAGGTCTGCATCCCAAAGAGATCAAAGAAAAAAGAAAATGACCTCCATGCACAAAAATATTATATCAGATCTTTTTGTGGTGGCAAAAAATTGGAAATTGAGGGAATGCCCATCAGTTGAAGAATGGCTGAACAAGTTGTGGTATATGACTGTGATAGAATACTATAATGTTATAAGAAATGACAAGCAGAATGGTTTCAGAAAAAGCTGGGAAGATTTATATGAACTGATACAAAGTGAAGTGAGCAGAACCAGGAGAACATTGTACACAGTAATGACAATATTCTATGATAATCAACTGTGAATGATTTAGCTACTCTGATCAGTACAATGATTGAAGACAATTCTGAGGGACTTAGGATGAAAAATGCTATCCATCTCCAGAGAAAGAACTAATGGAATCCAAATACAGATTGAAGCATAATTTTTTCACTTCATTTTTTTTGTTTGTTTTTGCAACATTGCTAACATGGAAATATGTTTTGCATGATTTTACATGTATAATTGAGATCACATTTCTTGCCTTTAGAATGTGCAAAGGAAGGAAAGGCGAGAGAGAAAGCATTTGGAACTCAACATTTTAAAGAAATTAATGTCAAAATAAATAAATTAATAATATATTAAAACTTTTAAGTCTAGAAATAAATGTATCTTTCCTTAATATATTAAATAGTACATATCTAAAATGAAGAGCCAACATTATATGTAATAGAGATACATTAGATGCCCTTCCAAAAAGATCAGGGTTAAAGTAAGTACATTATCATCACTATTATTTGATATAATATTAGAAATTCAAGTTATATAAATAGGATAAGAAAAGGAATTGAAGCAATAAGCATAGACAAAAAGAAAATTAAATTATCACTTTTTGCAGATGATACAATAGCTAACTGAGAAAGCCCTAGGGAGTTAACTAAAAAAATTTAAATAATGATTTTGGCAAAGTAAGAGTATATAAATTAGGACCACAAAAATCAATAGCTTT
Source organism: Vombatus ursinus (assembly GCF_900497805.2). Taxonomy (NCBI): domain Eukaryota; kingdom Metazoa; phylum Chordata; class Mammalia; order Diprotodontia; family Vombatidae; genus Vombatus; species Vombatus ursinus. Next base: position 22,247,509 of record NW_020946557.1, on the reverse strand, counting down.
TCTGTATATTATCAACAACTTTTAGCAGGAAGAAAAAGAAAGATATATTCCAATCAAATAACCACAGAATATGTAAAATAATTAAGAGACTACCTACCAAAGCTACTGAGGGACTATATGACTACAACTACAAAACATGCTTTTCAGAAATAGACAGTCCCAAATAATTGGAGATATATTAAATGCTTATTGTTGAGCTATGTCAATATAATAAAAACAATATGCAAATTAATTTACTTATTAAGTGCAATACTAGTCGAACTAATGTATTACATTCAAAGAGTAGGGAAAAAATTAATATTCATCTGAGAAAAAACCCTCATATCTTATGGAAAATAATGAAAATAATGGAAAGAAATGGGCACAGTAGTACCAAATCTAAACTACTACAAGGCAGTAATCAATAAAACAATTTCTTATTGGATAAGAAATAGAAGATTAAGCACACAAGATCCAGAAGAAATTGAATTAAGTACTATAATATTCAATAAACCTAGGGATATAAACCACTGAGATAAGGACTCATTATTTTACAGATATTTCTGGGAAAATTAAAAAGGAGTCTGGGAGAAATTAGACTTAGACCTTTCACACCACATATCATAAAAAGCTCTAAATGGATACGTAACCTAGATATAAAAGATCATATCATAAACAAATTAGAGGCTCAGGAGAGGAGACACCTTTCACAACTATAGCTAGAGGAAGAGTGCATGACTAAACAAGGAATACAGTTGCTCATAGGAGGTAAATTGGATAATTTTGATTTTACAAAATAAAAAAGTTTTTGCACAAACAAAATCAATTCGGTTAGCATTAGAAGGGAAACAGTTAACTATGAAATAATATTTGAAGAAATTTTTCAGATAAAAATTTGCTACCCAAGCTATATGGAAAATTGATATAAATATATAAGAACAAGAGCCATTTCCCAATAAATAAATGGTCAAGGGAGATGAATAGGCAATTCTCAAAGGATGAAATTCAACCAATCAACAATTATATGAAAAAAATGTTCCAATGTATGTAATGGGGTACTGGCCAATAACAGCCTAGTCCCTAGGAAAATAACCAGCATGCACTTCCTGATATAATTCCTGTACATGGATGTTTGGTGAGTCTATGTAAGGTATTCTATGACTGTTTCCTGTCCTTATATTGGGGACAAGGAGGGTTCTTTTGATTAGCTAATAAGTCAGAACTGAATACAACTATGAATACAACTGAACACAAAAGGCCCCAATAACTTGATCTCTGTCTCTTTTTCCTCCCTAGCAGAGTTAAGTGAGGAGTAAAAATTGCTATGGGCCTCTGGGTGGGAGAGGGCCTTGGATTCATTCTCCCCTAGTTGTCAGGAAATAATACTCCCTCCATTACATATTCATGGAAGCAGTCCAGTCACACAGCATATGGAGAGATTATATCAGGCAGAACACGCTACCATGTTCCAAAGAATTGGGATCTAATTGCCCAGTACCCACTTACGCTAATAATTAGAAAAATGCAAATTTAAACAGCTTTGATATTCCACCTAACACCCATCAGATTTGCAAAAATGACAAAAAAGGAAAATGATAATTGTTGAAGAAGCTATGAGAGGACAAGCACACTAAAGACAAGAACACTCCTTTTTGTTATAGGAAAGAATTGGAAGTTTTTTCCTTAAGCTGATCTAGAGGCATAGAATGATATCAACAGTCAATATATGGACTTGTTTTTTATATGACTATACCTATTTATTGTAAGAGAAGGTTTTTATTTTTCCTTCAGGTGAGTAGTGATAGAACAGTGACTGTGATCCTGAAAAAAAGGAAAAAGAGAAAAGCGCATGAGTGAATCATTTTAAAAGATGGAAGAAAGTTCAGAAGGGGACATAAACAGAGGAGCATTGGAACTGGCATGATAAATTTAAATTTTATGGGGAAAAAAGCTCCACATCATTGGGGGAAAATAAACTACATAGAGCAAAAGCTCATGGTTTCATATACAATTACATTTTAATTTCTTTAATTATATTAAAATGTTCATTTTTGTTGATGTTTATAAAGTTCATAATAAAAATTTTTTAAAAGAATACTATCAGGAGCCAAAGTCAGTAAACGAGCATTTATTAAGTGTTATGTGCTGGGGTTACAAAAGCAAGCAGAATGAAAAGTAGTCCCTATCCTCACAGAGTTAACATTCTGATGAGGGAAGACATAAAAGAAAGGGAGATACATGGAAGATATCTATGGGAAATCCTCTTTTTTTTCTTTTCTTTTCTTTTCTTTTTTTTTTTTTTTTTTGGTGAGGCAACTGGGGTTAAGTGACTTGCCCAGAATCACACAGCTAGTGAGTGTTGTGTGTCTGAGGCTGGATTTGAACCACCCTGACTCCAGGCCTGGTGATCTATCCACTGCACCACCTAGCTGCCCCTGCGGGAAATCTTAAGGGGGTGCCTATGAATTGGGAATCAATAAACATTTATTGTTGTTTTTCAGGCATGTTCCACTCATCATGACCCTGTGGGTTATACTGTCCACGGGATTTTCTTGGCAAAGATACTGGAGTGGTTTGCCATTTCCTTCTCCAGGGGATTAAGGCAAACAGAGGTTAAGTGACTTGGCAAGAGTCACACATCTAGAAACTGTCTGAAGCTGGATTTGAACTCCTAATTCCAAGCCCAGTACCCTATCTACTGAGCCATCTAGCTGCTTCAGACATTTATTTAGCACAAACTATGTGCCAGAGTAAGCACAAAAGATACAAAAAGAGACAAATAACAGTTCCTACCCTTAAGGAACTTACAATCTAATAGGGGAGACAACATATAAATAAATATATATAAAGCAAACTATATTGGATAAATAGAAAACAATTAACAGATGGATAGCACTGGAAGTAAGGGTATGGGGAAGGCTTCCTGTAGGAGGTGAGATTTTAGATGGGACTTAAAGAAAGCTAGGGAGGTAAGTAGTCAGAGTGGAGAAGGGAAAGCATTTCAGACGTGGAGGAGAGCCAGAGAGGGTTGCCAGAGCCAAGAGATGAAGGAAATGGTTGAACAAATTATGTTATATGTACATAATGGAAAAATGTCATACTTTAAGAAATTATTAAAGTGACAGTTTCAGAGGAAGACTCTGAGAAGACTCTGGGAAGGCTTATATGAACTAATGTAGAGTGAAGTAAACAGAACCAGGAGAACAATTTACACTATACAACATTGTAAAAATGAGAAATCTGAATGACACCACGATCAACTATGATTCCAGAGGGCCCATGATAAGGAACGAGACTCCCCTCCTGACAGAGAGATGGTGGGCCAAATATGCAGAATGAGACACATGTTTTTGGATGTGGCCAATTTGAGATTTTGTTTTGCTTGAGCATACATATTTGTTATGAGGATTTTGTTTTTCTTTTTTCGGTAGCTGTGGAAAAAGGAGACTGCTAAGAGTGACTTCATGGAAAAGATAGAAGTCCAGAGCCATACGAAGGCCTCCACACAAAAGACTGTAGCATATTTTAATGCTGGCATCAACACTTAAGTTTTATCACCAACTCCCAGAGTTGGTTACTTCTCTGCTGGCATAAAGTTGATAGACTCTTGATCAAGAGAAGTTAGTTATTTCTCTACAAGACTGTAGGAGCTTATATTCATTTTTCTGAATATTGAGTTAGGGTTTGAGGGAAGTGAGAATAATTTGATTTCCTGTTTATTTCCCCAATTTGGCCTCAATTAAATATTTTCCTTTTTGATTTGTTACTTTTGTGAGGTCTGTTTACATACATTATGTGCTGGAATGTCTAAAACTTATTTGCTTTATTAGAATTATCCAAATTATCTCAGAATCCCAAGTAGCAAAGGGTTCCAGAGTTGAGGTAGGGCCTGATTATACAAGAATTCATATACAACCTATAAGGTCTTGGATTAATGAATAAGCAGCGGGAATAGTGTGGAAAGGACAAATAAATGCAAGAGACATTTCAAAGTAATTTTTAACAATATTTGGTGACTAATTTAATATATTGGAATATGGGTAATGATCCCCTGGACAGTAAAAGAGAAGCAAGGACAGGAAGTTGATCTGTAGAGGAAGATGATGGATTTTGTTTTAGATTTGGCTTTTGCAGCAATAGGAGGGCCTCTTAATGGAAATGTCCATTTGAAAGTTGGAAATATGGAACAATCATTCAAGCAAACTTTTCCAAAGAGCTGCTCTAACTCTGACAATGAAGCTCAAGGTAATGAGTGCCTGAGCAGTCAAAAAAAAGGGAGCAATTTCCAAGATTCTACCACACTTTTGAAAATGTTCCAGGCCTTAAGAATCTGCAGAGATACTAATCCTTAGGAATTCAAACTCCCAAAGCAGCTTCAAATTAAAGTGGTACAAATGAGAAGAATTACAGCTCACATTGTTTAAAATAACCCCCTAGGAGATTGCCTTTTTTGAAACTCAGCCACCATGCCACTCTTCTCTTGCTTATGCTGAGGATGAGGGCCTTAGGGCCAGCTGTACTTTATCCTACAGATACAAGATGAAGTGCAATTGAAACTTTATAGGCTATACTGGTGTAATTGGTTGAGGTCAAAGTTTTTTATAAAGACTTTGTAAAAATTTAATGGCTGGGGGGCAGCTAGGTGATGCAGTGGATAGAGCATCAGTCCTGGATTCAGGAAGACCTGAGTTCACATCCAGCCTTAGACACATAACTCTTACTAGCTGTGTGACCCTGGGCAAGTCACTTAATCCCATTGCCTAGTCAAAAAAAAATGTAATGGCTGATCACTAGTCTATATCTTGTTCTCTTAAAATCCCCTTTTTCTTTCAACTCTTAGCTCAAGCGCTTCCTCCAAAGGAGGCCTTCCCTTATCCCTCCAAATGTTCTTTCCACCCCACCCTCAACAACTTTTATTTATTTTATTTATGTATGTTGTTTCCCATGATAAAATGTAAGCTCCCTGAGGGCAGGAACAGTTTCTCCAAGAGGACCAATGACATCAGCAGAGTGATGTCTTGACTTGAGAGTGAATTAGATAGAAATGAGGTAGAGCTGCACAAAGTCATCAGCCTCACTCTCTCCTCCAGAGTCATCAGAGTCCAACGGCAAGACATAAGTCAAGATGACTGGCAGTGGCCCAATAGGCGCATAGTAGGTGCTTAATAAATGTTTTAGATGTGTTAATTGACTTATCTTCAGGAAGGCAATTCACTGTTGTGCATTGAAATTGGAGTCAAGACACCTGGCAGAAATTCTTGGCTTTGACGCCTTTTCCCTGGTGACCCTTCATATTTTTGAGTCTTGGCTTTTTAATCTACAAAATGAGGATAGTAATTCTCTTACTGCCTTCCTCATGGAGTCATTATGTGGGAAATGTTCTTTGAATCTTAAAATTGTTTGGAAATGGTTGTTGTTTTGTTGTTATCTCGTCCTTGGTTTGAAAAGTAAAAGACAGTATGGTTAATAGTTAATACACCACTGTATCTACATTTGGGGGAGTTGGTTAGCACATGGTGTCAAAGTATCTAAGGCTTAGATGTTGGTCCTTATTTAGTCCAGTAAACTTAGTTCAGTTTCACAATCATGACCTATACTCATAACTTTTGAGTTTAATTCATATTCTTAAAAGTTTCTCCATCAACTTTCTATAGTCTAGATAATCAACAAAACAATAAATCAACCCATAATTTACAGCATTTGCTACTTCTGAATTGCAAATGCTCACACTGAAAATTTAACAACTGACTCTAATGAGTTATTTGGTAGGAGATTGTGGCTCCAGCACACTAGTAACACTAATCCTGGGTGAGGAACCTGTACCCTCGAGGCTACATGTGGTCTTCAGGGTCATTGGGTACAGCCTTTTGACTGAGTCCAGATTTGACAGAAAAAATCCTTTTATTAAGGGGATTTGTTCTGTGAAGTTTTAATTCAATCAAAGGGACACATTTGAGGATCTAGAGAGTCACATGTGGCCTCGAGGCCACAGGTTCCCCATCCTTGCACCTATTCTATACATCATAAAACTATGATTCAATCAATAAATATTTATTAAGCACCTACTATGTGTCAGGCATTATCTTCAGTACCAGGGATACAGAAAGAGGCAAAAGATAGTCCCTGGCCTTGAGGAGCTCACAATTTAATGAGGGAGACAACCTGCAAACAAATATATACAAATAAACTCTATATAGGATAAATAGGAAATAATTAATAGAGGGAAGGTACTAAAATTAAGAGGAACTGGGAAAGACTTCCTGTAAAAGATGAGCTGACAGGAAGCCACCAGGCAAATCAATGAGTGAAGCTGAGGAGGGAGAGTATTCCAGGCCTGGGGGACAGCCAGAGAAAATGCCAGGAGCTAAGAGATAAAGTGTCTCCTTTGTGGAACAGCCAGGAGGTCAGTGTCACTGAATCAAAGAGTATGTGTCAAGGACTAAGGTATAAGAAGACTGGAAATGTGGAGGGGGTAAGGTCATATGCAACTATGTGTTCTTGGTTATAAGGGTAACTAGGAAGGAAGGAGTATGGATGGATTTGCACAATCTCAATACCATTGTGAGAAAAATAAATAAAAGCCCATGTTTTAATGAATAATAGTGAATCACATGTGCCATTGTATATGAAAGAGAGCACATAGGACATCTAGGTGAAGCAATGGATAGAGCATGAGCACTTGAGTCAGGAGAACTGGAGTTCAAATCTAGCTTCAGACACTTAGTAGCTGTGTGACCCTGGGCAAGTCATTTAACTCCAATTACAAGAAAGAAAGAAAGAAAGAAAGAAAGAAAGAAAGAAAGAAAGAAAGAAAGAAAGAAAGAAAGAAAGAAAGAAAGAAAGAAAGAAAGAAAGAAAGAAAGAAGGAAAGAAGGAAAGAAGGAA
>NW_020946557.1:22099716-22240635 GCF_900497805.2 Vombatus ursinus | reverse complement strand
AAGAAAGAAAGAAAGAAAGAAAGAAAGAAAGAAAGAAAGAAAGGAAGGAAGGAAGAGAGAGAGAAAGAAAGAAGGAAAGAGGGAGAGAAAGAAAGAAGGAAAGAAGAAAAGAAAGAAAAAGAAAGAAAATAAAGGCAATTAAACTTACCGGAATTGTTAGCTCATGACATCTGAGATCCAGAGGGGAGGATTTCTTCCTGTAGTGACCCTCTGTTGACCCTATATATTCCAGTATGACCACCCTCACCCAGGGCCCATACTCTACCTCCTGGTATCCCTTCACCATCACATCCCTCTCTCGGGACCCAATTTTCTCCATCACCATACCATAATGATTGTACTCAATCAGGGTGAACTGTTTGTGTGTTGTGGTACCTTCAGGGAGACCTGTACCATGTGGAATATGCAGGGTCAGGGACAATGATAGTGCACATGGACCTTCCTAGCAGTAGTGGCTTTGGGGGTATGTGCTTCTATCCCTTATCCCCTCCCCAGTGCCATTTTCCCCAGGTGTCCCAGTTCCTAATTACGACTGATAATTACACTTATTTTAAGTAATTAATTGAGGAATATTCAGTAAACACCTTCTACATGCCTAGGATCATAGCCTATAGGATTTAGAGTTAAAATGGACACTGAAGTTTGTTTAGTACAATTTCTTCACTTTACAGTTGACAAAACTGAGACCTGAGGTCACTTATGTAGTAAACAGCAGAGCCAGGAGTAGAACTCAGCCCTCTGAGTTCAATTCAATTTAAATAAACAAAAATTTGCTTGTATCCTAATTAAAGGGGTAAGACATCTGCAGGGGAAACAATTTGTGAAAGAGAAATCTATGTAACATGATATGCTGATATAATTACCTGCTAAACTGAGCAATGAATAATAACAGCTGGTCCTTTATATAAAGCTCTTCACAGTAAAGCACTTTACAAATGTCATCTCATTTTATCCTCACAACAACCCTGGAAAGTAAGTGCCATTGTGATCCTTATTTTACAGATGAGGAAATTGAGGCATAAAGTGGTTAAGTGACTTGCCCAGGGTCACACAGCTAGTAAGCGTCTAAATTTAGATTTGAATTCAAGTCTTCCTGATTCCAAGTGCAAGACTCTATCCAATGTGCCACCTAATTGCCTATGAAAGCAGAAAATAAAACAACATATAGTGAAGGGCTAACTATGCTATTCAGATAGTAAGTGCCAAAGGAGTTAGAGAAAGATAGTATCATTTGTAGGCTGGTATCCTAAACCCTTCCTGGGGGAGGTGAGACAAATTCCCATATTGGTCTAAAAGTACATGTTTCGTTCTGCATATTTAGTCCATCTCTATGTCAAGAGGTGGGTAGCATTCTTCATCATTCGTATTCCAGAATCATAGATGGTCACTGCATTAATCGAAGTACTTAAATCTTTAAAAATTATTTGTTTTTACAATATTTATTATATGTTATTATATGTTTTAGTATGTTGTTATATGTTATAATATATTATCACAGTATAAATTTTCTCTTAATTCTACTCACTTCATCCTGAATTAGTTCATATAAATCTTCCCATACTTCTCTGAAGCCATCCCACTCATTATTCTATTATATTCATATACCATAATCTGTTCAGCCATTCCTCAATTCATAAGCACCTCTTCAATTTCTCAGTCTTTGTTACTACAAAAAGAGCTATTGTAAATATTTTTGCACATAGAGGACCTTTTCTTCTTGCTTTCATCTCTTTGGGGTGTAGGTCTAATAGTATATTACTAAACCAAATGGTACACAGAGTCTGGCACCTTTGGGAGCATAGTCCCAAACTGGTTTCCAGAATGATTGTACAACTCTACCAACAGTGCATCAATGTGCCTGTTTCCTCACAGCTCCTCCACCATTTGTCATTCTGCTTTTTTGTTAGCAGTGGCCTGTCTGATGGGTGTGAGGAAGAACCTCAGGATTGCTTTAATTTGCATTTTTCTAATTAGTACTGATTTCTCATTTTTTCATATGGCTATAGATTTCTTCCCTTGAGAACTGCCTGTTCATATTCTCTGACCATTTGCCAATTGAGGAATGGGCTTTATTCTTATGAATTTGAATGAATTCTTTATATATTCAGGAAATGAGACCTTAATCTGAGAAACTTGTGGCAAAGGGTTTTGTTGTTTTGTTGTTGTTGTTTTTAAACTGGATCTTATTTTGAAAGGACTGGAAATCCTGGAAGAGGAATTCAGATTTGAGGAGGTTTGCAACAGGATGTCATTTTAGCTCTGTGAGGCAAGAGTAATGTGACTAAAACAGTTTTTTAAGAAAATTAATCTGACAACAACTTTCAGGACAGAATGAATGACAGAAGCAAGAAAAATTAGCTGGGTGGTAACTGCAGCAAATCGAGTGTGGGTTATTATGATGATGATAATACATGTTTCTATAGACACTATCTACCTAAGTCTAATTTCTAGCCTGCTGAAGGAGCACAAAGAGTGTGAATGAAGGAGTCCAAAACCTCTTCTAGGTCATGGGTTCTTAACCTGAAGTTCATTAACTTTTTTTCAAAAAGATTTTGACAATGGCATTTCAATATATTTTTGGTAAATTTATGTATTTTATGCATTTAAAAACATTATTCTGAGAAGGCATACATAGGCTTCACCAAAAGGAGTACATAATATTCAAAAAAGTTGAATAACTCCTATTCTAGGTGGTCAAGCTCCCCAAGAACTGTATCCAGTCCTTCTGCATATATGGGTCCAGAATCAGAAGGGTCCCATAAACTATGCCCAAAGGGCAACCAAATTGTGCATACTCTTTGATCCAGCAATACCTCTACTAGATCTGTATCCCAAAGAGACCACAAAAAGGGGGAAAAGACCTACATGTACGAAAATATTTATAGCAGCTCTTTTTATGATGGCAAAGAATTGGAAATTGAGGGGATGTCCATCAACTGGGGAACAGCTGAATAAATTGTGATATATGAATGTAAGGGAATACTATTATGCTTTAAGAAATGATGAGTAAGCGGATTTCAGAAAAACTTGGAAAGGCTTACATGAATCAACGCAAAGTGAAATGAGCAAAACCAGGAGAATATTGTACACAGTGTCAGTAACTATGTGTGATAATCAGCTATGAACAACTCAGCTCTTCTCAGCAAAACAATGATCCAAGACTATTCTAAAGGACTCATGATGGAAAATGCTATCCACATCCAGAAAAAGAACTGATGGAGTCTTAATGCAGATCAAAGCATACTAATTTTTTTTGTGGTTCTTTTCTTTTGACCTATTTCTTCTTTCACAACATGACCAGTATGGAAATGTGTTTCACATTATTGTATGGTGGTGAAGGAGGGAGGAAAATAATTTGGAACTCAAAAAAAATTTTTAAATGACTCTTGAAAATTGTCTTTACATGTAATTGGAAAAAATACTATTAAAAATAAAGAAATTAATAAGATAAGTTAAAAAGGGGTGCCTCATAGTCGAGAAGGGAGTTTACATAGTGTCCTAGGCCCTTAAACCCAGCAGGAGTTATTATTGATAGAATAATACAAGTTTTAAATAACAATTAAAAGTATCCATGTTAGCAACTATCAATAACTCAGATTTCTCTGTGAGGTAAAGAGTACATGTATGACTGACCTATAGATGTACATAGAGGAAAACACCATATAATCTTGATTTTTATTGAGCAAGGATTAAATAAATTCTCTACCTGGAAAATGTTTGGATCAGTAGTTAAATTATTTTTAACTGATTTGTAAATTGGAAATGGTAATGATTCTGTTGCTTTGGTTATTTTTATTGTTGTCTTTTGCTTTATTTCCTTTTATTTTGTAAACACAGTCACCTCTCTACCTTTGTGGGTTTCACATTTCTGGGTTGGTTATTCATGGGATTGGCCATCAATAACTAAATGGGAATTTTTTAGAGATTTTCAGTGTACTGTGGAAAAGCACAGATGACATATGTATGTAAAGAAAACTTTAAAAATTTAGTAAATCATAAGTACTTTCTATTATTAATCAATTTTATAATTTTCTATCATGAATACAGTTAAATTTTGTTAAAATTTTCAGTGTGCTAAAGAACTACAGGTTACACACTCTCCTTGGGAATGCCTCCTCTTTGTCTTTACCATGCAGACCCAGTAATGTGATTTTCTCTTAAAGTCATCTTTGTGTCTTGAGCTTTTCAGAAGGAAATCCATGAGGCAGTTGCTCCTGCAGTTATACTGGCTACTGTGAAGACTGTATAGTGTGCGAGATACTAATCTCATAGAAACTGCAACTTTTTATGGGTGCAGTGTGTTTTACTTGTTTTGAGTTAAATAAATATGATCAGAATTATTAAAAATAAAGGTTTAGATGGCGCCTGGATTTATCACCAATTTTTTACATTTGCAGGGGTCATCTACCCCTAACCCCACTGCAAATGTTGAGGGATAACTACATAGTTCTGGTGTTAAGGTATAGCCTGAATATACAAGATAAGCATATTTTCAGAGTATCTACATATCTTTGGATAATGTTCCAATCTTTCCCCAGCTGTAATGGAAACAAGGGATTTCTTTAGAATGACTAATGGAAAAAAATTAGAGCTGTCAGAAATAATCATCTAGTTTGCTCCTACAAAGCATTTTTCTTAAGCTGTAAATCATCACTGTTGATGATGTGCATCTTAAAATCCCTTCTTCCTTTTCCATTCCCATTCTCCTTTTAATCCTGTTTGTATTTTCCATTTCATTTTTTTTATTCTCATCTTGGTTTTCTCTCTCATCATCATTTTGATTTATGATTAGGATGATAAGATCATATATTAGAGTTGAAAGGCACTTTGGAGGTCCTCTGGTCCAACTCCCTCATTTTAAAGATGATGAAATTGAAGCAGAGTCCAGTGACTTGCCAGAGGTCATCTATTAAGTGGCAGAGCTAGGATTTTAACCTAGGTCCAGTGACATCAGATCCAGCACTTTACCCACTGCACCACTGCCTAGATTTGTGTGAAGGAAATGTAAATTAATGTTCTTTAAATTTAATTTTATTTTTTTCAATTGATGAAAATCTGCCTTCTCTCCCTCCCACCTCTCCCCCTCCTCCTGTTGAGAGAAGAAGGAAAAACAAAACTCCTGTCACAAACATGTATAGTCAAGCAAAACAAATCGCCACATTAGTCACGTCCAAAAAAATGTCTCAGTCGGCACTCTGCATTCAGCACCTCTCCATAAGGAGGTGAGTAGTATATCTTATCACGAGTCTGTGGAATAGTGGTCAGAGTTCCTAAGTATTTCAAAGTCGTTTGTCTTTATAATATTCTTGTCACTATACAAACCTTTCTCCTGGTTTTGCTCACCTCACTCTATATCAGTTCATACAAGTCTTCCCACATTTATCTGAAACCACTCCCCCCATCATTTTCCACAGCTTCCATCACATCAATATGCCATAACTTGGTCGACCATTCACCCACTATTAGACAGCCCCACCCCAACTTCCAATTCTTTTCCATCAAAAAAAAAAACCAAACTCCTCAATTAGAGTTAGTTTTGCTTAGGACTAATCCCCTACCTTCCCTTTAATATACCTCCCTCTAATTCCCTCTTTTCCCTCTTTCTCTTTCCCTTATATTTCTCTGTTGGGTGAAATGTATTTCTGTACCCAACTCCTCGTGTATTTGTTTTTTCATCTTTTTACTAGTTCAGATGAGAATGAAGTTTACATATCAACTGCTCTCATCTCTTTCTCCTTGTTTGTATAGACTTCTACTTGCGTGGCAAAGTTATGAGAGATAATTTTCCTCATTTTCAATTTTCCCCCAATGTATTCTTTTCCTCCTTTTTCCATTCTTCTTTTAAGATCCTCAGCCTTAACAGAAATATTTCCAGACCCTTTGTCTAATTAGACTTTCATTGCCCCCTGATGATGATGGTATTCTGAGGAGACGTGCATCATCTCCTCATTTAGAACATAAGCAATTTACCCATGTTTAGTGCCTTATCATTTCTTACTCACGTTTACTTTGTTGTGTTTCTCTTGACTCCTGTGTTTATACATGGAAGTTACTATGCAGTTCTGATCTTTTCATCACGAATGCTTAAAAGACCTTTATTTCACTAAAAGTCTATTTTTCCCCTGTTGCATTATACTCAGTTTTGCTGGGTGAGATAATCTTCATTGCAAACCTGTATGCTTTACCTCCTGGAACATCAGATTCCAAAATCTCCATTCCTTTATAATGGTGATAGTTAAATCATATTTGATCCCTGCTGTGGTTACTTGGTGTTCTAATCTGTTTTCCAGGTAAGTATTTTTTTCCTGAGATACCTTATGTAGTCTTCTATTCTTTTTTTCAGTCTTTGATTTTTTTAAAAATACTTTTTGTTTTCCATTCTAATACTTAAGAAGTTTGTGGCTTGGTTTTATACATCTTCTGTTTCAAGCTGTTCATTCTCTTTCCAATTCTTTCTTCCATAGATCTTATTTCTTTTTTGTCATTTTTTTCCTCTAAAGCTCTCATTTCATTCATTAAAAATAAAATATTTTAGACTCATTAAAAAACTCATTTCATGTCTACCAAGAATTTGACTTAAAATTCTACCGAGTTGTGTTTTTCTTTGAGAATTTATGTGGATATTTTGGAGTCATTCTCTTGGGTTTGTGTCTTGAGCATCCCCGTCACTTTTTATGGTGGAATTCCTTTTTGTTCACTCTTCTTTTCTTATTTACTTTTTTACTTCAGATTCCATAGACTCTGCATTCCTTCTTTTTTTTTAACTCATCATTTCCTTCATTGGTAGAAAATAGTAAATAATCATGCCCTGGCTGGGGGGAAAAATGGTGGTTTAGAATTTAAACAAGTCCTTCTTGAAGGACTTGAAAGTTTTTGAAGACTAGCAGATTTAGCCCCAGCATCTTTGGGTTTGGACTCAGCAGGCTTGGAGGTAGTAGGCTTAGCAGCCTTGGAATCACTGGGCTTTGTGGCCTTAGAATCAGACTTGGCTGCCTTGGGATCAGACTTGGCAGCCTTGGAATCAGACTTGGTGATTGTGGTGTCATACTTGGTGGCCTTGGTGTCAGATTTGGTGGCCTTGGGGCCAGATTGGATAGCTTTGGGATCAGACTTACTGATCTTGGGGTCAGTGGGCTTGGTAACCGTGGGGTCAGTGGTTCTGGCAACCTTAGAGTCAGGCTTCATGATTCTGAAATCTGGACATTTAGTGCTGACCCTAGGGCCTAGAGACTTGGTGGCCATCTTGTGGCCAGCACACTGGGCACTGGCCTTGGGGATCTTCAGCTTTAGGAGCTTGGCCTTGGAGGCCTTGGTGCTCAGGGTCTTGATGGCTTCTACTCGAGTCTTGATGGCTTCTACTCAAGCCTTGATGGTTTTGGCATTGTTGGCCTGTATATTCTTCAACTCCTTCTTGTTGTGTTTCTTGGCAAAGTGCATGTTTCTCAGAAACTCGGGGTCAACCCCTTTCAGAGACTCATATCTCTGTGATCTAGGTTTCTTGATGCCATTTCTGTGCCATTTTCATGGTTGGTTGTGGGTGATATGGTTCTTAGACTTCACCATCTTTACACTACAGCCTTCACTAACAGGCACTCCACCAACCTACACCCTGCATTCTTAAAGAGGGAATTTCTGGGCTAGTCCTCCTACTGCTTTCTCTAGGTATTGAGTATTGCGTTATTCTAGGATCTCAGGCATAGTACAACCTGGGACCTGAAAGCTTCCAATGTTCCCAAAGTGGTCTGATCCAGGGCAAAGTCTAATTTCAGAAGTTATTCATTTGAACTCTGTAAGTTTCTGACCTGGATTTGGATCTAAGCAACATATCTGTGGGCTTGCCCCTAGTTGAAGTCCCAGTAGACTGCTGTTAAATTTAGCTACTGTCAACCAGCTATAAAGATCTACTGGTTCAGGGGCAGCTAGGTGGTGCAATGGATAGAGCACAAGCCCTAAAGTCAAGAGGAACTGAGTTCAAATCCAGCCTCAGACCAAATACTTGATACTTACTAACTGTGTGACCCTGGGTAAGTCACGTAACCCCAATTACCTAAAAATAAAAAATAAAAAAGATCTACTGGTTCCAAGTAACAGAACTGTAGGCTCTTCTTTGGTCTGAGATTCCTGCCCTGGTTATTCCACTGCAAGATTCAAACTGTACTAGAGGATGGGGCAAAGACTCCACGTTGCTCCTTGGCTCAGACCTTCAGAGCAACTGCTTCCTTCTGAACCTCCTTGCTTGGTCCACCGGTGAGGGCTCATGCCTACTCTTCACCTTAGAATGTCACTGATACGAACAGATTCCCTTCTTAGTTCTCCCAAGATCTATGAGCCAGAACTAGGTAGTGAGCAACAGAGCTAGGAGCTGGCACCTATTACTGTACCTTGCACAAAATTGGGTCTCTTTTTGTTAGACGTGGAACTTTTCTTGCCCTGGTGCACTGTGTCATCCTGCCCCAGAATGTGCCACATGGCTATTCCTAGCTAAACACCTATCCCCAGTGACCACACATATCTCTCTGTCTCCCTATACCTGGGCTGGGAAAAAATTGATTTACTAAGTTTTTTTTCCTTCTTCTTGGATTTCTTTATTAAGGGTATAATTTCTAGATCTATTTGGAGGAGTTGTGAACAGAACCTTGATTGTACTTCTTCCTGCTACTCTGCCATCTTGGGTCTTACAAATCAATATTTTTAATTTGCCATTCCTCAGCATAGTTCTACTTCTACTTTCTTTTTCTTTAACTCATCACTCTCTCAGCTACCCAGTGACCCATAGCAATTCAAAATCTTGGCTTCCTGACATCAGGTCAGATTTGTAGGTCCTGACGCTTCACAGGAAATGTAGTCGTAATTAGAAAGCTATATGCCTGTTATACAGAGAAGTATCGGTTTTCCATTATCTGGCTCCTAGTACATTTCCAATGAAACACAACTTAAATGCTACTTCTTCCAGGAAGCTTTCCTTGATTACCCCAGTTTGGTGTAAATACTACCTAAGCAGCCATTGATCATAGAGGACCAATAACAGTCCTCCCCTCCCTAGTGAAGATCTGAGTTTGATTGCCTTGATCAACACACTGCCTCTAGAATCCAGTACAAACTCCTGTTGGGCATTCAAAGTCCTTCCCTACCTGGCTCACGCCAACCTTCTCAGTCTTAATATACATTACTACCCCCGACATAATCTGCAATGCAGCAAAACTAGCTTTTTTGCTCTTCTTTACATGTGACACCTCAGTTTCTCTCTCTGTGGTTTTGCACTAGTTGCGCCCACCTCAGTAAGGTACGCCCTCTTCTGCCTCTTAGAATCTCTCTTTTCCTTCGAAGTTCAACTCACCTTCTACATGAAACCTTTCCTTGTCCCTTTAGAAGCTACTACCCTCCCTCCCAAAAAATTATCTTGTATATCTTTGTGAGTCATTGGGCTAGGAATACAAGGATTAAAAATGATACAGTCTCTGATTTCAAGGACCTTATATTCTAATTCAGGAATATGACATGTACAGGGTAGCAAGTGGAAAGGAGAGGAAAAAAGAGCAATAAATAAATGGAATTATGATTGCTCCTTTACATTTATTCTACTATTCTATTATAATCTATTTTGCTTCCTGCATCTCTTATCACTTCTAAGAGATTGTTAGTTCCTGTAAGGCCAATCAGTCAATAAACATTTATTAAGTTCTTACTTTGTGCCAGGTACTGCTCTAAGTAGAGATACAAAAAGAGGCAAAAAACAGTTCTGCTCTCAAGGAGCTTGAAATCTTGTTGTTGTTTGTCCTTCATTCTTGAAGAGGACCATGACATCAGGGAGATGATGCCATGACATGCAAGTGAAGTGGATTTAAGTGAGAGAAGGCTGTGCAAAGCCACCAGCCTCACTTTCTTGCCATCTGGGTCCAGTGGCAAGATATATATCAGGATGACTGGAGGTGGCTCTCTGTCGGGATAAAATGAAATAATGAATATAAAACACTTTTTAACCTTAAAGCTCTATAGAAATGTCTACCAACTTTCTTTTGGTGGGGGTCGTTTTGGTTATTTATGGGTTGACTTTCAATATTTAAATGGAAG
Source organism: Vombatus ursinus (assembly GCF_900497805.2). Taxonomy (NCBI): domain Eukaryota; kingdom Metazoa; phylum Chordata; class Mammalia; order Diprotodontia; family Vombatidae; genus Vombatus; species Vombatus ursinus. The sequence continues at coordinate 22,230,564 of NW_020946557.1, read as the reverse complement.
TTTGTGGTATACTGTGGAAAATCAAAAACAATTCATGGACGTAAAGAAAACAAAAAAATTAGTAAGTCATAAATGCACAAATACTATATATTGTTAACCTATTTTATCATTTACCGCCATAAGTATACATACATATATTTATTTTAAACAGCTAAATTTTGCTAAAAAGTTTCAATGCATTAAAGAACTACAGGCTACACTCTCTTTGGGAATGCCTCCTCTTCTTCTCTCTACCATCCAGACCCTGTCATATGATTTTCCCCTAAAGCGATCTCTATATCTTGAATTGTAAAGAAAGGAAATCAGTGAAGCAGTTGCTGCAGCTACACCAAGGGCTGCAAAGACTCTGCATAGTGTAGGAGATACTAGTCTCATGGAAACTACAACTTTTTTATGGATGCAGTGTGTAGTTTTACTTGTTTTATGTGGTAAATAAATATGATCAGAATTATTAAAAATAAAAGTTTGGAATGGGGCCTAGGGTTATTCATGGTTTTTCACATTTGTGGGGGTCCTATACCATTAACCCCACAAATGTCTAGGGGCAACTGTATTTATTTACGTGCATGCATGCGTACATATATACAAATACATGTATACATATATATGTTTATTTAAATATGTATATATATACAATATTTTATACATTTGCATATATATGTATGTGTGTATGTGCATATGCATACAAAGATTTGTTGTTGTTCAGTTGTGTCTGACTCCTTGTGATCCCATTTGGGTTTTGTTTTGTTTTGGCAAAGATACTGGAATGGTTTGCTATTTCCTTTTCCAGCTCATTTTACAGATGAGGAAACTGAGGCAAACAGGGTTAAATAACAGGCCTAGAGTCACACAGCTAGTAAGTGAAACCAGATTTGAACTCAAGAAGATGACTTCAGGCCTAACATTCTATCTACCACACTACCTAGCTGTCACCTAATTGACAGTATAGGAAACCTTTTGTCTCAACAACCTTGTAAGGCAAAGAGTAAAAGTACTATTATTCCCATTTTAAAGATGAAGCAGTTAGAAGAATAGCCCAAAGAATATTATACCAAATCAATCAACAAGAACCTACTTAGCAGTTTGCTAAGTGTTGGGGATACAAAAAAAGGCAAAAGACAATGACTGCAGTCATGTAAATGAAAAAGTGAAAGAAAATTCAAATAAAGGGGGTGTGGAGGCAGAGTTCTTCTAGTTCAGAGTGTTCTTTACTTTGATAGGGCTTGTCACGTTGGTTGGTGTGTTTGTTTTGTTTTTCCTTTGTTCTTCATTGTTACATGGAAGAATTCAATGGGGGAGGGGGAGGCTGGGGAAGGAGGGGGAGTTGTTTCCAGAAATGACTAGGATGTAATGGCAAAACGCAGCAATCACATGAATTTTTCAAAAACAACCAAGTAAGCAATTAAAAGTACCTAGAAGGGGGGGGGGGGGGGGGGAAGAATCTGACTTAATTGCATGTATAACCTATTTTATTTGGTAAACACCATGCAAGATTAGGATCTATAGGTATTATCTTATCACACTGCAAATTCAACCTTACAAATAATTATAATGTATGAAGAAGCTCAGTAAAAACATGAAGAGATTGCTCATTTCCCTAAACAAGTTAACAATAGCATAAATACCACATTCTGGTGTAAATTTAGATCACTATGCTATTACATTAGAAACCACATTTGTTGTTTGGACAAAAAAGATGCATTTAAATAGTATCTTAGGAGGCTGATGGTTACTGTTTACTTCTACTTTGAAATCCACAATTCCTATTAAAAATCCATTCAAATTCAGAAAACACCTCACCTAAATCCCACGTAAACCCTAAAAGCTCAAAATGATACAGTTGGTGCCTCAAATCTAAGGGGCTTCCAGGTGATACAAACTGCCTTAGGTCAGAAAAGGAAGTTCCTTTTGAAGGCAGAATCTTCCCCTCCCCTTCCCCCACTCACCCACTTTTGAAAAATTCCTTGAAACCAACTACAAATTCCATTAAGGTGGAGAGTCATTATGCAGACTTGTGGTTTCACTTCTTGACCACGTGATCTACAAGGAAAACACCAATATGGTGAAACTAAAATATGTTGGAGCGGAATTTGACATTTTATTTCATTCTGGGCCAATGCTAGCACATATTCTTTTCCAATACCTAAACTGCCAGTCAATTTGGTGAGCTTCAGACATGGGTGAACATTCAAACTAGGCATTTTTAAAACACCTAAGTGATCAAAAAGAGAAAGATTGCTCAATTTAAAATACAAAAACAGCACCTGGACAACCATAAGCATGTGAACATGGCCTTGTTCTCAAAGGTGGGCCTGCCTGCAGGGTTACAAATGTGAAATCAATCTTACAAAGGCCTTGGTTGTGAGACAGACTTAAAATTCTCAGAAAGTTTGTTGAAAAGCTGCATACAGAAATCTTGTATATCCTGCCAGTCTTTGCATGTATTCTTGTTTTTTGTAAACTAGGTGAATGCACTAGATGCATTACTTTATCATCACTAAAAATAGATTAAACTGGGTGGTGCAACGGTTAGAATGCTGGGCCTAGAGTCAGGTAGACCTGAAATCAAATCCAACCTTAGAATTTAGCAGCTGTATGACCCTGAGTAAGCCATTTAATCACTCTCTGTCTCAGCTTCCTCAACTATAAAATGAGGATAAAAATAGCACCTACCTCCCAGGATTGTTTTGAGGATCAAATGACGTAGTAATTGTAACTTGCTTATAGCACAGTGCCTGGCACATAGTAAATGCTAGTTTTTTCCATTTCAAGGATGTAGTTCATTGAATTTAAATGGACTATAATGAATTTTGTACATGACGAATTCTGTTCCCGTCTAAACCGGATGTTGGTCCTAGAAGGCTAAAAGTTTTATTAAAGGCAGGGATCATGTCTTCCCTGAACTTGGTAATTCTTCCAAGTCAAATCAACAAGCATTTATTCTGTGTGCCAGGCATTATGCTTAACACCCTAGACACAAAGAATGGGGGGAAATATAATGCCCACCCTCAAGGAGCTCACAGTTTAACAGAACAGACAACATGCAAACAACTATGTACAAACAAGATACAGGAAGGATAAATGGAAGATAATCAACAGAAGAAAGGTCAACGTCTAGCCACCCTGTGATTCCTATACACTAGGTGCTTTGCAAATTTTTATTTAATCAAGTTTGAGGTTAACATGTTTGTGTTAATTTCTGTCTAATATAAGAGAATATTTTCCATTTAATGCCACTATCAAAATGCAACATGATATAGTGGAAGAAGAGCCAGGAAGTCCCGCCATTAACACTTATACTTGCTATGTCACCCTAATCAAATCACTTAAAGCTTAAACTCTCTAAGATTTTTAAATTGCAAAGAAAGTATTGTCCTGCTTTGATTTTTTTTTAATCTCTTCTATTTTTAGGATTTCTATTTTAGTTTTTATCTGGAGTTTCTTTTTAGTTTGTAAGTTTTTCAAACCTTTGAGATTGTTATTATTTGAAGTCTTATGCCCAATTTTTCAGTATGTTTTTTCCTCTCTTTGATGAAAATAAACCTTTGGGGGAAAAAAAGTTCTTCATAGGGAGACAGACTCCATCACTAATGAAATCATAGGTTGAAGCCCTATCTTAACTAATACCACTGAATTTTAACACATAAAAAGACAGACTAGGAATTCCCCTGTATTAGAATGAGGCATTGGGCCATTGAGCAAGAAATAATAATTAACATAGAACTGTTCATTCTTATTCCAGCTCGTCAGTGATTGGTCCTTGACTTTGATTATCAGTTCATTGAACTGTAAGGGACCTTAGATATAAGAACATCTTAATTCCATCCTTATCCTCCTCCCCTCTTTTACAGATAATCTAATACAATCCAATAAACATTTATTAAGCACCTACTAGGTGCTAGGCAGGCACTATACTAAGTGCTGGGGATATAATTTTTAAAAAGGAAGAATGTTGGGGCAGCTAGGTGGCACAGTGGATAGAGCATTGGCCCTGAAGTCAGGAGGACCTGAGTTCAAATCAGAACTCAGACCAAACACTTGACACCTACTAGCTGTGTGGCCCTGGGCAAGTCACTTAACCCTAATTGCCTAAAAAATAATAATACTAAAAAAGGAAGACAGTCCCTGCCCTCAAGGGGCTTATGATCCAATGTGAGGGCAGGGGAGAGAACACACAAAAAGAGACAGAAAAATTGGGGGGATCCCAGAGGATACTCTGTGCAGAGATCATCTTGTTTTGTGAAGTTAAAACCAGGCAGAGCAACAGATGCAAAGTGGAGGGAAAAAAAAGTTAGGAAGGCTTAAATGTCACACAGCAGAGAATTGAACCCAGGTCTCCTAACATCTAGACTTGTGTTCTTACCAATAATCACCCTACTTCAGCCTAATTTACAGGGGTGTCTTTGGGGGCAGCTAGGAGGCAAAGTGGATTAGAGTGCCAAGTCTGGAATCAAGAAGAACTGAGTTCAAATCCGACCTCAGACACTTACGGGTTGTGTGACCCTGGGCAAGTCACTTATCCCATTTGCCTCAGTTTCTTCATCTGTAAAATGAGCTGGAGAATAAAATGGCAAACCACTCCAGTTGTTGATCCTTCATTTTTGAAGAGGACCAAAGACACCACAATGTGATGGAGTGATGTCTTGACTTGCATGTGAATTGGATTTAAGTGACAGACTTGCACAAAGTCACTCTCTCTTCCAGAGTCATTGGAATCCAATGGCAGGACAAAAGCCCAAATGACCGGTGATGGCTAGGGATGCAGTGGATGACCTTGGCATCTTCAATATCTGACCAATCTCTATGCATTCTACAGTGCCTGCTTCAGCTGCTTTTGTGGTGGTTAAAACAAATTGTTCTCATCCACCCATCCCAGTGGGAGAAGTCTTCACATCTTTGAGGTAAACACCCCCCTAACTCACCAACAGGTAAAGCCTGTTGGTTACCCTCAATCTGGTTTAGCCCATCTGCTGGGATGGTTTTTTTGGCATTCAAAACTTTATTTTTTTTATTTTAATTAATTTATTTTGAGTTATCAAAAATCACTTCCATAAGCTTTTGAGTTTTAAATTTTTCTCCCCCTTCCTTTCCACCTCCCTCCCCAAGATATAGGCTCTACATATACATTCCTATTGAACATATTTTCACATTAGTGATGTTGTAAGTAAGAATTAGAACCAATAGGAGGAACCACCAGAAAGAGGAAATAAAACACAACAGAAGAAAAAAATAGCAAATAGTATGCTTCAATCTGCATTCAAACTTCATAGTTCTTTCTCTGGATGTGAATAGCATTTTCCATCACGAGACCTTTGGAGATGGCTTAGATCCTTGTAATGCTGAGAAGGGTTACGTCTATCAATATTAGTCATCACACAAGTTGGCTGTTACTGTGTGCAATGTTCTCCTGGTTCTGCTCACTTCACTCAGCATCAGACTATACAAGTCTTTCCAGGTTTTTCTGAAGTCAGCTTGTTCTTCATTTCTTATAGCACAATAGTATCCCATTACATTCGTAGACCACAACTTGTTCAGCCATTCCCCAATTGATGGACATCCCCTTAATTTCCAATTCTTTGCCACCACAAAAAGAGCTGCTATAAATATTTTTGTGCATGTGGGTCCTTTTCCCATTTGTATGATCTCTCTGGGATATAGCCCTAGAAGTGCTATTACTAGGTCAAAAGGGTACCCACATTTTTATAGCCCTTTGGGCATAGATCCAAATTGCTCTCCAAAATGGTTGGATCATTTCAGAACTCCACCAACAATGCATTAGTGTTCCAATTTTCCCACATCTTCTCCAACATTTATCATTTTCCTGTTTTGTCATGTTGGCCAATCTGATAGGTGTGATGTGGTACCTCAGAGCTGTTTTGATTTGCATTTCTCTAATCAATAGTGATTTAGAGCATGTTTTCATATGACTATCAATGGCTTTAATTTCTTCATCTGAGAACTGCCTATACACATCCTTTGACCATTTATCAATTGGGGAATGACTTGTATTCTTATAAATTTGACTTAATTCTCTATATATTTTAGAAATGAGGCTCTTATCAGAGAGACTGGTTGTAAAAATTCTTTCCCAATTTTCTACTTTCCTTCTAATCTTGGTTGTTTTGGCTTTGTTTGTGGAAAAACTTTTCAATTTAATGTAATCAAAGTTATCCATTTTGCTACTTGGAACCACAGGTGAGAATTGGGTGACAAGAGGACACCAAAGATGGATGGGCAGCCCTAAAAACGGCTCAGCAGGCCTGCACACTAGAGGTACTAGTGTTCCCTGAGCACCCCATATACTCCACTAAGTGATTGGCACTGTACCAAACACTGGGGATTAAAAATAAGAAAAAAAAATAGTCTTTGCCCTCAAGAAGTTTACTAGCTAAAGGAAGCTGAAAGGGGAGGGCATCAAGGAGTAGCCTGCACAATATGGAAGCCAAGTCATAGTTGCCAGGGACGTCATTTAAACCCCTTGCATCTCAATGTCCTCATCTGTATTAAAAGGAGTTTTCTCACCTGGGAATTCCTTATGCCAAAGAAATCACAGATCCATTTCCTCTCCCTGTACCTCTCCTATAAAATGGAGACACTAATAATTTTAATGCCCATTAATTGGTTTGGTGTGAGAAAAGTCCTTGTAGTTTATACAATATAAAGTACTCATGTGAATGTGTTTGTTGTTGTTGTCGTTATTACTGGTGCCGGCATGAATTCTATTCACCTTTCCTCCATTCACAAAATTCCTAGCCAAATCTTGCAATGATGTGCTTTAGTAGTTTGATCTTCTTCTTCCAATTAAATATAGGGGGAAAAAATCCTAGAATCACATAGTGGAAGGGACCTCTGAGATCATCTAGGCCAAGCTGTTCTTGAACAGGAATATCTTTGGCACTGCTTAGCACAGTACCTGGTACATAGTAAGCATTACATAAATGTTAGCTATTATTACCCTTGACAAGTGATCGTCTAACTTTTCATTAAAACCTCTCTGAGAAAACCTAAAAGAATCACATGAACTGATGCTAAGGGAAATGAGCAGAACCAGGAGGACATTGTATACACTAACAGCAATATTATATGATGATCAACTGTGAATGACTTAGCTCTTCTCAGCAACACAATGATCCAAGACAATTCTGAGAGACTTCGATGAAAAATGCTATCCATCTCCAGAGAAAGAACTGATGTAGCATGAATGCAGATCAAAGCATACTCTTTCTACACTTTATTTTTCTTGGGTTTTTTGTCTGTGTTTTCTTTCACAACTTGACTAATAAGGAAATATGTTTTGTATGACTTCACATGTGTAACCTATCTCAAATTGCTTGCCTTCTCAATGGGGGGAGGGGAGGAAAGGAGGAAGAGAATTTGGAACTCAATTTTCTAAACAAATGTTAAAAATTGTTTTTACAAGTAATTGGGGGGAAAATAAAATATTAAATTAAAAAAACTCTCTAAAGATAAAATCAGTATTTCCTGAGACCAGCCACTCTGCTTTTGGATAGTGAATAATTAGGATAATTGTTGGCAGAAATATGAGCCTCCAGAACTTCTTTCTGTTGTTCCTAATACTATCTTTGAAGCAAAGCAGAACAAGTCTAATGTCTCTTTAATGAGTTAGGCCTTCAAATACTTGAAGACAGTCAGCATGCATACTCTATATCTTCTCTTTAAAAAATAATCCTGGTTCCTTTAATTGAGCATCACAAACTATTAATTTTGGGTACATCACCAACTAGGGTTCCCTAATCTGCACACTCTCTTGCTTATCAATATCCTTTGTAAAATATGGTACCCAGAACTGAACAAAGTACTCCAGTTGTGGTTTCCTAGAGCTTAGAGTAGATGAAAGGTAAAGTGCTATGAGATAAGCCGAGAATGGTAAGGTAAGGTGTTACCAGGATGTGGAGTGCCTTAAATGTCATGTTAAGAAATTTGGACTTTACCCAATTTTAATCCTCAAGGGAGACTGGTGCTACAATGAAACTTAATAGTTCATATCCTAGTGCTGTAGTTAGATAACATGATAAAATGGAAGGACCTGAGACTCTTCAATCAGAAGACTTGGGTACAAATTCTGCCTTTTTCCTGTGTGACCTTGGGCAAATTACTCAACCTCTCTGAAAAATGACAGCATTAGACGAGATGGCCACCGGGATTTCTTCCATCACTAGGGCTATCACTCTATGATTTCAATGTATTGATTCAGGGGTTGATTTTTGCAAACTTTCACTAAAAATGATTAACTTGGTATCATTAACCCCAATAAGAAAATTATCATTTTTTCTAATACAGTGCCTGCTATTGCACAGGAAACTTGTTCTCAGAAGAATATGAGTTTTAGATGTGGTTAGGGCCTTTCCATTGGGACAACCCCAGCAAAAACTCCACTAATATGCACAAACTGAGCTATCAGAAGTCTGCTTGGGACAACAGATTCTGAGAAACCATAAAGTACCAAGCATGAGTCATGTGACTTTCACTTCCTTAGGTCAATTATGTACAATGTTGTCTGTCATTGCAATTAACTTTCCCAATTAAGTGTCTGCGGGGACAAGGGAGGATAAGGCTTTATATGCAAACTTCAGGTCCAGAATAGATACCTCTACATATTATACTCTGCATGGACATATGTCAGCTTAAACATTACTCTTTGCTGAACATGATCCAAACATATCAATCAAGACATTGAGGCAGGTTGGAGGTAAATGGCAACAAATGTTAAGCTTGGAGTCAGGAAGGCCTGAGTTCCAATCCCACCTCAGACACTTCCTAGCTATGTGACTCTAGGCAAGTCACTTAATCTCTCTAAGCCTCAGTTTCCTTATCTGAAAACAAGCAGTTTGAGATAATAGCCTCTAAGGGTCCTTCCAGGTCTAAATCTATGATCCTATATAGAATAATAATTAAATGAAGTGCCATGCTGCAGACAGTTTTACTTATGTGCTTAGACGCTTTACTTAGGTTGCTAAGAAAAAGTTTTCCCTCTGTTTAAAAAAGAATATTATGAATTAAACATAGTGCCTTAAACAGCACAGGTTTCTATACTTCTCTTGCCATGGATCAGTAACTAGCAAATTTCCTCCTTCCCTTTTCCTGAAAAGCATACCTGTAAATAAATAGAACACATGGCAAATTGATTTTAAAAAATCTCCTATTTCTAATGAGCTTAAAAGCCTGAAGGTACCTTGGAAGTTATTTAGTCTTACTCCCTTCATTTTACAGATGAGGAAACTGAGGCTTGGAGAGGGAAAGCCACACATTAACATCTCAGAGGTAACAAGTAACAATTCAGGGGATCAAATCCAAGGCTTCTGATCCAAGTTCAGCACTCTTTCCAAAACACCACAAATTTCTTTCCTCCTAACACCTTTGAGAGGTAAGATAGGTATTATAACCATATTTTACAAATGAGGGCACCAAAGCTTTAAAGAGGATAAGAGACACATAGTACTAATGAATGGCTGAGGTGGGACTGAAATATCAGGTATCCTGATCCCAGCTATGTATAATTCACCTTCCTCTATACCATACTTCATTCATGTAAAAACATGAAGAGATCAAGGATAATTTCTCCAATATATTATCTTCTTCTACTCTTTTCCTAAGACCTTTGAGATTCTGAGACATGCTTTTCCTATCATTTAAAATGATGAGTAAGAGTAAAGAGTCTATTATGACAAGAAATTATTTCATAAAACAGAAAAACTTAGTACATAATGAATCTAACAAAGAATTCAAAAGTGTCAGAGGGTGAATACACCCAACTCTAATGAAATTTAAGCCAAGACTATAGGTCTTATGGACTTAAGGTCCATAGATTTAGAAATCCTTCATTTTACATGTGAGAAACCCAAGACTCAAGCAAAATCACTTATCCAGGATCACATGCATAGGCAGTAAAGTGTCATAGAAAAAATTTGACTTCTTTTTATGACTCCAAATCCAAAGCTTTTTTCATTGCCACACACTATCTCTGTAAGGGAATTGAAATGGCTCAGGATGCAGATGAATAGAATCATAATAAAAAAGACTATTAATATTCTAAATCTCTGGTCATTAGTCCTCACTGATACCAGTTTCATGACTACTATAACAAAATTAGGATTGTTCTAGATCTCAAAGAATAAAAGCAAAGCCCTACTTCAGTCTAACTCTACAGAAGTTTATTGATAACACATAAACCATCAATGGTACATACATGAGTGCCAGTTGGATACAAACAAGAGCTTTATTATTTGGCACAGTAAGCAGGCAAATGAAAGTATATATATATATATATATATATGTATGTATATATGTATGTATATGTGTGTATGTGTATATATATGTATATATGTGTGTGTATATGTATATGCATATATATACATATATATATATATATACATGTTGTATGGCACTATAAATAGATTGAGGTTCATCCCCATGGATTCAAGAAATTCACCAAGAGCAAGGGGAAAGGAGACATGTTAGGAAGGAAACCTGCCCAAAATTGGGGTTCAGGTGGCAAAATTATATACTCCAAGAATGGGCTTGGTTGAGAACAGGTAATCAGTATCAGGTGTGGGAACAGGCCATTCCTAATCAGCCCCAGATGTGGTAGAAAAGTTCTCAAAGTCACTTATCAAAATCAGGCTTGGGGGAGACTGAGGTAGGGAGAATTTCTTTGTTGGGATCAGAAACTAAGTTAACTATCTAAGGCAGCAAAAGAAGAATCATTTAAGACCCTTGTAGCCCATCAAGAGTTTCATCCAGTCAAAAACTATGAGCATTATCTGCCTGATACAGAGTTAATTAACATAGGTCAAAAAAGTGGGAAAGTACAAACTTCACCTGTCTTTGCCTATATGTTTTATGAGTATTAGGACCACTTGGCCTAAGTTTCTTGATATTGGATTCCTATCATTATAATATAATAACAAACTATAATAATCATATATAACCATAATTATAACAAACAGTATAAAGTTTATACTTGAAGGCAGCAGGGAAGGAACTAGTACATAGTAAGAGATGAGTTCAAGAATAACAGAAGAAGGAGAATGAAGGGGCAAACTAGTAAATAAGACTGGGGAGGATGAGATCAAGACCACATGTAAGGTGTAGACCTTGAAAAGAGAAGGGTCAATTCATTATCAGAGACTGGAAAAAAAGGAAAGAGAGCAGAGGATGATGTCAGGGTGTTGAGATGATGAGAAGGGGAGAAAAGAGAAATCATGTCAAATGACCTCTATATTCAATACAGGACAATCTATTCTTTTTTTCTATAAAGTAAGAGATAAGTTTTTCATCTAGGAATAAAGGAGGAGTGGGGAGAAAGAACTGGGAGAGGCTTGAGGAGAAAAGAGTTTTGTAATAGTTCCTTTGGGGAATAAAAAAAGGAAATCAATTATGGAGGAACAAAGGTTAGGCTTGCCACAGTGAGGGCCCCACTGAGGTTAGTTAACATAAATTTGTAGTATATCTAGTCAGCACCACGTCTGTTCAGCAGCAGGTGAGTAGAGAAGGAGGAAACACATGATGGCAGTAAACTAGGCCTAGGGTTTGGTAAGGTGTGAGTGATGCTAGGCCAAGGGAGTAAGCATGTAGTTGAACTGCTTAGCTTTAGGGTCAAGGATGGCAAGAAAGCGAAATCAGTAAAGGGGTCATGGCCTGACAAAAATACTTTGGGATGGAGGGACTAGAGGTGCCAAGATACTGGAGTGTTGAGGCAGAGGGAGAGATGAGATCATACACGGTGATCACAGAATCACAATATGTGACAGAAGGGACCTCAATGGTTATCTAATATAATTCTTTTATCAAAGGAATCCCCACTCTACTGTATCCATCATGACATTGTCTAGGGTGGGGAACCTGCAGTCTCAAGGCCACATGTGATTTTCTAAGTCCTTGGGTGTGGCCTTTTGACTGAGTCCATGTTTTATAGAACAAATCCTTTTATTAAGAGGATTTGTTCCGTGAAGTTTGGATTCAGTCAGAGGGCTGTACTTGAGGACCTAGAGAGACACATATACAGGTTCCCCACCTGTGACTCTGCCTCTGCTTGATGACCTCAAAGAAGAAGGAACCCAATACCTCTTGAGGCCATCCACTCCATTTTCGGATAGCTATAATGGTGGGACAATTTTTCCTGGCATCAAATTGAAATTGACTTCTTCCACCCATTACCCCATGTTCTCCCCTCTGGGACTAAATAGAACAATGCTAATCCCTTCTCCATATGATAGCCCTTCAAATACTTGAGTTGTAATGTCCCCATGAATCTTTTCTTCTCCAGGCTAAACAACCCCAGTTCCTTCAATTGATTCTCATATGATATAAACTCAAGGTCCTTCACCATCCTCTTTTGGACGTTTTCTAGCTTGTGCAATACTCCAGAGAATGTCCTACAAGGGCAGAATACAGTGGAACTATCACTTCCCTATTCCTTCTCTATTTCCATTCTTAACATAGCACAAGATGACATTAACTTTTTGGCTAACACTTTACATTCCTACATCATACTGAGATTGCAGTCCACTAAAGTCCTCAGATATTTTTCAGAACTGCTGTCTTGTCATGCCTCCCTATGATATACTTGTGAAGTTGATTTTTTGTACCCAAGTACAAGATTTTACATTTATTCTTAATGAATTTCATCTTATTATGTTCAACCCAATGATCTAGACAGAAGAATATCATTTTTTGATCAAGGAAGTGGAACCCGTATGGGTTAAGGCCACGGGTATGCTGGTGAATGTTTAACAACTAGCATCCTGGTGGGGAGTGGGAAATGTATTCATGACACATTTTTATGTTTAATCTGTACTATTAACATTTTCTCCATCACTTTCTTAGGTGCAAAAAAAAAAAAATGTCAAGCCTTGATTTGTAGCATTTTCGGATTTCCAAAGTGACAGTGTTCACACTGATAATCTAATAATTGCACTCCTGAGCCCATACCAGCAGGCTTCAGCATACTTCTCTTTATGGTGAGTACTAGGGTTTTACCACTCCAATGCGTGGTGTAGAGGAGTAAACCAAGGGATTCAAGGAGTTTGAAGAAACTGGAGATTAGAGTACTTGAAGAAGTATCAACAATCATGTTGAAGTTCCTTAGTATAAGAGTAGCAGCTAGTTGGCACAGTATACAGAGCAGGCCGAGAGTCAGGAAGAGTTCAAATCCAACCTCAAACAGCAACTGCATAACCCTGGGCAAGTCACTTAACCCTCTTTGCCTCAGTTTCCTCATCTGTAAAATGAGCTGGAGAAGGAAATAGCAAACCACTCCAGTATCTTTGCCAAGAAAACCCAAATGAGGTCATGAAGAGTCAGAAATGACTAAAAAATGACTAAACAATAATGTATTTGGTCTCTCTGCATCAAGTTCTTCTGTACTCACATCCATCCCCTCTACGCTGCCATTAAAGGAATGCTCCTATAGTGCAGGTCTGTTTATGTCACTGTCCTACTCAGTAAACTACAGTGGCTCCCTGTTATTACCTCTGGGATCTGCCAAATACCTTTGACATTTAAAACTCTTCACAACTTGGCTCCATCCTGCCATTCTACCCTTTTCACACATGACTACTCTCCACACACTCTATACACAATCTGGTCTTTCTGTAAAGAACACACTTCCGGGCATGGGAGACCGTCAGAGAAAATGCCCAGAGTTTGGAGGAGTATCTCATTTGTGGAACATCAAGGAGGCCTGCATTACCAGATCTCAGAATATGTGGAAGGGGAAGTAAGGTGTAAGAAGACTGGAAAGATAGAAGGGGCGAGGTTGTAAAGGGCTTTGAATATCAAACAGAGGATTTTGTATTTGATCCTGAAGGCAACAGGGAGCCAATGGAGTTTACTGAGGAGGTGAGTATCAACATCTACTTAGTGTTACTTGACCCACCAACTGGAATACAGATTATTCACCCCATAAAAGGCCTCTGGGGGACTCTTCCCTTCTTCTGTGGGGTTGGCATTTTTACCTCCCCATGTTTCCCAAAAGCAAAACAGCTCCCAACAATGCTACTCCTTGGTCCTATAAGCCCTCCCTAGGAAGGAGTTTTACAATGACCACTGGGTGGTATACTGGCAGCAATGTGGAAGGGCCAATCAATTTTTTAAAATTTATTTTATTTTTAGTTTATGGAATAAAGCAAGCATTTCGTAGCCTAGTATAATAAAAAACAAGAAACTGCAAATCTATTATGTAAAACTTGCTCTTCTTTTTAAATATATAACATATATATATAAAATATAACAATATAAAAATAGATAATATATTATATAATCTATGATATATTATGTAAATAATTAATATAATATAAATAATTATATTAACATATAATAATATAAAAATAATAATAAATATTAAAATTGTGTAAATTTTTTCCTTTTTTCCTCTCCCCCACTAGAGATAGCTACATTTAGACACAAATAGGTATATACACATATGTATACATGTACATATATGTAAAAATATTCCATATATAGTCCTATTTATCAGTTCTTTCTCTGAATGCAGGTAGCATCTTTCTTCATATGTCCTTTACAGTTAATTTGAGTATTTACAGTATATTATGTTCTTACATCAAGCAGTAGCTACAGTAGACCACCTTTTACCACTATATATGCCAGTGCCTACTCTTCTGCCACTGGGTCTAATGTCCACTGCCACTGGGGCCTATCTCTGCTCCTCTCCAACCACCAGCTCAGGACTGCCCATCTATGCTCAGGAAAAGACACAAAGAAACACCAACTCAACAAAGTCTGATAGTACTTTAGACCAACACATGTGTTCCATTGACCTTGTGGCATGCAATAATTATTTCTGCCAGGGTGTTTGAGGCCTGAGCTCTGTCTTCTACATTTTTCCTTCAAAAGAAATGAGAAGGGTGGGAGGGAAGGAGAGAGGAAGAGAGAAAGAGAGACTCACACAGAGAAGGAGAGAAAGAAACAGGGAAGGAGAGAAACAGAAAGACAATTCAAGGGCGAAATTAATTGTTTTAAACTAATGCAGCCCCCTGTCTACACTTAACAAATGGACTGGAAAGGCAATAGGTATTTATTAAACACTATGTTCCAGGGACTATGCTAATTACTACAGATACTAATACAACCAAAGAGAAATATAGTCTCTGTTGCCAAGGAGCTTACATACTAATAGGGGAAGACAATACCCAAAAGTGAGGTAGGTGTTGGGAAAAGGTACTCATGGGTAAGTAGAGAGGTATGGTGTCTAAGTCTGAAAAGTCATAAGCAAATCCAGGAGAGGAAAGATGGTTGGCTGGTCTGTGCTCCTCTCCAAAAATAGAGGAATTCACCAATAGGAAAAGAGGCATGGAAGAGGGATGTTCCAAGGTGAGGTCATAGGGACCAATAGATTTTCCAGACTGAGCAAGCCACAGGCTCTGAGGGAAGTTCCAAGGTAAGATGGCAACAGAGGCATGATATTGAAAAAGACTGGAATGCAATTGGCACATTTATCTACATCTCCATTTCCAGACATACTCAGTGCTCCTAGAGAGAATTAAGCATTGGCCTTTCAGGTGTCTTCCCCATTAATTGCACCAAAGAATCATAACAGAGTCCACGTGGCATTATAGTAGTTGGCTTCTCAAATGCCAAATTAAAAAAAAATCCAAACTAAATTCAAAAGGTTTCTTCAGCCAA
This sequence comes from Vombatus ursinus, assembly GCF_900497805.2. Lineage (NCBI taxonomy): Eukaryota > Metazoa > Chordata > Mammalia > Diprotodontia > Vombatidae > Vombatus > Vombatus ursinus. Next base: position 22,214,901 of record NW_020946557.1, on the reverse strand, counting down.
GTTGTTAGACAGTCTTAAAATTCCAGAGGTCTGTCTTTGCATTCTCTCACAGCTAGGGTCCCTCATGCTACCCTACAACTTACTGGTTTTGTGCGTTTGTGTGTATATAGAAATATATATATATATGTGTGTGCACGTGTTTAAGGGCAGCTAAATTGCACAGTGGTTAGAGACTCATCTTCCTGAGTTCAAAGCATGTCTCAGACTCTTACTAGTTGTATGACTCTGGGCAAGTCACTTAGCTCTCAGTTTCTTCATCTTTGAAATAAGCTGGAGAAGAACATGGCAAACCACTCCAGCATCTTTGCCAAGAAAAAAAAAAAAGACTTTTGCCAAGACGAAGAGTCAACAGGACTGAACAACAGTGTGTGTGTGTGTGTGTGTGTATATGCATATGTCTTCAAGGAGGTCATTATATCCCAATCCTGCAAGACCATATAAACTATTCGGGATTGAGCTTGACTCAAGACAGTCACAAAGCTGGGTGTGTCTTTCTTTTAGGAGGCCTCCCCTGGAGTAATTGTGTGTTGGGGACCATAAGCAAGAAAAGGACAATACATCTAGTCCTAACAATAGGCAAAGCATAACCCCCTCAGAATTTGTCCTTTTCTAGTGAGGAGAAAATCTTTCAAGGTCAGGGACTTGAATAGTCAAGGCCCAGGGACATCCCAAATAAGAACCTAAAAAAAGTTGACTGCAATTATCTCTAAGGTACAGTTCCTAAGGTCACAGAGCATTCTCACATTGTTCTCTCCAAGGTAAATGGCCACGGGCAGTTCACTCTCTAACCTCCCAGGAGCAGAACGGGGGAGGTAAGTCACACTAATCTGCCACCATCTCCAGAGACATGACCAAAATTCCACCAGAAGCAAAAAGGCTGATCCAGCCTCACTTTCTGCTGCACTATCCATTCCCCACTTCAAGAAGCTCATTATATTCCTATGTAAACTATTCTGGGTTAGGCCTGCCTCAAAATTGTCTCTTGGCAGTTTAAGGTACAATGCTATTGTGTTATTTCATTCGTGTCCAGCTCTTTGTGACCCCATTTGGGGTTTTCTTGGCAGATATACTGATACGGTTTGCCATTTCCTTCTCAAGTTCATTTTACAGATGAGGAAACTGAACCAAGGAGGGTTGAGTGACTTGCCCAGGGTCACACAGTTAGTACATATCTGAGGCCAGATCTGAACTCAGGAAGAAGAATCTCGTGACTCCAGGCCTGGCACTCTATCCACTGTACCACCTCACTGCCCTTTTAAGGTATAACACTGGAGCAAAATAAGACACGCACAAATGATTCAGCTCTATTAATGAGACCCTTGTAGATCACCCAACAGTTAACAAAAGATTTGTTTAGCAGAGGCAAGAGAAAGGATTCAAAAGGGAAAGTATGGAAGACCCTGAAACTGACTCAGGTGAGCAAAGCTCTGTTGCTTGAATTGCCATTGTGACTCATCAGCTAAACTTCAGAGAGATTTCCTGGAACTCCCTAGGTCAGCTTTGTACTCCAGCAATAAGGAAGTGATAACAATAGTCTGAGAGCTTTTAGTCTGCCAAGTCTCAAGGAGGGTCTCGGTACCTTTTATGGGAAAACTAGCAGCTAGGTGGTGCGATGGATAGAGTGCTGGGCCTAGAGTCAGGAAGACACCTCTTCCTGAGTTCAAATCTGGCCTCAGACACGTACTAGCTGTGTGACCTTGGGCTAGTCATTTAATCCTGTTTGTCTCAGTTTCCTGACCTATAAAATGAGCTGGAGCAGGAAGCAAACCAGGAAGTAAGAAAACCCCAAAAGGAGTTATGAAGAGTGGGATATGACTGAAAAACGACTAAATAACGACAGTCTAACTTGGTATAGGGGTTAGGATATTACTCCTACCACAGTAATGCAAAGCAAACCTTAAAACCTATACAAATGTCTGTTCTTACTCCTATGAGCAAGCACTGTGCTAAGCATAAGGAGAGATACAAAGTTTAGATAAGAATCAGCCCTTGATTTCTGGGAGCTTAGAATCTACCAAAAGGATAAGACACCAACATAAATAACTGTAATGCATAGTATTATATTAGATATGCATTAAAGGGTTACCAAAAAAAAAAAAAAGAACCCACTTCATTAGAAGAAAACTCATTGCCAACTTCAAAGAATCGGGGAAGATATGGAAGAAAAAGCTTTAAATTTGGCTTGAAAGGAAGAATGCAACTGATAAAGAAGGGAAGGAAGGACATAAGGAACAGTGTGAGCCACTGTATGGCAATGTGACATGTCAGTTCATGTTGAGGAGGCTAGGAATAGTTCAGTTTAGCTGCAATGTTGAGTATATGAAGGAGAGAAATATCTGAGGCTCCAAAGACAGGATGCAGCTAGTGCTACAAGGTGAGATGTCTTAAATGTTAGGCAGAAGAGTCTGAGTTTACTAAGAAGGTTTTAAGCAGAGGAGAAGCATGACCAGATTTCTTCGTGAGAAGGATTGTTCTGGTATAAGGTATAGTTTGGAGCAGGGAGATAGAAGACTTATAAAGAGGCCATTGCAGGAATCCAAGTGGGTGATGTGGAGCAAGAAGTGATGACAGTGGAAAGAGATGTGAAGATGGAATCAATGGACCTAATTGGATATAATAGATGAGGGAACCAAAAATAATATCATTGTATGGAATACCAAATGAATTGTGGTGCCATAGGTGAAAACAGTAAAGTCAGAAGGAAAAATAAGATTAAGGTAAAGGATGATAAAGTTAGCTCTGACATGTCGAGATTGAGGTCATAGGAGATATTTGGGTAGAGCTGTCATAGAAGGCAGGTGGTTGGGGATTCCAGAAAGTGAGTAAATAAACATTTATAAAGTGCCTATTATATTCTAGGGACTGTGCTAAACTCTGTGGATACACAGAAAGACAGTCCCTGATCTCAAGGAGCTCCAATCTGACGGAGCAGACTACATGCAAAAAACTAAATGTCACAGTGGATGGAAGACCTGAGTTCAAATTTGACCTCAGACACTTACTAGTTGTATGACTCTAGACAAGTCACTTAACCCTATTGGACTGAATTTCTTCATCTGTAAAATGAACTGGAGAAGGAAATGGCAAAGTACTCCAGGATCTTTGCCAAAAAAAAAAAAAAGAAAACCAAATGGGGTCACAAAGAGTCAGACACAACTGAACAACAACAAATCTTTATATGTACACACACACATGCATATGTATAAAATATTGTTTATATGTGCATATATATAAATACATGTATTTGTATATGTGTGTACATGTATATAAAACCCCAAAAGGGATCACAAAGAGTCTAACACAGCTGAAAAACTACTAAACAACAGCATATACAAACAAGCTACTTCAGGATCAATTAAAGATAATCAGCATAGTGAAGGAACTAGTTTAAAGAGGATCAGGAAAACTATAGAAGTTCAGATTTTAGCTGACATGAAAGAGCTAGGAGGCAGACATGAGGAAGGAGAGAAATCCAGGCATAGACACAGCCAGTGAAAATGCCTGTAGTCTGGAAATGGAGTGTTCTGTTCGAGGTGCAGCAAGGAGGTCGGTGTTACTAGATCACAGAATATATGGTGGTGGAAGATCAAAAGGTCACGGTTGATTATATAAATTTGGAAGCCATCAGCATAAAAGTGGTGTTGAAGCTGTAGGAATAAATTAGATTGCCAAAAACGAGTGTACAGAGAGGAGAGAAGGTCAAGGACAGGCTCTTGGAGAACATCTTTATCCAGGAATTGGGTGGGAAATGAGGAACCCTGGAAGGAATAGTTAGAAAGAATAGAGGAGAGATGAGAAACTGATATCTCAAAATTGTATATATTTCTATATAGGTACATGCTGTGTTCCTGGATAGAATGTTAGCTCCTGGAGGGCAGGGACTATTTTGCTTCTTTCTTTACATTCTTCATGCCTAGCATAATGCCTCACATGTAGTAGATACTTAAGAAATTCTTATTCTTGATTAACTTGAGGTGTGATTGATTGAGAAAGGAACAATTAAAGTCTAAAGCTACACAAAAGTCAAAAAAGATGAAAACTGAAAAAGGTCCATAAATTAAAACGTAATCTGTGTGCTATGGCTAGGAGAGTTTAAATCCTTAATATCAGTGAGAAGAGAATTAATTTCATCTTTAAATACAATTTTCAATGTCTACCATGACCAGGTATTAAAGTTAAAAAATTCTAAACTTTACAAAGACTTTCTGAAGACCTTACACTTCTTCTACTACAGTCCCTAACCCTCAGAGGATAGAGAAACAAAAAAAAAAAGAAAGAAAGAAAGAAAAAGGAAAAAAAAAAAGGATGTTCACAAGAAAAAAAGGTTTGGGGAACTTGGGTGGGGGAGGGCAGAGTGAGATCAAGCCATGTGTCAGTGGTACCCTTGCCCATTATTGTAGTAAGTATTCCTTTAAATGGGATACCTGTATGATCTCCATCAAAATAGCACAAATGAAAGCTGGTTTTTATAGCACAAGGTACAATTTGGGTACATAGACTGGGTCTTCAAAATTAATAACCCTGCCTCCTTTCAATCCCACTTGGTCTTGGTGGTGGCTTCTCAGTTGCCCAATGAATAAGTTTAAATATCTGCTTACCCTATGGCCAGCCACATGTGATTGAACAAGTTCTATCTTGCTTATTCAGGTTAACAGTGGTTGATAAATGCTATTAATGTTTTCCTTAGAGCCAATTTTCAATCAATCATCAATCAGTCAACAAACATCTATTGAGTCTCAGCTATGTTCAAATCACCAGGCTAAGCATTTGCTTGTCCTTTCACCTTTGTAGCCATAACCTCCTTGTTAAACCAGTTCTTCTGACTATCTCCCTCCTGGCCCTGTTCCCTGTCTTATTTACTCAAACCTGGTTAAGGAGAAGCCACCCATAGCAAGGCCCCCAGCAGTGAAGCTGGGCATGCTCAGTAAACAGGGCAAGTTTATTCACAAATGGGAAGCTCTTGTCTGCACTCTATCAGCTGGGACAGAGGCGGGGCAAGCAAAGCCCTCCCAGTGCTTTTTCCGACGATAATCTTTGAGCCTGGGGATCTAAAGTGAAGCCCCAGCAACTGCAGCAGCAGCAATCTCATTCTATACAGCAGCAGTAGCAGTAGCAGCAGCCTGAAGAGACAGACAGCTAAAGAGAAGACCTCTGTTCAGAGCTCTTGCAGTAGGCTCTGTCTCCGTTCCAGTCCTGTCCTGCTCTGGTAGCTGCCATAATGATGGAGAAAAGTGACAGGTTTGTGATTGCTACCCAGATGGAGCAGAGAGAGCCCGTGGCCTCTTCTGTCTAGTGATGGAGTGAGAGGGACTAGGAGGTGTAGGGGGTGGGGGGAAAGGAACTGCCCTGGGAGGATTCTTTGGGGACCTGGAATTATTTCTGCTTTCTTCTCTGCTTCTGATTTTGACACTCCCTGCCTATTGTGGAACTGGGAAAGATGTTCACAATGGTAACCAGGCTGGTCCATTACTTTCACTTCAGGTAAGAGAAAGCAAGAATCTGTGTTTTCTTTCAGAAAAGGTTTATTAGCTCAGAAACTGACAAGTAGCTAGGTTCTCTCGAGTGACTAAGGAAAGGATTCTTCTAAGGCTGTAGGTGTGCTCTCCAAGGAGAGCCAGGAACTTTAGAGGACCTTTCTGGCATGGTTTATTTTATTTGGGCAAGATAGTGTCCCTGGCTTTATAATACTTTTCCTAAAATCAGCTCTCACAATTCCCTTCAGGGAAAGGGTTAAAACTGCTTCTCAAGGACTTTGGGATACCAAAAACTGACTGAGAAGTCAGTCAGTATCTGGGCTAGAGATAATCATTGTTTCTCTAGAAGAAGAAAGGAAACATTTTGGAGGCTGTTGAAATTAGATGTAAACCCTTACTACCCATGTGCCTCCATAAAGCACTTAATTGTTTTAGGCAAAGCTACTCCTGTGTTATTGAACATCAAGTTTCATTTTCAAGCAGGCTTGCTACAATGAATTTCACTTTTCAAATGCATGGGGAAAAAAAATACCAAAACTACTTCTTAAAGAGCTATTCGGAACGGGGAGATACCATGCTAACTATGAGATTGTACAGGGTAATGGGGAAAATAAGCACTTATCATTTTCCTTTAGATATTGAGTAGGATTTAATGTGAGAGATTTTTTAAAGGAAACAAAAGACACACTGAAAAATAGCCTGTTTCAAAAGGATACTTTCAAGTCAAAATTCTGGCAGTGACACATGTGGTTTCAAAATTTTATAATATAAGTTTGTCTTGAATTGCATTTTTGGTGTTCATATAAACAGTGTAAAATATATGCACATTTTATTTTATTACACCCCTCATGCCTTAAACATTAAATTATCTTTTGAGTCTTTTTATTATTAATGCATACAGCCTTCTTGACCTCATTTTCTCTTTCCATTGTATTATATTAGTCATACTGGGTGGGTGGAGAGTTTATCTGTAACTTGTAATTCTTTGGAGATCATAGAGTTCAATAATTCAAAGTTATATGGCTTTACTGAGAAAATATTGGTTTTTTTTTTAATTTGCACTTTTGTTATAGGGAACAGCCAAAGATCCTTGAAAGCACTATACAATTCCAAAATATAATCTTGGCTAATTTTCATGAACCTAATCATTGCATTAAGTAGATCCACTGAAATATATTTTTTAAAATTAAACCTTCCCACATAAATGGCACAAGACTGATGTTTTCACCAACCAAAAAGTGTTGCCATGATAATCAACCATTGGTAAACAGTTGGAGGTAGGAAGAGGCAGGAGACAGGTGCTATTCAAAGATCACTGTCTTCAGAATCAGAAGACAGGAATGTTCATTCTGATTCTGTCACTAGCTATAGACTATGAGCAAGTCATTTAATTTTTCTGAGCCTCAGTTTCCTCATCTGAAAACTAGAATCACATATTTAGAGTTGAATGTGACCTTAAAACTCATTTTATATTTAAGGAAACCGATGTCCTTAGAGGTTTAAGAATAATAATAATAGTTGACATTAATATGGTAATTTAAAATGTTCAAAACATTGTGTAAAACATTTCTCATTTGATCCTCACTACCACCTTGTGAGGTAAGTGCTATTATTTTTCCCTTACATGACTTACCCAAGATCAAGTTTCCATAGACTCAGAAGCAATCATTGTACTACCTACCTGGCATGATTATTTGGAAGAAAGTATAAATGAAAGATAATGTATTTGTCATTATACATTTGACTTTTTCTAACTTGTCTAGAGAAGGGGAAAGAGAAGAAACAAGCATTTATATAGCACCTACTATGTGCCAGTACTGTGCTAAGTCTAAGGATAAATTTAATGAATATGATTTCTGAAAAAAAAAAGATTTTTGTAGGTAGAAGGGTAATGCTTTAGACAACAAAGAGGAAGTTTATTTGATTTATTTTATTTAATAAGAAAAAAATGAGGGAGAAGAGGAAAGATAAAAATCTACCACCACCCCTCTCCATCCCATCTGACTTTTAAGAATGTTAGCCTGATTGAAGTAAGGGACCAGAATTGGGGGGGGGGCAGGCAAATTCCTTCAAAAAGAAAAAAAAGAGTGGATTTTTAAACAGTTAGCTAATAAATTTTGGGGTTTGTATTTAGGGTCACTTATTCAGCCCATTTGGTTTGTAGAGCAAGTTTCAAAAATCTCTACAGGCAAAATCTGAATAAAAGTCATACAATTCACTTGCTAGAGGCCCCCAGTGTCATTAACTTGTACCTGAGATAGCACAGAGCTTGGGATTTATAATCATAATATTGAAATTTAATCATTTGATAGATATATATTCATAAAACAGAAGATGTGAGAGTGAAGCTTCAACAATCCTTGAAAGGGCCTAATTAAAAAAAAAATTGGACTTAGCCTTGATCACCTAGAGGAAGCTAGGTGGATCAGTGGATAAAGAGTCTTGGACCAGGAATCAGAAAGACCTGAGTTTAAATCAATCCTCAATCAGACACACACCAGTTTTATTACCTGGGGAAGTCATTAACTTCTGTTTGCCTCAGTTTCCTCATCTGTAAAAAAATAGGGATAACAATAGCACTTTTTGTTGTAGGATAGAATGACAATATTTGTAAAGGGCTTTTGAAACCATAATGTGTTATATCAGTGATACTATATACTACTACTACTAGCAATACTATTAGTATTATTAATTATCAATCTTAGACATTGCAATGCAAGATAGTAAAGGGAAGAAAAACCCAACTTAAACACCTTCGATAGAAATTCCTCATATTAGAAACATCCTTTCTAATTTAAAAATTCTGAGCCAATTATTAGCATTGTTTCACATAGCAAATGAATGAATGAGTAGAAAACCCAACTACTTACTCTTTTTGTGTTTTGCTACCCAGTTTTTAATCTCAGTCATTGTTTTGGGAGACAATTTCTTACTCCTTTACTTTGATTGTATGTACATACATTCAACTGGCCCAAAGTCTCTCCAACTATTCCCTTTCTTAGCTGACCTGATGCAGGACAAAAGCAGAGTAAAAAACTCCAATTGTCTTTATTATGGCCTCTTGTGTACCTAACCAGACTATCTGAGAATAGGTTTACATCACACTGGCCACTTTCACAGGGAATTAACCTAAGAAAAGTGCCAGTGCACCCTGAAAGACAGGGAAAGGAACTACCACTAATAATTCTTTATTCCTTTGTAGACTGTTTTATAGTGAAAGAGATGAAAGAATTGTCTTATTGGTTTCTAGTTAGCATCTCTGAAATCATTCAATCAAGGAATCCTGGAAAGTCAGAGTTCAAAAGGTCCATTAAAGATTAGCTAGTCAAATGCCTTCCTTTTCTAGAGAGATAAGGAATTGGAGACCCCAAATGATTTGCCCAAGGTCACACAAATAAACAGAACTGGGATTCTCTCTGATTATACAAATCCATGGTTAATTTTCACTAGACTCACACCACACCACACATTGGTCACAAAGCTAATAAGTGTCATAGCCACACTTTGAGCCACATTTTCTGACCCCTAATCATATGATCATGGTAGTACCATAGATTTAAAGCTAGATGGTACATTAGAAGACATCTAGTCACACCACACCCTCCCCCTACCCCAAATTTAAGATGAAGAAATAAGCTCAAAAGTTATGTGATTTGTCATACTGTTACCTTAGAGGCAGGATTGGAACCAGATCCAAGGATAGAACTCTATCCACTATGCTGCCCTGCTTACAGTACTTTTTCTCCTTTTCCAAGTAAGAGATGAAATCTAGATAGATTCAAAGTATGATAGGGTCAGCCTCTCATGTCCTGGCCATATCATCCCATAGCTGAGTATTGGAGGGTGGAATTAGCCTGCTATCACCTATCTCTAAAATCCTTTCCACTCCAAACAGAGTGCTAGACCAGGAGTAAGGAAAACCTAAGTTCGAATTCTACCTCAGATGCTTACTAGCCAGTTGTGTGACCCTGGGCAAGTCACTTAAGCCTCTGCCTACCTCGTTCCTCATTGATAAAATGGAGATACTAATAGTATCTACTTCTCAGGGTTGTTGTGAGGATAAAATGAGATAATATTTGTGAAGTACTTTGCAAACCTTAAAGCACTATTTAAATCCTAGTTATTATATTATCATTCATCTCATTACAGTCTTCCAGCACTACCTTTAACCTGAACACTCCCAAAACCTATAAACCTATAAAATCTATAAACCTATAAAACCTATGAACCTATAAAACCTATAAACCTATAAAACCTCCAACTTCCTGCCATATCCTTTTCTTGGTATAAGATGTAAACCAAATGGAATAATGTTAATTCCTAAATGGAATTTATCAACATATAACTAATGTATGTGGTTGGCTATGTATAAATATATCAGTATATATGTGAAATAATTTTTATTCTGAATGGCTAAATTTAGTTGGCCCAGAGTTGCTCTTTTACAATGTCTCCTTACTTTTTTCTCTCACATTTATTTGCTTTTAAAAATTAATATTGTTTGTTACAGCACCTTCTTTTCCAGATATATCACTCCCCCTACTTTACTCATGAGCAAATCCTCCTAACAAAAAACGAAAGAGGGGAAAAGTAGTTCTGCAAAAATATTGTGCCTATCAAACTACTATGACAATATATGCAACATTATATAACCACAGGCCCCCACATCTACAAAGATTCTCCCTACTTTTTTCAAGTACAGTCAATTCAGGCAAAAACTTTATCCTTATAGACACAATTTTAAATACTTAACAAAGTAACTTTCTCTTGAACAGAAGTTCTTAACTTTTTTGGTGCCACAAACCACTTTTGACAGTTTGGTAAAGCCCATGGACCCCTTTTCAGAATAATATTTTTAAAGGCATAAAATAAAACACATAGGATTTAGTTTTATATATATAATGTGTGTATGTATTTAGATGTATGTATATATGTATTTTTAAACAAGTTCACAGAACCCAGATGAAGGGCCCCACCCTAAAAATATTCTTCGCTTTTATAGATATACATTCAACTAGTATTTTGTGATTCAGATTGATTAAATCATTTTAGAATAAGGCACTCATATACTCTGACCTCAAGGTACCATGCTTGGTTTCTTTCCTCAGTTCTTGGTAGCATCTTGTCTCCAAAACTGCCCATGATTTTAAAAGATGTAGATGTTTAATATACTGATCTATTGTTGTTGTTTGTCCTTCTTTCTCAAAGAGGACCAATGACATCAGGAGGGTGATGTCTTGACTTGCAAGTGAATGTCATGAAAGGGGCTTGAAAGGGTTTTTGTTGTTGTTTTGTTTGCTTGTTTGTTTGTTTTTTACAAAGATCTTTCAGACCTCAGAACTGACATACTTGTATCTTCCCCATCATAACTCCATGCTGAATCTCAAATTCTATAAGAAATGACTACAATGTCATGAAATGGGATTTATCTCAGATGAAAGTTGCTGCTAGGAAGCCCTAGAAATTCTTTTGTGGAACACTGCTTCTTGCCTGTGGTGTAGAAGAATGAAAAGAGCTCTGCCTCTGAATTCAGAGGACCTAAGTTCAAATCTCATTTTTTATGTGATTCAAATGAATCTATCTGTGTGACTTTGGCCAAATCCCTTAACCTCCCTGGCCTTCAGTTCCCCTCTCTGTAAAACAAGGTAGGGTGGGCTGGATGGCCTCTGTGGTCCCCTCCCAATACAGATCATGTGAAACCAATATAAATAAGCCTCCTTCTACCAGTGCTAGAAGCTAAGCAAGCCACTTCTCAACCATTAGAATACAGATCTGTCTGTATTGAGGTCTGGAATGAAGGATAGGGACTCCAAGAATCCTTGAGAACCCATTAATCCTTGGCTCATTCTCAGTCTTTAAGATTCTTGCTCTGGAATAAAATTCAGGTTTAGGTGGTTTAGTGCTGGAACCAACATAGACTCAGGAGTCCTCTAGAATTGAGGTGGCCCAGAACCACAGGTATGCTGGTAAAATGTTTAATAGCCAGCTCTCTGAAAACACATGACACACTTTTAGGTTTAATTTGCATTAACATTTTTTCCATCACTTTCTTAAGTCTAGCCAATCAACAAAACAATCAAGCCTGGATTGTTAACATTTGCTCATTTCCAAAGTGTAAAATGATCACTCTGAAATTTTAACAATTGACTGGCTCCAGCATACTTCTGCCCATAACCCTTTCCTCCAGCTTTTTGGGCTAATTTGGATTTGGACTGTTCTAAGTCTGAGAGGAGCAAAGCAAAATATACAGAAGAATTCTTCTTTTAAAGGAAATTCTGCAGAAAAGTGGAACAAGACAGAATTCTATTCACTATATACCTTGCAGTATAGATATTTAAATTGGGGGTTTAGGCAGGGAATAGAATAGACATTTAGTCCCCTTACTACATTTCTTCCAACAGATGCTTAATGTAGCCACATCTTCTTCAACATTCTGGTTTTAAAATTGAATGTATTTTTACATATATCAAACCCTGAACTCTTTTAAATTAGTTCTTATTATATTAATCAGCTTTTGTCTGTGGATTGTTGGGTCAGCCAATTAAAATTAGCTGTTAATGAAAAATGAGTAGATATTCTATTTTGAATGTTTGCTTCAGGGTGACATATTATCTGGACAAGTATCCCAAGTAATATCTGGTCTTGTACAGGATATCTGATTATTTTTGGAGGGTATAGGAATATTCTGGCACAAACTCCCAACTAAAACAGAAGTCACTGCTGCCTAGTCATCTTACTAGTATTATTATCAGGATTATTAATATGTATGTAAATTATGTTATAAACCTTTAAATTCCAAATAAATAACATCTATTGTTAATACTAATAATCTCCCCAACCACTGCATCCTGAGGGGTTCCAGGTCTCACCATCTGACTTGCTCCTAACCCCTGGAGATTCCCAGGCATTATTATGTGAACCACTAATATACACTAAAGAACCCTGGGCCTTTTTATTTTCTCTACAGCTGAATTCTCTTCTTTTCTGTCACCCATCATCAGCATGGTTCATCTCCACCACTTCCTTCTCTAAACCCCCCCCCCCCCAAATTAGAGTCTGTGCTTCGTAAGCGAGAGCAGATTGTCTTGGCTTTGGATTCCTAACTTCATTCAAGTCTCAGTTAAAGTCTTCTCTTCTCCAAGAAGACTTTTTTCCTTAATCTTGGTCCCTTCTCTCTGATTTTATCAAGAGTTTATCCTGTATATGTCTTGCTTGTACATAGTTGTTTGTACCTTATCTCCTCCATTAGACTGTGAACTTCTTGAGAGCAGGGACTGCCTTTTTAAAAAAAATATTTATTTAGTTAGTTTTAGTTTTCAACATTCACTTTTATAAGATTTTGAGTTCTAAATTTTCCCTCTCCTTTCCCTTCCCTCTTCCCCAAACGGCATGTAATCTGACATAGGCTATACATGTACATTCATATTAAACGTATTTCCACATTAGTCATGTTGTGAAAGAAGAATCAGAACAAAAGCGAAAAACCACAAGAAAGAAAAAAAAGAGAAAATAGTATGCTTCAATCTGCATTCAGACTCCATAGTTCTTTCTCTGGATGTGGATAGCATTTTCTATCATGAGTCTTTCAGAATTGTCTTAGATAATTACATTACTGCGAAGAGCTAAGTCTATCAAAGTTGATCGTTGCACAGTGTAGTTGTTACTGTGTACAATGTTCTTCTGGTTCTGCTCACTTCACTCAGCATCAGTTCATGTAAGTTTTCCAGGCTTTTCCTGAAATCTGCCTGCTCACCATTTTCTTATGGAACAATAGTATTCCATTACACTCATATACCACAATTTGTTCAGCCACTCCCCAATTGATGGGCATCCCCTCAATTTCCAATTCTTTGCCACCACAAAAAGAGCTGCTATAAATATTTTTGTACTTGTGAGTCCTCTTCCCTTTTTTATGATCTCTTTGGGATACAGACCTAGTCATGGTATTGCTGGCTCACAGGACTTTATAATCCTTTGGGCATAGTTCTAAATTGGAGAGCAGTGACTGTCTTTTGCCTCTCTTTGTATCCTGAGCACTTTAGCACAGTGCCTGGCATGTTGCTGGTGCTTGCTGACTTGACTAGTTGACAGCTCTTGTCTATTAATGCCACTACCATTTAGCACAGTGCTTGACACAAAGTAAAGGCTTGAATACTTAAAAAAATTAATTTATCAATAATAGGAGCAGCTCATATTTATGTAGCATTTTATCATTTTAAAAATGAGAGTGGTAATAGTATTTCTTTTTTAGAGATGAGGAAACTAGGACTCTGAGAGGTAAAAATAACTTGTATTGTATTAAAACAGACAGCTAGCAAAACTACTAGGCGAACATGCTTTTGAGGTTCCAGGAATTAGTAGAAGGTGACTCACAGCTGCCATTACTGCAACCATCACTTTATACTGTGTGCATGCCCTGTTGACAGTGCAAAGGTTGTCCTTGTAAATGAAGGACAATACTTTTGGACTTATCATCTATCAAAGGAATTCCAATCAATAAGCACTTATTAAATGGCTACTATTTATCAAGCACTGTGCCAGACCTTAGGGATAGAAGAACAAAAATAAAAGCAGTCCAAAAAGTAGTGTTCTACAAAAGAACTTTTAGGGCTTCCTAGTAGCAACTTTCACCTGAGATAAATCCCAGTTCAGGTCATAATTATTTTCTTATAGAATTTGAGATTCAACATTAAGTTACGATGGGGAGGACCTAAGCATGTCAATCATGAGATCTAAAAGATCTTTATCAGGAAAAAAAAACTCTTTTAAACCACTTTCATGACATTCACTTGCAAATGAAGACATCACCTTCCTGATGTCATTGGTCCTCTTCGAGAAAGAACGATGAACGACCACAATAGATCAGTGTATTAAACATCTATATATTTTACCTGTATATCCACCTATAAGTAAACACAAAATATCTATAAAATAAATACAAAATCACTTCTAGTGGGGAAGGGGCACCTACAATGAGGGAATCATGGGGAGAGTCCTCTTAAAGGTGAATCTTGAAGGAAGCTAGAGATTCTAAGAGGCAGAGGGAGGGAAGGAGTATATTGTAGGCATAGGGAAAAAGATCCTGCAAAGCACCAAAACCAGGAGACAATTAATAATAATAATAACATTTACATAGTGCTTGCAATATGTTAGAAACTGTGCTAAGTGCTTTACAATTATTATTCTTTGGAATGTCATGGGGAATAATAAGGAGGCCTGCTTGGCAAGATTGCACAGTAATGTGTAAATTATTTGGGGCAATCACCAATTTTAATAAGGTTTCATTTTGCAATAAAAATGGTCATTCCTGTGTACATCTCTGACTATAGGATGACTTAAAACACTTTAACTTTGGTCAGATGAAACTGGACTGAGCTAACTTCCCATCCTTACTTAGCTGTCTGTTAGATGATTTTTTCAGATAGCTTTTGTGCCATATGCGAATGTCCCATTGCTCTCTTTTGTTGTGTTTTTAAATCTATGTTTTTATAAGCATGGATATTACTCCAAGGAAATGTATGAGTTATGGCTCTTGAATAGTACATAATAATAAGAATAATAACAATAATAATAGCTAGCACTTAAAGATTTGTTTGCAAAGAACTTCACAAATCTTATTTTGTCCTCACAGCAACCATATAAGTTGGGTGCTATTGTTATACCCATTTCATAGATGAAATTTGCCCAACTTCATACAGGTAGTAAGCTTGAATTTGAACTCAGCTCTTCCAGACTCCAGGTTCAGTACTCTATCAGTTGTACCACCTTGCTGCCTATATACTGTAAGAGCTATTGATTTGGGGAAGTTAACTATTTCAATGAAAGGTCCACAATGCAATAGTATCTTTTTTTTTTTTTTAGCAAATTGCATAGGCAAATTTTGGTTGAAAATGAAAAAATAATTAACAAACTATTTGAACCAATGATTCCTCAGGGAACAAGCTCAGGGGTAAGTGTCTGAGGCCTGATCTGAATTCAGGAAGATGAGTCTTCCTGACTCCAGGCCTGGCACTCTGTCCATTGTGCCACCTAGCTGCCTTAGCTATCAATAGCCATGTGAAAAAATGCTCTAAATCATTAATAGAGAAAAGCAAATCAAAGCTGCTCTGATGTTCTATCTCAAACTCATCAGACTGGCAAAACTGACCAAAAAAGAAAAATGACAAATGTTGAAGAAGCTGTAGAAAAACAAGCACATTATTTTACAATTGGTAGAGTTGTGAAATGATTCAGTCATTTTATAAAGCAATATGGAAATATGCCCCCCCAAAATATTAAACTGTGCATACCCTTTGACTCAGTGGTGCCACTACTAGTTTTATACTCCAAAGTATGATCAAAGGAAGAGGAAAAAGACTTATATGTACAAAATATATTTATAGCAGTCCTTGTTGTGGTGACAAAGAATGGGAATATGGGTGCCCATCAACTGGGGAATGCCTGAACAAGGTAAGGTATATGTGCCTTACTATTGTGCTATAATAAATGATGAAAGGAGCACTTTCAGAGAAACCTAGGAAGACTTGTATCAACTGATGAAGAATGAAGCAAGTAGAACCTGGAGGACAATTTATACAATGACAACAATATTGTAAAGACAACTTTGAAAGATCGAAAACTCTGATCAATACAATGACCAAACACAATTATAGGGAACTTGTGATGAAACATGCTACCTAGCTCCTGACAGAGAGCTGGTGGTCTCAGAATACAAATTGAGACTTTTTTTGGCAATTGGGGTTAAGTGACTTGCCCAGGGTCACACAGCTAGTAAGTGTCAAGTGTTTGGTCTGAGGTCGGATTTGAACTCAGGTCCTCCTGACTTCAGGGCCAGTACTCTATCCACTGCACCACCAAGCTGCCCCCCAGTTTGAGACCTTTTAAAAAATACGGTCAGTGTGTCTATACATGTTTGTAACATGGATTTTATTTTCATGCTTTCTCAAAGGGGTGGGGAAGGCAGAAAGGATAGAAGGTGAATCTTCATTTGAAAATAAAATTTAATTTTTAAAAAATCTATGGTCTATAATTAAGGCTAGAATTGAAAATTAAATCATTAAAGAAACATTTAGTATTCGATATAAGTAGTTTGATAATAAGGAATTAAAGAATGTTTCAGTCCTGTGAACTCAATGCCAAATAGAATAAAACAAGTGATTATAGCTAAAAGAGATCATATCACATGTTTTTTGGAAGAGGTAAAAAGTTGTAAGGTTTATTGTATAAATCAATAAATATAAGTATCTTACTTTATCCTATATAATTCACACAATTGTAGCCTGTGTGAAGGACAGTAATATAAATGTTGTCCTACCTTGACTGGAATTCAGACTAGAATTTAAATGGAAGATCCTTAAAACTCCTGCATTAGTGAGGTAAAACAGAAAGATTGTTTACCTAAAACTTTGATATAATAATGGGAAATTTCATCTAATGGCAAGTTTTAAGGAAAAGGGAAATGTGACAAATTTTCAGCCATACTGAAATTCAGCTTGGATTCCTTGATTTATTCAGCAATAGAATGTAATTTCAAAAAAAATTCATGTGCTCGAGGTAAAATGTGCTGACTTGGTTAAGGAAACTGGCAGATTGAGAGAAATGAGATTGTGGCTCATGGTGAATTTGATCAGAATAATGCTAGCCGTCTGTGACCTTTGTTACAATTACCAGTCACCTGGTGTCTGTCTGTCTGCTGTGATTGTAATACTCAAACATATTTAGATCAGATATCTTTTCTTAGTTTCTCCTCCTTTGGAACCTCGTGGAATTGGATGTCAAGGTGCGGAGAAAATGACTTGCATCTCAAGATTCTTACTCAGTTTAGTTTCTTTGTAACCAGTTCAAATGCACGCGTGCTTTTTATAAAATGGCTACAAGGCCAACATGATCTTCCTTCCTTCTGATTTTTTTCCCTCCCTTTGCCTTACACAGCTGTTTTTTTTCTGCAGCTCTTCCTCTTTCCTTTGCAGGGAAAAATAGGCATTTGTTTAAGGTGTTTTTTAAACATTGTAAAGCCCTTGTTTTGTTCAAGCTTTTGTTTCTTCCTCTTTCTTACAGCAGCGTGCTGCATGAATATGTTTATTTTCTTTCTGTAGATTGTTACTTGTAACGTTCTGCAGCCAAGTTTTGTCAGAAAACAATTTAGGCAGAAAAAAAATTTTTTTTCTAACGAGAGAAATAGTTCATGCTGAAGAAACAAATGTTTTGGCAGTTAATAGTGTAACCTCGACACTTTTAAGCAAAACAAAGAAACTTTCTAATACAGTGTTGCTTATAAAGCACAGCGTTTTTGTTATAGTTTTGTGCCTGCATGTTTTTTTTTTATTCTTCAGGAATTAAAAAAGATAGTTTATAACTGCACAAGCAGAGCTTGGATTTGGGCTTTCAGAAGCCAAAAATATAAGAGGGCAACTCTATATGAAGTTTTGTAGTTATTTCTCCAGGCTTTAAGAGAAGTATCTCAGCAGTAATTATGTTGACATGCTTTCATCGAACCAAATGCCCACCAATCTCTCAAAACTACATGAAACCATATTGTGCAAGTAAATCTTCCTGGTGATCGCCAACATGAAATACAAAATGAGAGATTTGTCAAGAGGCTTAACAAGATTAACATCCCAAAACGTGGAGGAGTTCACTTATTAAGAAGTTGATAAATGCAAGTTTCAATCAGCTGCCTTCAATGAAACGATCATTGTTTAACATTCTGTTAAGGTGTTTAGAAACTAAGGCATGCAAATATATCCTTCAAATCTACATCTAGTAAAGATAAAGATCATTTGTTGTTCACCTCACCTATTCTCTCCTCAGTTGTAGAGCCTGGGACCCAACTGCTTTATAACTTTATTTTCTTGGCCTTATTCCTATTTATTTCTATGTATTAAGTATTAGAGGTAATCCTATCAAAAGGCTATTGAAATTGATATTTAATAAGAGAGGAAAGAATGGAGCTGTGGAAGACCCCAAAATTAAAAGAGGATTAAAGTTAATTAGCTCGGTCATTTTCATTGATATTTTAAGCACAATCAATGAGGGGCTAGGTAGGAGAAAGGATAAATTATGAAACCATGGTGGTCCTGTTCAGACACCTTGATTCATTTGGAAGACTTAATTGGAATGAGAAATCATATTTTTCAAAAGATAACATCCTAAATTGCTTAACTCATCTGTTTTTTTCTTGTTTAATTCAATAAACATTTATTCGCATCTATTGTGTATAGAACACTTTGATAAATGTTTGCACTCAGAGCTCAGTCTAGTATAGAAATGTTGTTAAGTCATTCGAGTCGTGTCCAATTCTTTGTAACACCCACTTGGGGTTTTCTTGGCAAAGATACAGAGTGGTTTGAAATTTCCTTCTCCAGCTCATTTGACAGATGAGGAAACTGAAGCAGACAGGGTTAAGTGACTTGCCCAGGGTCACATAGCAAGTGTCTGAGGTTACCTTTGAACTCAGGTCTTCCTCACTCTAGGCCAGGCTCTCTATCCACTGCACTACCTAGCTGCCCATAGTATGGGGATAGGACAGATAAAGATAGTAATAATTAATACATTGATTAGTGCCTAAAAGAAATGTAAACGAATTCAAAGATAGAAATTTGTTGCATTGAATTGAATTGCTCTTGTGGGGGATCTGATTCCAAAATACTACCCATCCATTCAGCCAGTTGATCTTAGAGGAGAAAAGATTTAGAATTGCTCAGAGGTTGTAGCTTATTCAATTCTACAAGTTTTTGTTAGGTCTGTACTTGGTGCAAGGCACTGGGCCAGGTGGTATGTATATAAAAGATCAAAAATCGAACTAATTCCTTCTCTTGGTGAGTTTACATTCTATGATGGAGATGTCAAAGACACATAAATAAACTGCTTTGCATATATTTTGTATTTTGGGGTGGGGAGAGATGATTACTGAGTATGAATCAGGGAAGGCCTTAAGTAGAAAGTGGAACCTGAGCTGAATATCTAAGGAAGTTAGAGAGATTTCAAGAAGGGGAGCTTTCCAGGCATGGACCACAGTTACTGAGGCAAGAAATGAAATGTTATAGAAAGGAAATAGAAAATGGTCTGTTGGATAGATCTTTGAGAGAAAGTGATGGGGAGTAGGTCTGGAAAGCTAAAAAAGAGCTAGATTATGAAGGATTTTAAATGCCAAATGACTTTATATTCTAGCTTAGGGGCCATAGGAAACCTCAGAAGACTTTGGGGGTCATGTAGTACAGTCCCTTCCATTTACAAATTAGAGAACTGAGACTCAGAGGTGAAATGAATTGCCCAAGGTCACAGAGGTAGTAAGTGGCAGTGTGGTGGGATTTGGACCAAGGTCTTAACTCTAAACTTATCATTTTTCTTGCTGTATCATGCTGTTTCTTGAGCCCAGGAGTGACAGTGCCAGACTTGTACTTTAGGAAGGTTATTTTGGCAGCTGTATGAAAGATTGATTGGAGAGAGGGGTGACTATAAGTAGTGACACCAGTTAAAAGGATAATATAGGAGTCTGAGTGAGAAATGATGTGAATCTGAAGAAGAAAATAATTGAGAAAGAGAACCAACAATATGTATCAACCAATTGGCTATGAGAGGTAAGAGAGAATGTAGAGTTGAGGATGACTATGGAGTTGTGATCCTGGTTAACTTCAATGATGGTAGTTCCTTCAATGGATATAGACAAGATAGTTGGAGAATTCAGGTTGGGACATCAGTTCTGTTTTGGGTATGTTGCATTTAAAGTACCTACCTGGATATATGTAGGTAGAGAAGTTTAGCAAGCGGATGGTGATGCTGAAATGGAGTTCAGAGGAAAGATAAGGTCTGCATACATAAAACTGGGAGTCATCTTCATAGAAATGTCAATAATAATAGTAGATAACATTTTTATAGTGCTCTAAGGTTTTCAAATTATAGATATTATCTCATTTGATCCTTATAATGGCCATGTGAAATTGATGCTATTATTATCCTAATTTTATAGGTGTAGCTACTGAGGTAGAAAGAGGTTAAGTGACTTGTCCAGGGTCAAATAGTAAGTGTCTGATGCCCGATTTGAACTCATGTCTTCTTTTCTCTAGGTCTAGCACTTTATCCAGTGTGCCACATAAACCTATGGGAACTGATAAAATCACCAAGGGAGGGTACAGAAAGAGAAGAAGGGGGCCCAGGGTAATCCTGGGGTATTCCCACAATTAGGATTAGGGCAGGGATGATCCCACAAAGGAGAGCAAAGAGTAATGAGGCAAATGTCAGGTGAACCTGGAAGGAGCAATTTAAGGAGCAGAGAGAGGAAATGGTAGCCAGGAGGAAGGATGGTCAATAATGTCAAGCTACAAATAGGACAAGAAGGATGAAGATTGAACAAAGGTTAGTGTAGTTAGCAATTAGGAGATCATTGGTGAGAACAAAAGCCCTATTGCAAAGGACTGAGATTAGGGCAGGCAGTAAAGAAGAGGCAAGAAGATTTTCTTTTTCCTTTTTCCTTTTTATTGTTATCTTTTATTTTTAAATCACCTTCATTTCCCAATATATTCCTCTATCAAGTATAGTCATCTCTTAAAGAAAAAGAAAGGGGAAGGGGGACAGTTCAGAAAAACTAACCAACAAATTGGTCAAGTCCTACAGCATATGCAGTTAAACATGAGAATATCTGCAAAGAAAAGGAAGGAAACAAGCATTTATTAAATATCTACTATGTACCAGGTACTATGCTAAAACACTCTCCAAGTATTATCTCATTTGATCCATACAGCAACCGCACAGATGTTCTTATTATCCCTTTTTCATAGATAAGGAAACGAACAAAGGTTAAGTGACCTGCCTACGATCATACAACTAGGCTGGATTCCAACCTTATCCACTGTGCCACCTAGCTACAAGGAAAGGAAAGTGCATTCTCATAGTAGATGGCTTTTACTAAAGATCTGGCTGTTAAAGAGAGAAGCATGGAGAAAAAAATACATAGAATAATAGCTTGAAGAGTAAGCAGGATCAAATGGAGAGATTTTTTTTTTGGAGGGGGTATTATTTGTTTTTAAGGATGAGGAAGATTTGGGTGTGTTTATAGGGACCAGAGAATGAATTAGTGAATATACATGTGTGTGTATGCATGTGAGTGTGTGTGTGTGATATGTGTGTCAGTGAGAGAGAGAGAGAGATAGGGATGGCTAGTTAATATTCTCTAGAAGGATATGAGAATGTTACTTTGCTAATCCTCTCACTTTATCTTTCCTACCCTGCTATATTATTTTCCATTAGAGTTCACGTCTCTCCTGTCCCTGAGTTACAGAGTGAGATTTGAACTTGCTATTTTACCTGAATGATTGAACTGTATTGATGTTTGCATATATAGCCTAATTTGGTTTTGACAATTTAGGATAAACTGGAAAATTGCAAGCAGACACTCTGCAAGCCTTAGACAACTTGCCAAGAGCCAACAGCAAGTTTTGTTGGGGGATTGAGGAAGGTGTGATTGAATAAATAATACTGATTTCCTGGGGAATTTTCTGCCTTCTTATCCTCTAAAAATTGTGTTGGTTGACTCAAAAAGGAAAAAAAACTTCACAAAGTTGGGGTCTGTTAAGCAAATAAGTAGATGATGATGGTGATGATGATGATGATGATGACGACCACTAAAGAGACCTGTATATAACTATATACCAAGGATTAGAAATGTACAGTTTTTATAGGAAATGGGGTACAGAAATCCATCCTGCCCTACAGGAAAATTGAAGGGGAATGGGATAAGAGAAGGGGGGGAGAGATAGAAGGGAAGGCAGACTAGGGGAAGGGGTATTCAGAATACATGCCATCTTGGGGTGGGGGGAGGGGCGAGATGGGGTGAAAATTTGGAACTCAAAATCTTGTGGAAGTAAATGTTGAAAACAAAAAAATAAATAAAAATTACCATTAAAAAAGATTAAAAAAATAGAAATGTACAGCTTTACATCTGCAAGCAGCCCTTTAAGTACCTACTTACTGCTAATAGGTCAAAATAAAGTAATGAGGGGAAAACAAAAACAAAATACTAGTTAATAATTTTTAAGGTTGATTTTTTTTATTTTGTTTCACTTTGTTTTGTTTCCACTCATTTGAAACAGCTGGGAAAGGACCAGAGCACAGATGTGAAGAGTAATGGGATTTAGCTACCATTGAGTTAATGGGCTACAGTAGAAGCTGAGTAGTAAAGTGGATAGAGCACAGGACTTTGAGTTAGGAAGACCTGAGTTCAAATTCTGCCTTAGATACTTACTAGCTGTGTGATCCTGGGCTAGTCACTTAACCTTTTTCAGATTCAATTTCCTTATCTGTAAAATGGAGATAATAATAGTACCTACCTCATAGAGTTGTTGTGAGGATCAAATGAGTTAACATTTATAAAGTGCTTTGCAAACCTTAAAATGCTATATAAATACTATTATTATTATCAGGGCTGCTAGGTGGTACAGAGGATAGAATGCTGGGCCTAGGGGCAGAAAGACTCATCTTCCTGAGTTCAAATCTGGCTTTAGACACTTACTAGCTAAGTGACCTTGGGCAAGTCATTTAACCCTCTTTGGTTCAGTTTCCTCATCTGTAAAATGAGCTGGAGAAGGAAATGGCAAACCATTCCAGTATCTCTGCCAAGAAAACCCCAAAAGGGGTCACGAAGAGTTGAACATGACTGAAAATGACTCAGCAACAACAAAAATTATTATTATCATCACATGTGAAATTATCTTAAGTAACTTTTATGAGATGCTCAGGATTTGTGAATTATTCATCTTGGGGAACTCCAAGATGCAAGATTAGCAGAGTTCTCTGAGGCACATCAGGACAAAGAGGTTAAGTGACTTAGGATCATGCCATTAATAAGAGCCAGAAGGAAACTTAGAGTCAGTTGAGTCCAATACTTTCATTTTGCAGATGAAGAAATTAAGGCAAAAGAGATTAATGACTTGTCCAGGGTCACATAAGCATATGTGTTACTCTGGTCTTCCTGATTCCATGCCCAACACTCTAGCCACCATAAACCAGTGCCTTTTCTAATCCTATTATCTTAGTGATATTACAGAGCACACTGGAACCTACATAAAGCACTTTAAATGGACTTATTTGAGGTACAATTTGAATAAATACAAGCATAAGTTTAATATAGGGTACCCACAAAACCAGATCAGAGTATGTAGTATTCCCAAGGAAATGGTATTTTTTGATCACTGAATTATATTATGTACTCACAGTAAAACAAACAACAGTAGTCATGATACAGATGATTTGTTGATTTTCAGAAAGCCAATTAAATACTCCATAAAAAGCCTATGTTGATTTTTTTTTAAATTATAGAAATGTTTTCTGATTAATTCCCACTTGGTAGATTATGAAGAATTAGCCTCTATGTAGAAGTTTGCAGTTTTGCATTTGCGACATTATTTCAGTCAATTCTAATAGGCTATAATAACTCTCCATTAAAGGCTGTACTCAATCGTTAGCGGTAAACCTGGGCTTAGATCTCTGCACTCCTGAACCCCGCCTAGCCATCATTCCAAGGTGCCTTATTTCCTGCAGCACAATTTCCAGGACACTTTCATTTTAAATTACAGATGAGACTTTATGTGCGAATTCAGAGTGGAAATTTCAGTGAGTAGGAGGAGAATAGTCTATCCACTAAGCAGAAGGAACAGTTTTAGGCTTTCCTGACAGGCAGTAATCCATAGTTAAGTGTTTGTGGGCCCCGGAGGAGTTTCCTTTGGTGAACTGCTCATTTGATCACTTTCTGGAATGAACTCGAGTGCCTGCTTCAACATCACAAATGTATTTTTCCACCATTAATTATTCTTAATTGGCATATTAGTTTTGTGATTATTAATAATAAAAATATTAGAAATGGCAAAGAGGGTCCTAATTTTTGTAAGCTTATATTGTGTGGATGATAATAGCTTGGATCATTATTCATCAAAGGAACACTAGATGGCGTTTGGGAACAACAGAGAAGAGAACATTCCTAGGAAATAAAGTGGTGGATTTTTTTTTTAATTTTATAAATTATAATAAAAAGAGAATGTTCTCCCTTGAGTGAACCATTGGAAGTGAATCATTCTACATCTTTCTGCTCAAATTTAAGAAACAACTTTTCTTTGATTCAAATCTTAAAGTCAAGTGAGAGAATCTATCTGAAATGAAACTTTTAGCTTTAGCTTTTCAGTGATCCTCTGCTAAATCCAATAAAAGAAATGCTAATTCTGCAGAATACTGTGCTAGGAAAGGAGGTTTTAACAAATGTAAATGAGCTCCTCACAGAGCTTACAATCTAATAAGGGACTAAAGCAAAGTAGGCAGACAAAGTCTTGACTTGCAGGTTCATTTGGGAGTCATTCAGATAGATCTAGTGTCTTCCTCTAAAATGTATCTATTGATCCAAATCACAATAAAGTGAATGTAACCTGATTGTCTGAAGAATAAGCAGTTAAAAAGATCCAGGATTTAGAGCTAGAAGGGAGGTCATGCAGGCCAGCCCCTTCATCTTAAGCAGCTAAATTGTATAGTAGATAAAGTAAAGGATATATAGTCAGGAAGACTTGTGTTTGAATCCTGCTTGAGACACCTACTAGCTATGTGACCTTGGGAAAGTCACATCCTCTCCCAGCCCCATGAAGTTTCCTCGTCTGTAAAGTAGAGATAATAATGGACCCTATCTTGCAGGGTTGTTGTGAACATAATATAAAATAACACATAAAGTGTTTTACAAACCTTAAAGTGTTATATAAATGCTAGTTATTAATATTAGAGATGAGGAAATGACTCAAAGGGAAATTAAGTGACTGTCCCATACTCATATAGATGAGTAGCAGAGAGGAGATTTGAACCCAGGTCCTCTAACTCCAAATCTGGCACTTTTCACTAGTCAACTATGTTGCTATCCAAGTTATGTAGTCATCAGTCTATAAAAATTATAACTGGTAAGTATAGACTTCAATATCATAAATTTCTGTGGAAGATGGTCATGTGAATGAAATTTGTCAGTGACACATCATTAGTGAAAAAGGATATGAGCCTCTGGTATCTAGAAATTAATGTGCTTCAGTGCATCTGAGGTTTCATCAATGTGGGCATTCCCTTCAACAACGCAAAGGGCAAACCCATCGGTACATTTATCTGCCAATCTGAAATAAAAAGCAGCAACAATAGGGGTCTTTAAATGAGACAAGGGAATTGCAATTTGGAACATCAAAGTATTGGAGTACCCAGGAGAGGCAGAAGGGGAAGGGTTTAAATACACTTCAGAGGAAAGGGAGTTTCATGGAAGGCACAGATTCTGGAAGCTGTTACATAAATCGTTTTGCAAAATAACCAAAAATTCATAAAGAAAGTTGGGGAGGTTTTAGGAGAGTTGACATCTGGTCAGAACAGTGGGCTCCAGATGCAGTAATGGAGAGTTTCCAGAGAAACCACAAGACTGGCTCCAACTGGTTTGAACCTGCTCCAACCATGAAACCCTCTAATGTCTTCATTCAACATATCCTATACATCTCTCACCTGTGTTCTCCCATAAGTTTACCACAGGGGCTCCACACAATGTATTGGGGACCTTCCTCCTATTTTTCTGGACATTAGGTGAGTTCTCAAAGAGCATAAGGACTATCCCTTGGTGATCTTGCCTGGGTAACTGGCCACTTCTTCCAATCACACATTTCTCTGATGACATCCTTTACTCAACTTTTCCTTTGTCACACTTTTGTTTGTAGTGTGTTGCACTTGCTCAAATACACACTATACTTCTTCATTATTTTCTGGGTGGTCCATTGATGTATGTCTGTAAGTCTTACAATACCATAATCTATGAAGAGGCTGAAAATCATTTAAAAGAGGCAATGTAAAGTTAAGGGCTTTGGTCAGGTGAAGTGATCAAACCTGTGAAAGTAATACATATGATTTCAATTCAACTTCTTTGAGATTATAATAAACAAAATTACGTTAGGACTGTGCCTTACATTTAAAATGATGGCCTTCAAGCAAATAAAAACAACTTAGGGTCAATTTATTTTTTTAACTTAAAAAAAATTCTGAACTTACTTAACAAATACTAAATATAAACTATAGAACAGAAAAAGAGGATTGATTGTACATGAAACTGTGAGTCTCTGATATGTACCACTTGCTTTTCTCTTTAAGTATATAATAAATTCAACATGTAACTTTATTTTTTCTTTTTTTCAGAGTTGCCTAGTTTTTCATTTTTTTAATTAATTAATTTATCTGAATACCACTTTCCCCAATCTGCCTTCCTTTCTATCACCCCCCCTTCTCTTATTTCCTTCCCCTTCTATTTTCTTGTAGGGCAGGGTAGATTTCTATACCCCATTGCCTGTATATCTTATTTCTCAGTTGCATGTAAAAATAATTTTTAATATTTGTTTTTAAAACTTTGGGTTCCAAATTCTCTTCCTTCCTCCCTCCCCACCCACCCTCATTGAAAAGGAAAGCAACTAGACACAGGTTGTACATGTGCAATCATGCAAAACACTTCCATAATAAGCATGTTGGAAAAACTAACTATATTTCCCTTCATCCTATCCCGCCCCCCCCTTTATTCTATTCTCTCCTTTGACCCTGTCCCTCCTAAAAAGTCTTTGCTTCTGATTACCCCCTCCCCCAATCTGCCCTCCCTTCTATCATACTCCCCTCTCTTATCCCCTTCCCCCCTATTTTCCCGTAGGATGAGATACATTTCCAACATGTAACTTTCAAAGCTGTTCAAGGGTCATTTTTAAGCTTTCAGTTTCCTAACTTTTCAAGCATTAAGGGATAAGGCCCTTTTCTGAGCTATATGACTCCTATTATTATAGTTTTTGCTATAGTAATTCATTCTAATTAGTAGACTTTTAGGGGGGGAAGTCTACCATATTCCTATAAAAAGCATATAGCATGTGAAAGGGAGACAAGTCTCTCTGGCACACTAATCATGATGTCTAGGGATAATAGTCAGTTTCTAAGACAATAAACTCTTATAGGCCAAAAACATTTCTAGCAAAAATGTGCTATTTCATATATAGATGCTTCCATGTTATTTTTTTTTCCATTTGATTAGTAGTAAGTTTGCTGTTTCTTTGCTGCTATTTAGTCATTTCTCAGTCATGTCTGACTCTTTGTGACCACATTTAGAGTTTTATTAGCAAGGGTACTGGAGTGATTTGACATTTCCTTCTCCAGGTCATTTTACAGGTGAGGAAACTGAGGCGAACAGGGTTAAATGTCTTGCCCAAGGTCACACAGCTAGTATGTTTTTGAGGCTGGATTTGAACTCAGGTCTTCCTGCTCCAAGCCCAGTATTCTTCCCACTGCACCACTTACCTGCCCCTAGCTTCTGTTTCTTACCTTGAGACAAGTATGTGCTATAGGTAGCTCTGGGGAATACTGGGCAAAGATTATTTGTTTTTTTTCTTTTTCTTAAGCTCCCTTTACCCATCTTTCAGCATTCCCCCCCCCTTTTTTTTGGAGTCAGCCTGACACCAGCACCCTGTTAGTTCAGGCTTGATTTGGGGTCTAAATAAGACACATGTAAGACATTTAACAGTTAACTCAAGGAAGTTTACTTTGCCTTAACACAATAAGGATCCTCAACAAGGATATATTGGCAGTTAGACCCTCTAACTGCCAACTATGCAGCTGATGAGCAGGGCAGTATATGGTACCTTGAACGATTTTCAGATATCTACCAAGCTGGAGGGGCCAGACTACTCCTGGGTGGCACTTAATATGCCCTTAGGTGACCAGGAAACTTCATCAAGATAGGGAGAGACCAATCAGTTCCCAGAAACAGCTTCCTTGCCATTTAGGGAAAACTAATCCTTCTGTCAGGGAAACAGGGAGTTCTGGTCCTATCCCAACCCTCCCACACCTCATTTATTTATTTTCAGATTAACATACTATTACAACCAATGTTACCTCACGTAGGAACTTAGCCAAGTTTTCCCACCTTAAATCCATTACTGTCAGCAGTCCTTTTAGAGATAAAGACCACTTTTGCTAGTTAATGGGTTAAGGAGTGACCTGCAGGAAAGAGATGTAGATTATGAAGATAGTGCCTTAAATTGCACTGCATGGGAGCCTGCCTACTCCTACCTCCATGCTAGTTTTATGATACACATGATAAAAAACAAACATACATACATACATATATGATCTGTAAATTCATTTTATTTTTATTGGCTAGAGAAAATAGAGATTATTTTGAACTATATTATTCTGTCATGTGCTCAAATAAGGCTTTGAAGAGTAGGATGGTTTATTCACATCAGCTATGTATCCATGGATAAGCCACTTAACTTACCTGGGTGTATTTCCAAAGCTGTATAATAAGGTAGGATGAGAAGGGGTGGAGTTGAGGTAGATGAGCTAATCTCTAAAGTTTCTTCCAAGTGTAATTCTTTGCTTCTTTTGTGTTGTGACCTCTGAGAACAACTTCAAAAAATGCTTTTCCTGGTTCTTCCTTTATAGAAAGAATTAGTGCGATCAGGATAAAGCTTCACAATGGAGAACATTTTTATTCCTGATTCTTTTTTTATAGAGAGAATTTTTGGAGTCAGGATATAGCCTCACATTGAAAGAGACAAGATTCATTTTCATTTGTATGTGTTTGCTAAAACATCAGCCTCCTTAGCTTATAAGTTCACCATATATAAGTGACAGTATTATAATATTCTAGCTAGTAGTTCAGTATCCTTTGTAAAATAAGGGAGTTTTTTCTAAGACCCCTGTCAACTCAAACCATCCATTGCTCCTAAGGTTGTGCAGCTTTCAGACATCCTTTGTGAGACAACTTAGTGAAAGTCAAGTTACTTGAGAAATGCAATCATTGGCAAAGATGATCTAGTTCACTGAAGCATTGTGAGAATTAATGACATTTTCAAAGTACTTGAAAAGCCAGGAGTAAAAATTGTACATCGACAATCACTAGGGATTGGAAAGTCCATTGAGAATTCAGTAACAAGAGACTTGTGCTCGCCTCTTCTTCTTAAGGAGCACAAGAAGAAGGAAAAGCAATTAGGGTTAGCTGCGTGATTGATGTTTTTTGTCTTCACCAAAGATCAAGTGCAAGTTTCTAAAGGTGACCTAGCCTCCTTGCCTTTATATCTCCTGCTAATTTTTATAAAATAGATGAGTCTCTAAAAGTCATCTGCATTATTTGCAATTCTGAATAGCCTAGTAACATCATTCAATTCCATCAGAATAACCACAAAGTTTCTTTTCAAATTCCTTTCCTACTTTTCTAATCTTTTTATGCATTGCTCTCTTTGATCCAGACATATTGTACTACTTGCTGTTCCCAAATACCAACACTAGAATCTCCTCTGTTCAAGACTGGTTGTCTCCCTGCTTAGGATATACTTCTTCTTTGACTCCACCATTTAAAATCCCTAGTTTCCTTCAAGATTCAGCTCAACTGAAGCATTTCCTGATCCTCCTTACTGCTAGTGCCCTCCTCAGGAAGACTTGTATTGGAATCCTGCTTGAGACACTTACTAAATATGCGACTGGGAGGAAAAAAATCACTTAACTACTTTAAGCCTCAGTTTCCTCATCTGTAAAATGAGAGGGGTAGACTTTATGGTCTATAAGGCCCATTCCAGTTTTAAAATCTATGATATCTCCCATTTCCACCTTATGATCATTTTGAATACATTTATAGGTGTACATTTTGTGTTCTTTAGGATGTAAGTTTTTTGGGGAAAGAATTGTTTGACTTTTGTCTTTGTATACCTAGAACACTTCCCAGCACACAGCACTCAATGCTTCCAGATGGGGTGAAGGAAAGTAAAGACAATAGTTATCCCTTTGCTAGCTTCTCTTGCCATTTCTTTGATACATTTTATTCTAAATGAAGGGCAGTTAGGCGGCTCAGTGGATAGAGTGCCAGACTCATCTTCAATGGTTCAAATCTAGCCTCAGACACTTAGTAGCTGTGTGACCCTGGGCAAGTCACTTAACCCTGTTTGTCTCAGTTCCTCATCTGTAAAATAAGCTGGAGAAGGAAATGGCAAACCACTGTCAAGAAAACTCCAAATGGGGTCACAAAGAATTGGACACGACTGAAAAATGACTGAACAACAATATTTTAAACCAGGCTCTTAGATACATTGATAATATAATTACTCTCTTGTATCCTCAAGAATGAGAATGAAGATTAAAAAAAATCATAATTAATTGAAATCCATTGATAATCCTTAGATCTCATTTTGGTCAATAGTTTTATTCTTGTAACAGGCAGAAAAATTGGCTTACTCTTGGTTTGAGTTTTGCTATCTCTTTCTGTACCTGCCCAAAAGTTAATTGGAAGAAGAGAAAAAAAAATAAACATGGGACCTGGATCATCAGACAGTTGGTATTCTGCCTGAATAACTGCAAGTTGCCTCTATTACAAAAATGACAGACTACTGCTACATATATCTGGGAACAAAGGCTCCAAGTATAAGGGAGTGTATTCATGTGACTGACTTCTACACTTGGTAACATGAGACTTGAAAGCCCTTCATTTTTTGCATTAGTGACTTTTCTGAGCTTCTGAATGATCTGCTTCTTGTCAGTTTTAGAAGAAAAGGATGAAGGCTGAAAGGGTATGGAGGCCAAACTAAACCCTCCCCCCCATCTTAGCTTCTCCCAGAGGGAAATAATTGCATTTTTGATGGCTTCTGGATTCATGGTTTTTGACATTCATATTAAATATAGCAATAACTACTTGCAATAATATCTTTTCTTGTGGGAGCAAAATCATGTGAACAGTTAAGGCAGAATGAAAAGAATCATGAAGACTGGATCAGTGGTTATCACTAGGTTCTTTTTCTTGAAAAAACTAAAAGCAGTGATACTGAAATATACTTTGATTTCCTATTAGTAGAAACTTATTAATGAAGCTTTTCCTAGAGTTAAATATGCAATCCCATGAGTCTTTAGCTTTCCCCTTAACCTCTGACAATATGGATATAGATTATAGTGGAACTGAAGGATACATTCCAATATATATAGCAATAGCTTAGATTTATATGGGAATCTTTGATCACAAATCACTTTCCATACATTGTATTTTTTGATTCTTACAACAGAGACAGATTAGTTTGTATTTTAAAAGAGATTGAGACTTTTTTCATTTGAGTTGAGTCATTTTTTCAGCTGTCTCCAATTCTCTGTGATCCCTTTTTAGAATTTTCTTGGCAAAGATAACAGAGCAAAGATACTAGAGGTTTGCCATTTCCTTCTCCAGCTCATTTTACAGATGAGAAAGCTGAGGCAAACAGGGTTAAGTGACTTGCCCAGGGCCACACAGTTAATAAGTGTCTGAGGCCAGATTTGAACTCATGAAGATGAGTCTGGAACTCTATCCACTGTGCTGCCTAACTGCCTTGACTGAAACTTAGTGGGTTGAATTGTAGTTTAGGTCACTCATCTATTAAGGGGAAGAGAGCTGGAACTTGAACCTTTTTTTTTTTAACTTGTAAGTAGTCTACCTGGTCCATAGAACCAGGTTGTTTTACTAGTAGCAATCTTTTGGTTCCATTGTTCATTCTATGGGAAACAGGAAATTTCCAAGAGCTGAGCCACTCTGAGAACTAGCTACCTTTAAAGGCCTAGGCCTCAGAATGAGCGTTATTGGATCAGCTCCATACTGAACATTTAGTAATCAGCTCTTGCACTATTAGGGCTAAATCCAAACTGGGTAACTAATCTAAAAAGTCAGTGAAAATGGGTTCACCTGATTTAGCCTCTATATACCATGATATGGACCCTGTACACATTGAGTAAATGACAAGTGTATTGAGTAAGTATAGGTAGAAGGAAAAGTCAGAGGTGAGGAAGAAGCAGGGATGTACAGGAGCCACCTCAGACAGGTGTGAGAGAGCTGATTGTTAAATTTTCCACTTTGAGCATTTATACCTCAAAATCAGCAAATGCTACAAATCAGTGCTATATTATTTTGATGATTACCTATACTTAAGAAAGTGATGGAAAATATTAATGATGTGTATTAAATTTAAGTGTGTCCTGAGTAGATTCCTGCCCCTACTCCTGCCCCTCCCCAGATCTAGTTGTTAAACCTTTGACCAGCATATCCCCTAGAAGAGGCTTTTCTTTCTGTAGTTCCTAGGGACTAGCGTGGCTAGATGGCCATGCCAAAATAGAGACGTTTTAGAAAACAGAGTCATAAATACATGAATATTGAATTAGTTCTAGATTCCTCAAAGAACTGTTAGAAGGTATGAAAAAAGAACAGGACCAGTTTTCTTCTCCATGGCACCAGAATTTTGTAAATTAGGCATAGTATGCATTTTTCTTTTATAATTTCTAGTTTTCCTACTATATTCCCTTATAGTTAATTTTTTTAAATATCTACTAAACATTTAGATGAAAAATTCCTCGGGATTATTTCCTTCTACTTGCAGATTTGGACAATCTTAATATCACTTTTAAAATGTAGTTGATCCTCTTTGTCCTCTCTCCCACCATCCCTTTTACCCCTACCATGTTATTCATAGAAATTAGACATAGTCTATTGCCTAAGCAGCCTGGTTCTTTTGATTTTTACAAATGAAATGCAACATGTGACTGGCCTTATTAGAATGAAACACTAGACTCACATTCACAGGTTTGTGCTCCATGCTAATACCCGATTCACTGAAACAAAGATAACACTGAATATCTACCAGAAGATAAACTAGCTTGTAGTTTATAAGTATATAGATATACTTATATATAGTATATAGATATATAGCATATAGATAAGTATATAGTCAATGTTAATCCTACATTAAAACACTGCAATTAAATGAGGCCAGTCAAAGCCAAAGCTCTGCAAGTCAAGTCAGAGTGTGGTGTTACTAACATTGTACATGTACTGTTAGAGCCTTAAAAATTATTTTTTCCTCTGAGACAGAGCCCTAGTTGCCACACCCTAGTCAAAGCTTTGGACATGACCAATTCACTATAAAGTCTTCCTCCTCTGATTTAATATTATTATCGTTTATTGTTATTCTTTCCTTGACAAATACCAATTGATAGGGGTATTTCAGAATACAGAGAAGGATGGGGGGAAAAAGGTTACACATGAAATTGTGAATGTCTACTATAGTTTGATCTTTTAACCCAAAAAAAGCATATAACTAATTCAACATGTTAGCTTTAAATCTGTTCTATTTGTCTATCTTCCTACAAACCTCCTTCTTTTCTGTGCTTTTAAAAATGCTTCAATGACCCTATTTTCTTTCTTTTTTTGACATCATTATCTCTCCTCCCTAAGTATTCCTCCACCACTTAAAAAAAAAAAAAACCCAACCTCTCTCCTGATAAAATGAACTGTTCTTCCCATTCTCAATTGTCTCTTTGTTTTTTCTCACACCACTCAATAGCTGAGTATTTAAATATCAGAGGAAGTGGTTAGGGAATTAGGTGGGGATGGAGGGAACTGTTATGAAAAAGAAAACTAGAAAAATCTTTTTAGAAATCTTTTTACTAAATACCTTGTTGTATATGAATGTCTTCCATAAATATTTTTGTCATCCTTAGACCATGGAAATTTGTATACGATTTCAGAAATGAAAGGAACTTTAGAGAACTTTAGAGATCCTCTAATCTAGTTTAGGCAAGTCCTTCATTTATTCATTCATTTAACTTATTCATTCATCTATCCATTTATTCATCTACTCATCTATTTGTTTCTCTCTATCTCTGTCTCTGTCTCTGTGTGTGTGTGTGTGTGTCTTAGGAATAAGGATTTGTAAACTTCTCCATAAGCAGGTGAAGGGACTCCCTCTAGGTCATGCAGTATTAGAACTAACTGAGGTTCTAACTGAGGTTTCCAGATTCTAAGCTACTAGTGCTAAATTCAACAAATTTATTAATAGCATACTATGTCCTCGGCACTATGCTAGGTGCTGATGATAGAAAGACAAAAGCCAAACTGTTGTGGGCTGGAGGTAATAGAGAGGTGTGATTTAACCCCATACACACACTCCCACAACACTAACTTGTACTACTGTGAATGAGGAAGTTGTGTTGCAGACCTGGGACAGTTTGAGTTAACTTTCCCCTCAAGTAAGTTTGATTTGAGACCCAGCTGTGTGGGCCCTTTGGGCAAGAGAATAAAAGTAGCTTTTAGGGAACTCCAGAAACCCCAGGGAAACTCCTTGCCAACTGCTTTAAACCTTTTTGCTGGTGGTTTTTATTTGGTTTTATCTTCCAGAACTTCTTTTAACCATCTTGGGATCTGCTTCTACCTAGGGTTATTGGAATATATTTCTAGTAAAAGGACTGTTTGAATCCTGGGGCTCTGAGTGATCCATCACACCAGATAAGTGACTGGGACAAAAATAATCCTAGCATTCAAGAGGCTTACATTCTACTGGTTTCTTCTTTTGTGATTTTTGGCATCATTTAAAGAAAAATAATTCTTTGAAGAACCTTAGAAAATTACCCGATACTACATTTTTTCAGGCTTAATGTCTTTATTTTGGCCTGGTTTTCTGAAAATATCTCCAGAGTGGCAATTAGCACTTCCCGTCTTAGCTCTCTGCCTCATGGTTCATTTTGTTTTGTTTTCCCTTCAGATTTGGTTCCCTTATGAAGATCTAATCTCTTAAAGTGGTTCAATAGATCCTGGGCCACTAACTGTAGAATGGAAGTACTACGGCTCTACAAATAAAAGGTTTCACTTTAGAAAATTTTGATTTCATAAGTTTCAACCAAATGTTGGGGGCTTGTACTAACACAACTAGCCAGGGATCCTGCAAAATGGGTGCTCACAATTAGAGTTCCTAGGGTTTATTATAACCATGCTGCTCAAGCTAATCTCAGGCTGGGCTCTCCTCATTTCATCCTGTTCAAACAATTAGGGTGTCCCAAAACTTTTAGGCATGGCTCTTGGAGTAGCGTCTTGGACGTAGCACCTTGGATTAGATGGTGAGTTCCTTGAGGACAAGCACTGTTTGGGCCTTTCTTTGTATCCTTACTATTTAAGCAGTGCATGGTCTACAGTAAGTGCTTAATATATGCTTGTTGACTTCACTGGGATGCTGATCTACTCCAATACAAAATCAGAAGCTAGTGTTATTGCTGCTACTCTGTCCATAGACAAGTTACCATATGTAGACCTACAATTACATGTGCCTGGGGTATGTGTATCCTAGGAATCTAAGTAGGCATATATTTTAAGGCCAAAGGTAGATATATGTCACTGTTCCTAGACTTGGTTATGGAACATGTATTGCTGAATAAAGGCAGAACCAAGAATGAGAGAGAAAGAAATAAGTGAATGGATGAATGAATAAGCAAGCTCAGTAAGACAAAATAGATCATAGAGATGTATCCTTTATCAATAAAATAAAACCAGTCTTCATACACTGGTTCCACCTCCCTTCTTACTTGGCTTTTTAGGGTTGTCAGGGGTTTCTTATGTCTGAGACTTAAATGGTACTCTCCGTTGTTCTGCAATGGATTTCTGAAATTGTATTTGATCATAGGAACTGATTAAAAAAAAGTGGATGTTCAGTTTGTGACTTTCTGTTTTGCTTGAGTATCTTTTCACACTAATTAGTCAGGTTCTTCAATATCAATGAAAAAATGGGGAAAGAAAGTACATATATACATGTGTGCATGTGAGAGAGAGAGAGAGAGAGAGAGAGAGAGAGAGAGAGAGAGGGAGAGAGACAGACAGACAGACAGACAGACAGAGAGAGAACACCCAATTCCAGGATCTTTTATATAAATAGCCTCTTCTGTAGAAGAAATGGGAGATTCTTTCTCTGACATATGCATGTCTCAAGACAAATACAGTAAGCCATCTAATCCTTGACATGAATACATGAAACTTTGTATATCATTCATGTATTAAAATTCCTTTTCATTCCAGTTCACTGCTAGAGTCATTGTCTCCTGTCTAAAATATATATCCACTCATAGTCAAGAAGTTTTTCATCTCTCTCTCTCTCTCTCTCTCTCTCTCTCTCTCTCTCTCTCTCTCTCAACTTGACATTCATTAATGTGCCTATTTTGTATTTTGTGACTCTTACCTAAATCTCTATTCCCTTTATTGTGAGCTTCTACAAGTAAAATGAAAATCTAAAACCATTGAATTTGATTATTACTTCCATGGAAGTTCTCCAAGGAGTTAACAGTAAGCAGTAGGGTGAATTCAAAGATGCATAACACTCTTCTTCCTTCCTTCCTTCTCACTTTTATATTAGCTTGGGATGCTTGCTGTGCATTCTCATTGAGTCAAAGCAGAGCAAATAATTGTACAGCCTGGGTTTCTAACTTATTCTCTTTTTCTACATCACAGTTTTAGACCACTCCCCTTTTGATGTCCAATGTCATTCCATTCAGTTTTGGAAAGAAAAGGGAGAGGTAAAAGGAAATACTAATTGGAAGAATTCCTTAATTGGATCAGTTGATCCCTGAGGGAAGAGATCGAGGTGGAGAAACATCAATGAGATTTTCTTGTCATAAAATATGTTAAGTAATGTTGAATTTCTGGCAGAAAATCAAGATCTCCCTCAATTTTTCATTGAGATCATGGATGAAACATTTATATTTAACCTTTAAAAAATTTTATTGGTAGTTTTTGCTTGTATCACCTTCATTTCTTGACTCTGTCCCTCTACCTTTCTTGCTCAGAGACTCATCCCTCATAACAAAGACTAAAAAGAAAAAAAAAGTAGAGAAGGGAGAAGAAGCCATTCAGTAAAACCAAGTAATACATCAACCATGTCTGATAGTATATACCACATTCTACACCTATAGTTCCCCACCTCTGCAAAGAGAGGAGATGTAATTTTCTCAATTCTTCTTTGCAGAAAAGTGTGTTTCTTATTTTCGTACAGATTCATTTTCTTTTTTTTTTTTGGCTGTTCTTTCTATTTATACAATTGTGGTCTTGGTGTATGCTGTTTTCATGCTTCTGTTTATTTTACTTTGCATCAGTTCATTAAAGTTTCCCCGATAACTCTGAATTCTTCATGTTAAAATATTTATTTCTATATCTAAATAGTATTTAATAGTTAATGTACACCTTACATCTTTAAAAAATTTTGATGGAAGGAAAGGCTATTTTCATCCTGATCTGAAATGTACTTGTATTCGATGATGAAATGTCTAAATTTGCTATTAAGATCAGATTTTTATGTTTATTATAGAAATATTTTGAGAAGAAACATTTTTCATTAGCATTGTCAAAATGATGGTAATTTTAAGCACATTTTGTTTCAGCGAAGAATCACTGTACCATCCTAGCAGTCAGTCATCTGATCAACCCCACTGAGAGTGCTGCAGAAATGGGAAAACATAATAAAATAGATGGTGAGCTTGGTAACTAATAATAGTATTAGGTATTGATCATGAAAGTTTAGAGGCTCTTTTTAGTTCTGCTAAAATCTTTCAAGAAGTACTAATGAAAGACAGTAAAAGCATGCCCAATAATAATGATGATGTTCATATCAACATAATACTGGACAGTTTACAAAACTGTAAAAAAAAATGTGAGGGAGGATTTTCCGGGTGAAGAAACTGAGGCCCAGCAAGATTAGGTGACTTCTCCCAAGTTCACATGGCAGTAAGTAGTGGAATTAGAATTCAAAATCAGGTCAACTAACACTTATTCCTCATCATCATCATTGTATTTATTATTAATAGCTGGCATTTATATAGTGCTCTAAGGTTTGCAAAATGCTGTGTTGTGTTATCTCATTTTATCCTCAGAACAACAATGGGAAGTAGATGCTATTATTATTCCCATTTTGCAAACAAAGGTTAAGTGACTTTCCCAGGGTCACATAACTTTCTAGATGTCCTAATGAATAAATCATAGAATTGTAGGATCATAGATTTAATAATTTAGTGCTGGAAGGGACCTTATCCAACCCTTAATTTTTCAGATGAGGAAAGTAAGCCCCAGAGAGGTACCAAGAAAAGCATTCATTAGGTGCTTACTATGTGCTAGACACTGCCTTTGTTCCTAGAGCTACAAAGACAAAAAAAAATAAACAAACCTCAAGGAGCTTATACTTTGGGGGGAATGTGCCTGACAACATGCATGTATACATGTATATATGTATACAAACACATATATATATATATTCAGAGATGCATATCACTCTTCCATCTCTCTTGTGTTTTAGCTTGCAATATTTGCTGTATGTTTTCACTGAATCAAAGCAAAGCAAATTAATGTAAGGTCTGGGTTTCTAATAATCCATTTTCTGTGTTTGTGTGGGTAGTGTATACATATGTGTCTACATATGCTTATATGCATTGTAAACATATATGTTTGTGTGTATATATGTGCAGGTATGCGTACACACAACTATATATACACATTCAATACAAGATAATTTCAGGAGTGGGTGGGGCACCGAGAACAGGAGGCTTATTAAGTATCTTACATAGGAAGTGGCTTTTAAAGAAGCTAGATATGACTAGGGGTTGAACCCCGGTGTGGGCAAAGCCACCCTTCCTGTTGTGCTAGCTCAGTGCTTACTTGATTCAAGAATTCAGAAGCTCCTGGCTGTTTCTGGACATGTGGACTTCACTGCTAAAAGACTCTTATACTTTTAGATGATAAAGCAATCCCCTCCTTGACCACTGAGCAGGAAGAACTAGTGACTCAGCAAGGAAGAGACCAGTCCCCATTCCTTTCTCTTCTTTCTTGGCTCTGAAGCATCTTAATACCCTTTGAGCCTTTCACTGGAGGGGTGGCTTGGAACTGGTGTCCTTCCTCCAACCCAACATCATGGTGATTGCTCCCATGTGGCACCTAGAACAGGGGGACTCAATGAGGTGAGCTTGAGCCTGGGCTCTTGCTTGCTTTTCCAGCTTTGTGTTTCCTTTCCTGAGTAAGTGAATAAATGTTGATTTTTGAAGTGGATGTATCCAGGCTTGGAGGTGACTTGATATGTTCCAGAGGTCTAGAGATTCGGGGTCCATCAAATGAAATTGACTGATGGCAAGAGAATGTTCTGCATTAGGAAGGATGACCACCAATAAGAAGAACAGCTCAGACCTGGCTGACCAGAAGACATGGAGTTTGAGAAGACAAGGCAGAACTGAGGTGAAATATATCGACACCTTTTTAGCAATCTGCCACAAAAGGTTTATAGTTTGAGGAGATTTAAGTACCAAAGTCCCATGAGAATATAGTGTTAGTTACAAGTTCAGTTACTGAATCCTATCCAATCTTTCTGTTAATTAATGCTTACCAATGTTTTGTTTTTAGTGTTTCTTTTGTATGTAGGAAATAAATAACCATCCTATAATGATTCATACTTTACACTGCATATATTTCCACTCCTTACTTTGTAGAATGTCTAAAAATGAGCCAAAACTAGTGTCTTAAGGAATTTTTCACATAAACCTAATAGTGTAAGAAAAGGACCCCAAACCCTCATTTGAAAGCTGTGCATGCAGAGCCTCAGTCCCTAAGGTATAGCAGTAATTTATTATTCTTAAGACTAGAATTCTAGGAGGCAGGCATGAGAAGGGAGTACTATTCAAGGTATGGCTTACAGGTAGTCTGTGCAGAGGGATAAGGATGTGACATTGTCTTATCTGCAGAACAAAGTAGTCAGTTTGGCTGATATGTAAAGGGGAGTAATGTATAACAAGCTCAGAAAGGTAGAAAATAGTTAATTTTTATAGTGTTGCAGGGGTGGAAGGAAGTGAAGGAGTTTTGAAATGTATTGGGTTACTTTTTTTAAAAAGCAAGATATGCATTAAATTATAGGTAAATCCTGTAATTCTTCCTCATCATTTTCTTCATGATCAGTCTTTTTCTATTTCTGAATAGGCCTTGATCAAGCTATGTCTAGACTCTCAGCTTCAGAGTGATTCCTTCTTTCCTAGAATCTCTCTTGCTATTCACTCTTTGACCTAAAATTTGAAGTTGATTAAAATTTTTTTCTTTTACCTTTCCTCTTTAGATGATGATCATAGACATTTAACTTTAAGGTTCTTTCTACTGCTGTTTAAATACCCTTTAAGAAAAAATACTAACAAAATACAAGTAGATTATGATCATTTTCCCCATAATGGACTCTAGCTTGTATTATAGTTATTTATGTACATGGTTTATCCCATCTCTGTGTTAGGAGAAGCAGCTTGGCATAGTAGTTAGAGTGTTGGACTTGTAGTCCAGGGAACCTGGATTTGAATCCTGCTTCTTATGCTTCCTACCTATGGGAAAAACATTTAACTTATCTGAAACTCAGTCTCTTTATCTGTAAAAATGGGAATACGAGCATTATTTATCTCACAAACTTGTTATGAGGCTCCAATAAAACAGTATATGCAAAGCTCTTTGCAAACTTTAAAGCACTATATAGTTATTAACAATGATAATAATTATTGTTATTTGATCCCCAAGGACAAGGACTGTTTTTTTTTTTATCTTTTATCCTTGATCTAGTATAGTATTTAGTACAGAGTAGACATTAAAATGTTTGTTGAATTCAAATGGTATTCTTCACACTAACCTCCAACATCTTTCCCCTTTACAATGTCAAAATATTCATATTCCAAATGAGATGAGATAATATACATGAAAGTACCCTAAGAGAAAAAAAAAGATTTATACATGACAGTAACATGGAGTATGCATGTCAACAAGTCAAATCAGCAAGCATTTATTAAGCACTTACTATGTGTCAGGCACTGTGCTAAGTGCTGGGGACATAAATACAAGTAAGAAGAAAAATTGAATCTGACCTCAAGGAGTTTACATTCTAGCCAGGGAAGAAAACACATAAAAGGAAGCTGGAAAGGGAGGAGATGAAGTTACCCAAATGGCAGCATGTTGGATAAATCTGGAGAGTGATAGGTGGGTGGTCTGGGCTCTTCCTCCAAATGGAGGTTCTGGGAGGAACTCAGCATGGAAGAAGGCTGCAGGGGCAGAGGGAGCAGGAAGCAAAAGTTCAGAGAGTGAAGTGTGGCTAGTGGGGGCAGTACTTTATCTAAACTGAAAAATCAGATCTCCTCTATGTCCTGGCACAATGTTCTACACTTTTAGTTCATCTGTATGTTTGAAGGAATTATTCATGTGGTCTTCTGTGTAATTTCAAACATATCTAGCATACTTGGGGTACTCAGTAAATATTAAATGTGAGATCTGGATGAGGGAACTCTCTAATGATAAATATTTATCAAAAATCAATATTGCTGAGTGCTTGTGATGAGCATTTTCAAAAGGACCACCATAAAGATAATTGCAGCTTACATTCCAACATCTGTGGAAGAGGATGAGGATAACAGAGAACTAAATAAAATGCTCCATATTAAATCAACATGTGCTTTAATACTTGGTGGCTTCCAATGTAAGTACAGAGGAGCAGGATGAAAAATATATTGGAAAATATGGCTCGGTATTAAGAAATAAGAAATGAAAGGCTCAGAGATTACAGAAAAGCCACCTACCTATATATAATATGAAGACTTTAAGAACAGAGAGCTTCTGTTTGTTCTATTCCCTAGAATACTGCTGATCTTTCTAAATGAGACCCATAATCACTGAAGAGAGTTCAACCCAATTCTC
Source organism: Vombatus ursinus (assembly GCF_900497805.2). NCBI lineage: Eukaryota > Metazoa > Chordata > Mammalia > Diprotodontia > Vombatidae > Vombatus > Vombatus ursinus. The sequence continues at coordinate 22,172,898 of NW_020946557.1, read as the reverse complement.
CATACAGAAAAAATCAAGTGGATGATGGATGAATGCCTATTGTCCACATGATGCTATCTTTAGACAGAGAAATGGAGCTATCCAGTCTACTGGGGATTCTTTTTGCTGCAGGGCAACTTGGTGAATATATGTATGTAACATGACCTCTTTGTTATAGAAGTAATAATAGATATGCTTCCTTCCTTCTTTTCTTCCTTTCCTCCTTCCTTCCTTCTTCTCTTGCTTCCTTTCCATCCCTCCTTCCCTCCTTCCTTCTCTCTCTCCCTTCTCTCCCTCCCTCCTCTCCCTCTGTCCACATAGGGTAAAATACCCTTACCTTTGGGTCCTCTGTCCAAAGGAATGTAAATTTTGATCACTGAAACTTCCCAAGATATCTTGGGGTTTACTGACTAGATTTCTTTCTCAAGGACTATGCCTTAAACCCATCACTCTGGGTCACATCGATTTGGCCAATAGTAGGTCGGAGCCCAAGCCTCTCTTGGTCATTGTTTGGGCCCTGATGGCTCAGAGTGAGTGTAAATAGCAATTGTTTCTGTTTTGGCCAGAAATCCGTAGGGTCTTTCCCTCCCAGATTGTTGGTTGTTGGGGGTTTTTTGTTTGTTTGTTTTTACTAAGTGAAAGAGGCCATTCTTTGCCTCATTTCTAACCTAGCCTTAATCACTCAATGGGCATGACTCAAACAAACTGAGACCTGGGAAACACCTTAACTTAAAAATGCCAAGGTCTCCCACTGTATCTGGGTCATCTTCAGTCATCCTGATCTATATCTTGCCACTGGACCCAGATGGTTCTGGAGGAGAAAGTGAGGCTAGTGACCTTGCACAGCCCTGCCTCACTTAAATCCAATTCACTTGCAAGTCATGGCATCACCTTCCTGAAATAATGGTCTTCTTTGTGAATGATGGATAAACAACCGTAATAGATAAACTGCTCCTTTTTGTTCATGGGTAACCTCTTAGAGTCATATAGCAAAATAAATGATGATTACCTAGTGGATTTGAATGAACATTATTTTCAATGGATTTTTTCACTCCAAAGTGAGCCATAGGTCCTCACATGACCCAAATGACCATGGATGAATGGATGGATATAATAAACATTTATTAAATATCTGCTATGTGCTAGGTACTATGGTAAAAGCTTTTTAAATATTATTGCATTTGATCCTCACAACAAGTAGGTACCATTGTCCCCTTTTTAGAGTTAAGGAAACAGAGGCAAACCAAAGGTTAAATGAGTTTTCCAGGGTCTTCTTGACTCAGGATTCCCTGACTCCATGTCCAGCACTCTATCCACTGTACCACCTAGCTGTCTCATGGATTCGTGATTTTTTCCTTCCCTTTTCACTTGCCACAGAAAGTGTTTAAGATTACATTGTGAGGAATTAGATAAGCGGGTCAGACATCAGTGGTATCCTGCAAAAGATGGTCCCTCTTCAAAATGGAAGTTTTTAGAAGGAATATGTGTCTTGGTAGGCACTTTCTCCTTGCCACCCCCATTAGGATAGATGAGTCTTTTAAAAAAAGTTGCTTTGCAATAGATTCAAAAGAACAGGAGTCCTTGTTTTGGCTTTTGCTCCCTCAATAGGCACCCTACATAAATATTTATTTGCCTATGTAAATAGAGGACAATAATTCAAAGTAATCAGTCAACGGGTGTTTAGTAACTATCAATTTTAGGCACAGTGCTAAGCACTAGGGATACAAAGAAAGGCAAAAAAAAAAAAAAGCCACAGTCCCTGCCCTCAAGGAGCTCACAGTCTAATGGAGGAGACAGCATGCAAATAACTTTATACAGACAAAACATACACAGGATAGATTGTGGGTAGGCTGAGAGAAAAGGCACTAAGATCAAGTACTACAGTTTCTTGCAGAAGATGGAACTTTAGCTGAGACTTAAAGGAAGTCAGGGAAGCCAGGAGTAGGGATGAGGGAAAGAGTTCCAGGCATGTCAGAGAAAATGTTTCAACTCAGGAGATGGAGTGTCACATCCAAGTAATAGGAAGGAAACCAGTGTCACTTGGTCACAAAGAATGGGACGGGAAATAAGGTATAAGAATACTGTAAAGGTAGCAAGGGGCCAGGTTATGAGGGCTTTAAAAGAGAGGATTATATATTTGATCCTGGAGGTGATAGAGAGATGCTGGAGTTGACTGAATGGGATGGTTCAGGAAGTCAGACCTGTGCTTTAGGAAGAACTGTTTGACAGCTGAATGGAAGATAGACTGGAGTAGGTAGAGACTTGAGGCAGGAGGCCAACCAGCAGGCTGTGAGAATAGTCCAGGTATGAGGTGATGAGGCCTTATACCAGAGTGGTTCCAATGTCAGCAGAGAAAAGGGGACCTATAGAGAGATGTTAAGAATGTAGAAGTAACAGATAAGTAATTGGATATGAGAAGTAGTGAGAGAGAGTGAGGAATCCAGGATGACACCTAGGTTTTGAGTCATGGTATTGACTGGGAGGATGGTAGTACTCTAGACAGTAATAGCCTTCACGCTGTAGGCAAATTAGACTGCCAAGATATCTAACCAATACCCAAAGTGAATTTCATGGTAAGTAAACTTGAAAACAAGATTACATAACTGATTAAACCCAAAAATCAGATAATCTTTATGTATCTTCCCTGTGTGCCAACCACTACTGGTGCCCTATGAGACCTCAGAATATAATAAGCTACAGTTATGTAAATATTAAGACATAAGATTGATTTTTCTTTTAACATATCAGCACTTGGACATCTAAATGAATGTTCTTCTCCATGCTAGTAATCACTGTGGAAGGCAATATATACTGTTCCAAAAATACAGCTATTATTCCAAATATTTTTTTTAGAACTCCTCTTTTCTAATTATCCTGTGCTTATGCCATTCTTCTCATCTTGAATGCCCTTTTACCCTTCTCTCCCACAATCCATATTTATTATATCCTTCATGCTTCAGCTTAAAATTCTCTGTGTCTGAGAAGTATTTTCTTACTAAATCTATTCCACTGTTACTGTTGCTATACTCATCAATTGTGTGTGGCAGGTCTGCCTAGGCCTGGGACCAGAGGAATTGGATAGACCCTTTTCCTTTCTACTATCTTCTCATCAAAGTGTGACTTTAGCCATCAGGTTTGAATTATTCTTCTCCTTGGTACTATTTGCCTTACAAATGTGTCAGTGAGTTGTAATAGAGTTCACGCCCTACAGTAGGCTTTCAAAGGGAGATGAGGATGGATACCTATGTACTTTATGTTCTCTGCTTTCTTACCTTTGCTAATATCATTCCCTAGGCTGGCATGCCCTACCCCCTTAATCCTGCCCAGTCTTCAAAGCCCAATTCAGATTTCACTTATAAGAAATATTTCCTGATTTTTTTTCATTTGGTCATGATCTTTTCCTTCCCTTGGACCTTACATAGCCCTCTTTTTATATGGACCTCCTGAATGGAGTCATCTGGCATTGTTTTGCATTATATATAAATGTGGTTATTTCTTGTATGGGTCATATCTGCCCAGCTGGATTGGGAAAAATTGGGTGATGTTTTATTGAAATTTTTTATTCCCCTAAGCATCTGAAACAGGGGCTCTGTATGGAGTAATCTGCCCCCCCCCATTAGCCTTTTATTATTGTTGTTGTTGTTACTGTTGCAATTTCTACTTCATCCTTCCCCCCACCCCCACTCCTTGTTAACCACTTCTCTTTGCTACAAGAACATGAAACATAGGACACCAAAGTGGCTCAGTAGATAGAGCACCTGCCCTGGAGTCAGGAAGACCTGAGTTCAAATGTGACCTCAGACATAACACTTACTAACTGTGTGACTCTCAGCAAGTCACTTAAACCTAATTGCCTAAAAAAAAAAAAGAAGAAGAAGAAGAAGAAGAAGAAGAAGAAGAACATGAAACATGGCTTGACTGAGCTGTAGGCAAGAAGAGAGAATGATAATCAAAAAATGCCATGACGTTCAGTGCCATTACCTGTGGAAATTGGCAGAGAAGGAGGAGTTGTTCCACACTATGGATGGTTGTCTACTTTGTTTGGTGGTAATCTTCCTCTGCAGACAATGATATTCCTTTAGCCTTAGAGGGCCAATGTTGATGAAGCCAGTGTCATCAGAGGACTCATAAGCACCCTGCACACCAACTCTTCATTGTACAGTGAGACACTTGGCCCAGGATGTAGGCCTGACCCTTGAAAATGGACACCTAGACCTTGCTCTCCATTCCTTTATGAGTCTTGGCAGTGCAGTGGTGGATGAACTCACACTGTGGGCTGTGCCAGAAACCATTGTACATCAATTCAGAGAACTTCAAGCCCAAGCCTTGCTTGATTTTTGTGTGCTTCCTGATCTATCCAAACCCCAATATCTAAATGAGTATGGTATAGGATTCAAACCCAGCTCTTCTGACTTCCAATCCAATGCTTATTACATTAAACCATGCTGTTTTCCATTGCCATATTCCTCTGGGAGAGATTTAAAAAAAAAAGAAAAGAAACTAAATTCTCTGTTGAGTTTGATCTGAAATGGTAGTTTAAGGAATTCCTAGAGAGGAAGGAGTTAGATTCATTTCTCATTCTTCCAAGATGTTGCTGAATTGTTTGCTTATTATTCTTGAGCTATTAATTCCCCAAAGTGTGGAAAGAGAACTTGATTTGGAATCAGAGAACTCTAGCTTGGATTTTTGATTGTTTACTTACTACCAATATCACCTAAGGCAAGTTATTTAATCAAATCTGGGCCTTTATTTCTTCATTTGTAAATGATCTCTAAGGTCCCAACCAAGGCTAAATGTTTACTATGATCCTTATTTTGTACACTAATAACAGTAAACCTCAGGGGTTCTTTTGATTTACTGCATAAGGGTCTAGAGTCAGGTTGGACTTCTTTGACTCCCTAAAAGAGACAAGGTATGGGGCAGCTAGGTGGCACAGTGGATAAAGCTCCGGCCTTGGAGTCAGGATGACCTGAGTTCAAATCCAGCCTCAGACACTTGACACTTACTAGCAGTGTGAGCCTGGGCAAGTCACTTAACCCCATTGCCTCACCAAAAAAAAAAAAAATCCAAGGTATCTCCACACATTGGATCTATTGGATAATCAAAGCATCCCAGCCCTATTCTAATTTCTGGTCACTAAAAAGAATGTTTTTTATATTTCTACAGTATGAGTTTTGGCTGCTCAACAATATATTCTGTTTTCCCATTTCATAACACTGTTGTTATGAACCAACTTTCCCATTGTAATATTTTTTTAATCCAAAAACATGTTTTATCTGAACTATTAGTGTTAAGTAGGGTACACCTGGAGAGTCTAAAATTGAGTCATCTACTACTTTTCCTGCTCCACATTCTTGCCTAATATAGTACTAGTTCCCAAAGTCTCTCAAGAAAGTGCTTCCTGTCTGGAAAAAAGCAAAATACCTGGATTTTTTTCCCTTGCTAAACAACCAGATAGTTACATTTTCATCAATGTCCATGGCTCGTCATCTTAATCTTTTTAAATGCTATTTGAAAACTTAGTTGTCACTTATATACAACTGCTCTCTGCCCTAAGAGAGCTCTCCATTGTAGCAAAGGAGCACCTGAAATCAAAACAAATTGGCACAATCCCCATGTCTGACAATGTATATATCTCATTCTGAACCTACAGTTTACTACGTCCCCACTGATGGAGGGAGGCAGACAGACAGACAGACAGATGGGCAGATAGATGGACAGGTGACACAGTGGAAAGAGGGCAAGACTTGGAATCAGAAAGACTTAAGTTTGACTTCTTCCTCAGACACTTACTAGTTATGTGACCTTGGGTAAGTCACTTGCCCTCTGTGTGCCTCTGTTTCTTCATTTGTAAAAGAAGGGAATAATAACATCTACCTCCCACGGTTCAAATGAGTTAAGATATAAATCACTTTGAAAACCTTAAAGTGCCATGTAAATGCTATCTATTATTATAGATAGGAGAACTATGTGCTAAGCATTTAGAATAGAAATATGGAACAAACAAGGCCCTTAAGTAGTTTACATCTTAATAGAGGAAGATAACACATGCAGGACAGCTGAAAAGTGGGGGGGTGGTTATAAAAGTGAATGTTGAAAACTAAAAATTAAGTAATTAATTTTTTAAAAAACTTAAAATTTTATGTAAATGTGAGTTATCAGTGTTAGTGGGAATTTGTTGTATATTAAGTTAGTTCGGTTTGGTGCAAATTAACTCAGCATCTATGAGGTCAAGGTCCTATCAGATGCTGAGGCAGAAGTACAAAAATAAAAAATTTGTAAAAAAGAAAAGTGGGGGACTGGAGAAATGGCATAGTATATGGATGATTTGGAAGTGATAAGGAGACCTGGTTCCAGACAAGATAAATCTACCTATCAGAGCCAGAAGACCCAAAGACAAAATCCAAGGATGGGAGACTGGGGGTGGGGTGTTGAGGAGAAATGGAGGTTGATGGCCAGAATGAAAACAGTATGGTGTGGAGATGGAAATGAAAAAGAAGGAAACTTAATAATCCTCTTTTATAATATCATTCTCTTTCTACTTCACAATCATTATCTTGTTAGAGCTCTACCCAAGCTCCCCAGATGGAATATGGTGGGAATAATTTTTTGATCATATTCTAGGTCTAGCTGTGATTCAGATTTTTGTGACAATTGGCTTCTTAACATTTCCTGCTTAATATGAGAAAAGGGGTGGGAAATAAGATGATGGTGTTAGCACTTCCCTCCCTTGAGAAGTCAAGTTAGTCTGATTACTTTTGTTCTTCATGAGCCAAAGAGCAGAATAGAATAGAATTGCTACAGAATAGAAGCTTTTGTGTTTCAGCCAGCAGGTGGCAACCAAATTAAAGCTAAAAATTTACCTAATCACATTAACAGGTGAACACACTGGTCTTGCACTTTGGAAAACTAAATGACAATTGTAAGAAATACATTTGGCTCTAAAGCTAAAAGTCATTAAGGATTTTTTTTAAACTTTAGGTCTGAAACTCATCTGATTTTTTTAAAGATTGTTTTCAATTTTTCTCCTTGAGGTTCATTACTATATCTTAATTTTGGGGAAGAGCTATCAGAGGAATCCTCCAGAGTCACACAATGTGATGCCTGAAATAATGAGGCTGCTCACCTACTTTGACAGCTTTAAAAAGCAGAATTAAAAAGCAAATCTTTCTAATGGTTTAAACTGATATTTCATTTAATCTTTGTTTTGTAAAGCTGTTTACAATTTGCCCAAGACAAATTCATGGGTAACATTTATTTGTTAATTTTTTTTTGAAGAATACCTCAATTTTGTGGCTAGGTGTCCTTTTAAGGAACTAGAATGAAATTCTTCATTATGATGATTTAGCACTTAGAGAATCACAGAACTTTTAGATGGAGAAATTATCTAGTCTAACCTAAATCATATTGTAGAGGGAGACACTGATGCTTAAGGTCACATAGGTAGTATTCAAGTCTGGCCTAGAATCCTAGGCTTGTAACACATAGCTCACTGCTTTCCCCAATATCTCCACACTACCTCTTATACATAACTATGAATTAAATAATGATATGATCATTTATTCCCATTCATGTTTATGAATATGATTTAGTATGATTATATGTGGATATGATATAATAGCTGGCATTTATATAGTGTTTTAAGATTTGCAAAGCACTTTACAAACATGATCTCATTAGATCTTCAAACTCTGGAAGATAGGTACTATTATTATCCCCACTTTACAGATGAGGAAACTGAGGTAGACAGAAGTTAAGTGACTTGCCCAAGGTCACAATAGCTAGTAAGTATCTAAGGGCAAATGTGAACTTAGTTCTTCCTGACTCCATTACCAGCATAGAGTCACCTAGCACTGTATATTGTATTGCACATGTAGATCATGGATTATAGAATTAAAAGAATTATTAAATTATTAAAAGAATGGATTATAGAATTAAAAGGGGGCAGAAGGGAATGGGTAAGATACACACTTACACACACACAAACATATTGCTAGGATTACATAGATAGATAAATATTGGTGTGTGTGTGTGTGTGTGTGTGTGTATGGAGAGAGACCTCGGTTAAGATAAATATGTGCGTACACATATGTACACATATACACATATGTAAGTACACACACACACACACACACACATATATATATATATAGTGCCTACTATGTGCCAGGCAGTGTGCTACGTACTCTTACAGATATTTTCTTCTTTTTTTAAAATTTTTTTATTAATTTTTTTTGATTTATCAATAATCATTTCCACATGTTTTTGAGTTTAAAATTTTTCTCCCCCTTCCTCCCCACCACCCTCCCCAAGACGGCACACAATCTGATATAGGCTATACATTTACATTCATATTAAACATATTTTCACATTAGTGATGTTGTAAGTAGAAATTAAAATCAATAGGAGGAACCATCAGAAAGAGGAAACAAAACTCAACAGAAGAGAAAAAAAATAACAATTCGGCTCCCATAGTTCTTTCTTTGGGTGTGGATAGCATTTTCCATCACAAGGCCTCTGGAGATGTCTTAGATCCTTGTATTGCCAGGAAGGGTTAAGTTTATCAATATTAGTCATCACACAACGTGGCTGTTATTGTGTACAATGTTCTCTTGGTTCTGCTCACTTCACTCAGCATCAGACCATACAAGTCTTTCCAGGTTTTTCTAAAGTCAGCCTGTTCATCATTTCTTATAGCACAATAGTATTCCACCACATTCATATACTACAACTTGCTCAGCCATTCCCCAGTTGATGGGCATCCTCTCAATTTCCAATTCTTTGCCACCACAAAAAGAGCTGCTATGAATATTTTTGTACACATAGGTCCTTTTCCCATTTGTGTGATCTCTTTGGGATATAGCCCTAGAAGTGCTATTGCTGAGTCAAAGGGTATGCACATTTTTATAGCCCTTTGGGCATAGTTCCAAATTGCTCTCCAAAATGTTTGGATCATTTCACAACTCCACCAACAATGCGTTAGTGTTCCAATTTTCCCACATCTTCTCCAACATTTATCATTTTCCTGTTTTGTCATGTTGGCCATTCTGATAGGTGTGATGTGGTACCTCAGAGTTGTTTGGATTTGCATTTCTCTAATCAATAGTGATTTAGAGCATTTTTCCATATGACTATAGATGTCTTTAATTTCTTCATCTGAGAACTGTCTGTTCATATCCTTTGACCACCAGATATTTTCTTACTTGAAAGAAACAGTAGAGATCATCTAGTCTCAGTGTTACATGTTATAGGATTGGAAGTAAATTCAAAGTCTAATCCCATAATTCTACAGATGAGGAAAATGAGGTACATTGAAGTTAAGTGATGTGCAAAAATCTCACAGAAAATAAAGAGCAGAAGTCCTCCGGCATTTTTTCCAACTAAGCTATATCCGTGTGTAGAATATTTGTTTATTTATAAAGCACATTGTATAATTACACACAAATAATATCATAGACATAGAGATGGAAGAGTCAGCTAGTTGGCACAGTGGATAGAGCACCAGGCCTGAAGTCAGAAAGACCTGAGTTCAAATGCCCCCTCAGTGACTTACTAGTTGTGAGACTCTGGAAGTCACTCAACCCAATTTGCCTCATTTTCCTCATCTGTAAAATGAGTTAGAGATGGAAGTAGCAAACCACTCTAGTATCTTTGCTAAGAAAACCCCAAACATGGTCAGGAAGAGTTGGATATGACTAACACGACTGAATGGCAAAAAGATCTGGAAAGGACCATAGGGATCAATTAATCTGCCACCCTCATTTTTCTGATCAGAAAACTGAAACTGAAACTAAGTGTGATTTAGTGGAAATTACACCGCGTTTGAATCCTGGCTGTCTCATTTACTATCTGTATGACCTTAGGCAAACACTTTGCTGAGATCCAGTGACCATGGCCTCCTTGCTGTTCTTCGAATAAGACCCCCTATTCCCTGGCTTTTTCATCTGCTGTCCCCATGCTTGGAAAGCTTTTCCTCCTCGTCTCTGCCTCCTGGCTTCACTGACTTCCTTCAAATCCCAGGTAAAATCCCACCTTCTTCAGAAAGCCTTCCCCAAACCCCCTTATTTCTAGTGCCTTCCTTTGTTGATTATGTCCATTTTATCCTGTATATAACTTGTTTGTAAGTAGTTGTTTGCATATTATCTCTGCCATTATGTGGTGAGCTCCCTGGGAATCAGGAACTGTCTTTTACCTTTCTTTGTATCCCCAGTGCTTAGCACAGTACCTGGCATATAGCATGGGAACTTAATAAGTGTTTATTAGCTGACTCACTGAGCCTCACCTGTTTTCTCACCTGTTCTCCGAGCCCCATTTCAGCGATAAATCTATGATTCTATGTTCCTAAGTGACTTGTCCAAGTCGGGTACTAAGTTGCAGAATAGTGAAAACCTTTTAAGATATGTGTAGATAAAATTAAATTACAGTTTTAGTTTCTATCTCTTATTCAAAGGACTTTGAATTTCCCTTTTTAAGATAATCACTGATAGACTTGCAGAACACTTTACTTTTTTTTATTCTTTGTTACAAAGGATGCTCCTCAAAGGGCAGAGCCATAGGTTTTTGGAAATAAAGGTGCTATGAAGCACAAAAGCTACCAATCATTTTTTTAATTGCTGGAATCTTTAGAAAGACTTGCTGAAACCCCAGATCTGGACCAAGATAAAATCAACATCCCTTCTACTAAGCACTGCAAGGGAATCCAGAGCAGCCTTAAGGCACCAGGAAGCTGACACTGACTTTATGTTGGTTCTGAGTTTCAGTGCACAGTCAACCCCAGATATCAATGGGCAATCTGTGGGAGCCTCTTCTGCCACCTGTAGATCAAAATGTCTAATGGTTGGTTAGTTCCAAGTCCCTTAACTTGTAGACAGTCTGTATTGATAGATTGACTGTACGTACCACATCCTGTCAGTGAGCATGGTGTAAGGGAAAAAACATTGGATTAGAAAGCAGGCAACTCCAATTCTAGCTCTGCCACTAACTAGCCATGTTACCTTAAGCAAGTCAGATTAACCTCTTTGCACTTCAGTTTCTCTCTCTGTAAAATGAGGAGCCCAGACAAGATCCCTTCCAGTTGTAAAATTCTATTATAAGTCAAACCTGCTTTTCTGGAGGCATGAGTAATCAATAGTTATCAATGTAGTATGGGACCTACTTTCCTGCTAAATGTCTCATTCCACAGTCTTTCTGCTTCCCTTACAGATTGATACACCATACTAGAAGGGGTTATGGAAGTCAGCCTGGTGATATGGGGGCCAAAGGATCAGGGCCCATACCAAATTAATCCTTTCCCATCCAGTTACTTATAACTTGTGGACTGTGAGTGGCTCCTGAGGTCAGTGATATTGGAACAGGATGGCCTATAAAAATACAGTTCTTATCATGATCATATAAATATAATACATATAGTTATATAGATTCCTATATATTTTCTTGGTAGGTGTATGTATATTTTTTAAAAATTCAGATTTGTGATTTCATCAGTGTAGGGAATTTGAAGTGTAGAAACTTCTTTCACAGATAGTAGATAAGCAACTAATCTTTAATTTTTATAGTTTCAAAGAATTGTCTAGGACTTTGAAAGTTTAAATGACTTGCCCATGGACACACAAACTAATATGTATCAGGGGCAAGTCTTGAATTTAGGTCTTCTTGACTGCAAGGCCATATCTCTATTCACAGTACCACTTACTCGGTGATGTCACTGACATCAATCTAGGTCTCTAACTACCCATCTAATTACTCTGCTAAGTTGTTACTGTGTGGGCTAGTTAAAATAGATCCCCCTTAATAAAATATGAGCAGTGATAGAACCATAGATTCTTTCTGAAAAATAAGTTTTTATTGATATCCCCTGTTTCCTACATCACCACAGCAGTAGACCAAAAACAAACAAACAAACAAACAAAAAAAAAAAACTAGTTTACTCCATCTTGTCCAAATTGGAAATTCAGAGGTCACTCACAGGCCCGGTCCTATTCTGATGACACAGGAGATTTGATCTGCTTTTTTTCTGATCTGGTCTGGTTCGCCCCATTTCAGGCAAACTAGAGGTCTGCCACTGGGGTTGAGGAATGGGTTAGTTAATGTTGTATATAATGCAGACACCCTATGCTCGCACCTCTAAAGCTCAAGAGATTCATTAGCCACAGCATCCTTGGTGGTTGAGCTTATAGTCATATATCACCATAATGGGATAGAGCTATAAACTCAAGTTCCATGAAGGAGGACCCTGCCTATATTGTTTTCTTTGTATTCCTTATAGAGGCCAGTGAGGTTCCTTACATGTCTTTGGCCTTTAGAAAGCATTTACTGAGAGACATCCTTAGGTACTACCTAGAAGCCTGGCTTTGGAATCAAGAATATCTGGGGTCAAGTCCTGCCTGTGACCCATACTAGTAAGCAGAGTAACCGTGGGCAAATCACTTCATCTCATGGTATCCTGGGCAACTATGAGCTGCCATTTTCCATCAGTGGAAACATCTCCTACACCAGAGTTCTCCCAACCCATAAAATTGCAGATCTAGACCCCTCCCCCTCAAAGTTGCTAAATGTTGAATATTACAGCTAGAAAGAGATCATATCATGCAACTTACTTATTTTATAAATAAGAAAAGGAGAATTTGAAATTCTGTTTCTCTTCCTTTTCAAATGACATAATCATATGTCTTTTTTCTCTTTTCGTAACAATTATATTTCAAAAAATCTTTGGTCTCAGTGATGGTGGATACTTGCTGTCCGGGTACAGAACATAGCCCATTTATATCTTCTCACCATGGGAGGTATTCTTCCATAGATCCTCCAAAGAGAAGCTGTCTGGGTTGCTAGAGCCTTTCCTCCAGATCTTTTTACATTTCATGAGTATTAATGAAGCACCCTACCTTCCCTTTTCTTATGCCTTGTTCTTTCCACATGGCTTACTTCCTTTTCTAATCATCCATTTGCTCAATGATATTCCTTTTGCTTCATAAGCATAAATCATAACTGCTACAATTTGCTAATGCCCAAAAGAAATTGTAGAGTTCTAAGATGCACAACCATAGAGTATAACTGGGAAAAAATCTTTTGTAGCACCTCTGACTCTTAAGCTACCCACCCCACCCCCTGCCCTGGGAGCATTGATTTAGGGGAACAAAGTCAAAATTAGAGTGAGAAAGAAAAATGTAGTTCATTGATTGTGAGAGTGGTGGTTAAGATCCAAGTAATGAAGACAAGATTTTTTTTTTTAACTGGGGCTGTCTACTGATTGCATTCTCCTTGTAATGTGATGAGTTAACTACAAGGAGATGAATGAATGAATGAATGAGTGGATGGATAACAAAAGAATTCTTGGGGCGGCTAGGTGGTATAGTAGATAGAACACCAGCCTTGCAGTCAAGAAGACCTGAGTTCAAATCTGGTCTCAGACCAGACACTTAACATTTACTAGCTGTGTGACCCTGGGCAAGTCACTTAACCCCAACTGCCTTGCAAAAAAAAAAAAAAAAAAGCATTCTTAAGCATTTCATTTGTACCAGGCACTGGTACTTTCCTATGGAATGGAATAAGGAACCTGGCCAGACTGAAGTTAGCAAAGTTTTAGACCAGAGATTCCTGCAAGTAACCACATAGCCAAGACAGGGAAGCAACTACCCTTTTGTTGCTGTTCAGTCATTTCAGTCATGACCCTATTTGTTTTGTTTTGTTTTTTTGGCAAAGATACTGGAATGATTTGCCATTTTCTTCTGCAGCTCATTTTACAGATGAAGAACCTGAGGCAATCAGGGTAGTGACTTGTCCAAGGTCACACAGGTAGGCAGTGTCTGAGGCCACATTTGAACTCAGGAAGACTCATCTTCCTGACACCACGCCCAGAACTCTAACCACTGCACCACCTACTTACTCTACTGAGTTTCACTTAAATGTCATTCCATTTTTTTCTTTTCTTTTTTTTTCTTTTTTTTTGTCTCTTCAGAGGTGGACTGAAGCTGTATATTGCCTAGGACTCCTGGATCCAGATCAATTATGTTTGGGGGTGGAGGTGAGGAGACTTGTTAATGCGAGCTCATAGCTTCTTATTAGTACTTTTTTTAAAAAAATTATGCATTGTGTCCTCTGGTTGTTAGGTGTGGTTATTTCCTTATTGATTTTATATGGATAGGGTCTAGACCTGTGATTTCACTGATACAGGGAACTCCCAAAAGAGGAATCTTCTGGGATTTTATGCTGAATAAACTTATTGATTCTATGATAAGGAAAAACATTACATGCATCCTTCTGGCATGTGGGTCTGCTTCTTCAGGGAACCAATTCCATTATGCCAAAGTCACATGAGAGCATTCATTGAAATTTATAGCCTGTCACAACTTTATTCCAATCTACCTTTCTAGTTATGATATGTTACTCCCCTTTACAAACTTTTGATTCTACCAAACTGACCTTTTTATGCTGTTGCTCACACATGGAATTATCTCCTGTCTCCATGGTGACTTTGTATAGGTTGTCCCTATGACTGAAATACACTCCCTCATTACCTTTTGCTCTTGGAATCTCTAGGATGTTTCACATCTCAGTTCAGATGCTGCCCCCTTCAAAAGGGCAAGTGTCTCCCTCAAAATACCACCTTGTATTTCTTTTACATACACTTATTTTAGATTTATGTACTGTTTCTCCTATTGAATATAAGCTCCTTTAGGGCTGGAACTACAACATTTATACCTTTGTTTCTGCAGTTGCCCTTTCTCTGCCTAGCACAACACAGGCATTTCATAAATTCTTGTTGATTGATTTTTGAAATACAGAAAATTCAAAAAGAGGTGAGACTAGCTAGTGGGTAGAGGCTTGGTAGTTCTAATTGGTAGTTTACACAAATCCACACACCCCTAGATATTCTTGGTACAACCATATAATGAGAGGTAGAGCTGAAGTTTAGGTCTTTGATTTTCTGGTAACCATAGAAAATATGACACTTATTTAGCACTTCCTTCCCAGGTTGGCAGGTACAAACTGTCTGGGTGAATGTGAGAGTTCCTAGTGGAAAGGTATCATATCCACCTCATGGTAAAGCAGCAAAGTGCTTTTTAAAATTGTCTGCAAAGTAAGCAGAACTGTTCAGAAAACAAATGGGAGCTTTCATGCAAAGAAAACTGAAACCCAAGTTTTTATCTTAACCCTGGAATCATCCTTCTGCAAAATTGTCTTCTTTCGGGGGGCAGCTAGGTGGCGCAGTGGATACAGCATTGGCCTTGGAGCCAGGAGGACCTGAGTTCAAATGTGACCTCAGACCAAACACTTGACACTTACTAGCTGTGTGACCCTGGGCAAGTTACTTAACCCCAACTGCCTAAAAATAAAAAAAATAAGTGTCTTCTTTCCTGACCTTTCTCCTTTCTATCTACCTTTCCCTTTGAGTTTCTAGAACCTAAGACTACTTAGTATGAAAACTCACATGTGACTCACCAATATTAGTCTGATGCCCCTCCCAGGAGTATTTGCATTTCAAAATAGATCCTTGGGAGAGAGTAAATGAGTAAAATAAACTAAATTCTAAGCTAGGAATTTAGAGGTTAATATTTTTAAGGTTTTTTTTGGGGGGGGGAGGCTTTGGATATGGGAGTGAGGGAAGCCTTTCCATTGCACTCCAAGTGACTCCAATGGACCCCTGCTGTGAATCATTAGACCTGTCCTGACTTTCAAGTGATAATTCCTTCTTCTCTACAATTCTATTTGTGATATGAGGATGTTGAGGGAGGGCGAGGCAGAGCTTCCCAATTATATTCTTTTCTGCCAGATACCCCAGAGGAAAATTCAGCCACTCCTAATGACTTGGAGAATGCATTTTTTCAGCCCTGGGATTATTTCAAGTAGCTGAGTTAGTAACAACTACAATTTATAAAGCAAAGGTCTTCCTAAATTAGATACTTGTAATTTATAATTAAGCTTAATTGTAGTTGTTGATTAGGGTTGCCAGTGGTAATTTCATGTGCTGTACTTTAGAAGACTATGGACTCTGGGGGTTTTCTCCTCTCTCTTGATGCTTTTTCATATCTTCAAATAGCTCAGTGAGATAAAGACAGGTTGAAACTAATGGCATAGCAGTGAGTCCCAGTGTGACAGTGACAGTGGAATTTCTAAGGAGAAAAGGGAAAGAAAGGGAGAGACAAAATGAGATTTTTTTTTACTTCCCTATTCCAGGAGGTACAGCTGATGCTACTTTTTTTCACAGGCAAGAAAACATTTTATCAGCAATTACTGTTTTAGTGGAGTATTGTGTATGAAAGTAGAATAAATACTCATTTTAATTTGCTGAGAGATCAAGACTCTGGAATGAGCTGTAAGCTTAAGTCTTAGCATTATAATGCTTTTTGTTCTCTGGGCCTATGCTATGGGAACCTGGAAATTGCTTTTTAGTATGGCTCTATTGTGTAGAAATATTGTGGTGGCAGTAGAAATAAAAAAACATCTGTAGAGTGCTTTAAAATTTATAAAGTGTTATCCTCACAATCCTGTAAGATGGACAATAACAGTATTATTATGCTCATTTTACCAAAAAGGTAACCAACTTCTCCATTTAATGATGCCTGGAACAGAAAAATAAACACATCAAATAAGCTCCTCAGCTCCCAGTCAATCAATTTTTTTCTTCTTCATTTGTGATTGCATTGATATATGGAATTTCTGGTGAGAAAGTTCCTTTTTCTAATGCTATCAGCTTCTGTTCTGCCATTTATAGTCTTAGAGAATATCCTGGGGTCCTGAAGAGTTACCATCTGAATTTCCCACAATGTACAATCCCTAAAAACAGTTAAAACATCAAGAATGTTTCTAACTGATCAGATATGCAGCCTTATACTTCAGTACTTTTTTTTTACTTCTTCATTTTATAGTTGTAATTGTGTACATTGTTCTTTTTATTCTGTTTTGTTCATGTCTAAGTACTTCATCCCATCTTCTAATATTTCTTTAAATTTTTCCTAACTTTGCTTATTTCTGTTGAGTAGCACTGAAGAGGGTGAGGGGTTTTGGGGTGCTCCTAGTTGCACAGAGGCACCCCAAGATCCCGGGAGGTTTTGGGGTGCTGGGAAAAAGCCCCAGATCACGGCACAGATATGCCTGAAAGAATTCAACCCAAATCTTCTTCCAGTCAGAGAAAAAAGTTTGTTAAAGATAGAGCATATAGGCCAGACTCCCAAGGAACCCAAACATCAGTGATCTAAATGGGGGCTAAGGTGGTCAGGTGATGCTCGTAAGGACAAGAGGTCATGAGGCAGTCTCAGCCTTTTGGGCATGAAGAAAGCTCAGCATCTGAGTTGGGGCTGGGGTGGATAGGCCATGTGACTCTCGCTCGTGAGGACAAGCAGGCATGAGGGTCTCAGCCTCTAGGCTTGAGAACAGCTCAGCATTTGAATGGGGGAGGCCAGGTGAATCCCAAGCCAGGAGATGCTGTAAAGACAAGCGGGTGTGAGAGTCTCAGCCTCTAGAGGCATGAGAAATTCCCAGCATCTGAATGGGGCAAAGGTGAATCTTAAGTACAGAAAGACTGTGGGAGGGACTTAGGAGTGGCCAAACAGTTTGAAGTGATGGGAGGAGGGGTCTAAGGAGATCTGGATGGGAGTGGCTAGTAAGCTGGGGTGAACAGAACTCCTGGGACCTGGACCTCGTGGCGCCTAGCTAGGATTAAGGGTGGCCAGAGGAAGTGGGGCTGGCTGGGTCCATTTGGAAGGTAATAAACAATAAGAGTAGATAATGAAGGGAGCTGAAAGGGGGAAGTTTGCTTTCAAGTGGAAATAAGGCAGTTTCTAAAACTTTAAGGTCTTCCTCGGACTGTTAGATAAACTGGAGCCAGTTTCTTTTTTGGGGCCAGGAAGGAAAGTGCATTTGAATAAGATTTCAAAGAGAGAATCTAAAAGTTTTAAGGTTTTTCTGGGAATGGTAAACAAAGAAGCCAAATTCCTTTTGAAAAGGGGCAAAAGGGAAAAGGGGCAAAAGGGATTTACCCCTTCAGCACTATCTTTCCAGTGATCCAGTTTCTAACCTGTGTAATCAGCCTAGAGAGTGAGGTTGGAGTCCAATACTGAGAGACTAATTACCAAACAAAGGAATTTGTTTTTACTCCCAGAGACAATGAGAAGTCACTAAAGCTTCTTGAGCAGAGCAATGACATAGCACTTTAGCAATAACACTTTGTCAACTATGTGGAAGAGGATTGGAGAAGGGAGAAGTTAGAGGCTAGGAAAACAATATGGAGTCTGTTTCAACAATCCAGGCCAAAGGTGAGGAGTACCTATCTACATTAGAGGATATGTAATTGGAGAGAAGGGATTGGATGCAAGAGGTTTTGTGGATATAGAATGCCAAAGATTTAGCAACTGATGGTCATTGTGAATTTAGGTTACTAGAAGAATATGGTGCCCTCAACAGAAATAGGAAAGTGGGGAAGGTTTAGTGAAAAAAAAAAAAACCAATGAGCTCAGTTTTGGACATATTGAATTTGAGATGCATATGGGAAATCGTGGTAGAGATGTCTAACAGGTACTTGGAGATATGAGACCAGTGGACAGGAGAGACATTAGTGCTGGATATATAGATATTATAGTCATCTGTATAAGAATGGTAGTTGAAACTATAGCAGCCAAGAAGAACACATAGTAGAGGAGGGAGAGGGAGAAAGAGCCAAAGACAGAAGAAGACCATGTTTAAGATTTACCCATACGTAGCAGGGACATAGATGACACTACTACAAAGATTAAAGCTAGGTTATAAGGAGTTAAGAGTTCAAGCATGATAGATATGTAGCACAAAAACCCAAGGAGGAGAGAGTATACAAGTAGAAGTAGAAAACATTCAGGCTATCTGTGAATTGGTCCAGCCATTTTAGAAAACAATTTGGAATTATGTAAGAAATGTTTAGATATTAAAAAAATTTAATTAATTTTTGCCACCTTTTGTTTTCATAGCACAATTCTATTCCCTGACATTGTTTCCCCCACCCCAAAATGAACCTACTTTTGCAACCAAGAAAATCAATTAGATAAAACTGGTGATGACCATGCCTCTATGACTATCATATATGCAACATTCTATATCTGTGATTCACCCCACTCCCACTGCAAAGGAGGTAGTTGTTTCCATATTTCTTTTCCTAGGTCAAGATTGGTTATTATAATTCTTCAGTGTTTGGGTTCATTTTACTATTTTGTTTTTGTTTGTGTTCTTTATTTGTGTATGGGTATGCTGTTTCCCTAGTTACACTTCCTTAACTCTGAGATTTCATATCCATGTTTCTATGGTTTATTTTTTTCAAATTTCTCATTCATTTTTCACATGACAATGATAGTCTATTGTTTATCTTTCATAATTTGTTTATCCATTTTTCGACCAATAAGTATGCATTTTGTTTCCATTGTTTTACTACCACAAAAAGTACTGATTAATATCTAGGTACATTTTATTTTTATCTTTTTACATCCTTGGGATAAATAACCAGCAGTAATGAAAAGATATGGATAGTTTAGTAAATGTTTTTTTGCATAATTTAAAACTATTTTTAATAGTTTAACCAATTTACAACTCTACCAATAATGTATTAGTGTGTCTATCTTCCTATTGCTCCTCCAACGTGGACTTTTCTATCTTTTGTCATCTTTGCCTTAGAGAGGCTATATTACATAGTGGACAGAAAGTTGGCCTCTAAACAAAGAAAAACTAGATTCAAATCCTGCCCTTGACACCAACTGGTTACAAGACCCTGGGCAATCACTTAAGCTTAGCGCTCTAGATACCTCTTTAAGACTCTAAGTTCTAAGATTAATAGAGGGAGTGTCCTTATCTAGGAGTTCCCTAGCCCAGTGAAAAGGGCAGTGGATAGAGTGCCAGCCTGGGGTCAGGAAGACCTGGATTCAAATGTGGCCTCAGAAACTTACTAGCTGTGTGACCCTGGCCAAGTTACTTAATCCTATTTGCTTCAGTTTCCTCATCTGTAAAATGAGCTGGAAACGGCAAACCACTCTAGTATCTTTGCCAAGAAAAAAGGGATAATATAGAGTTGGATATGACTGAAAAACAAAAGATACCAATGAAATCACAGGCCCATTTTCTACCCTTTATCTATCATCTCTGCCATTTTGTGGGGTATGAGATGAAATCTCAGAGTTGTTTTATTTTGCCTTTCTCTCATCAGAAATTTAGAATAGTCTTTAATGTAACTGATGGTAGTTTTTCATTGTTTTGATTGCTGTTAATATCCTTGAACCAACCACTCTTCTATGGGGGTAGACTTCTTTTTTGAGTTGTCATGATAGTTTTATTCATTTAATTTAGTAAATGAGCAGAAAGAATAAAGTGTATTTTTGCTTGGGATTTGTTGAGTCATTTGTCCAGAGGCTAGCATGAATCACACTTTTGAAATGCTTCAGTTTCACTAATGATGTAAGCACTGCATTATAACCGGATAACTCAGCACAAATCTTTTCAAGACAAAAGTTATCTACAAATTACTACATAATTTCTTCATAAGAGCCCTTTCTGGTCATTATGTAGCGGTCAGAGAATAAATACTTGAATGAATAAATGAACTGGCAACGTTTATGGCAAGCTTGTGACACTCTAAAACTAAGTCTGCCTTAGCAGAAATGACAGTCTTGTTAATCTAAGAAACAGGAAGCAAATTTAAAATTTTCCTGTTATCAAATGGTATATTTAGGGATTTCCAAGACTTACAATGAAACCTTTTTTTATCTGAATAGATTAATGGGCCCAAACAAGTGGCTTTGCATGTTCAAAAATTACTGGATTACTAAAAGTTTAGCAACCTTGGGTTGTTGTCAATTGCCACAAGTTCCCTGAGAAACCTGAAAAGGGGTCTCAGATCATGTTGTTCCTAAGACTCCCCCAAGGATTTGGGTGCACTTTCAAATGAGGAAGGGAATTCATGTTAGCATGATCAACTCAGAGAAAATGAAGCTGTTTGTACAGATTATCTTGTTACCTCTTATTTGATGAATCAAAGGGAAATCTCAAAGTTTGTACAGTGTTGTATAAATCAAACCAAGAGATGTAGGTAAGAGGTAGAAAAAGCAATGGTCATGCATATTCCAACAAAACAGAAACTGATAAGTGCTGAGCATATTAGTGAGGTTTGATGATTAAAAAAAATCAAAACTTGGCAAAAAAAAATATCGTCCCCAAAATATTATGTTCTCAAACAAAGAAGTGCAGAGTAATAATGCTCATATAAAAATGAGTTAGGAATAAGTGACTTTTTTGTATGTAAATTATATGTTTAAGATGAAAAAATGCATACATTTTCATATTTGGTCAACCAGCATTTATTATGTATCATAGAGTGAGAGTGAGAAGGAACCTCAGAGGCCAACTGGTCTAACTCCCTCATTAGAGCTGAGGAAATTGGGGCCCAAAGAGTTGTAGGTTGCCAAAGTTCACACAGACAATAAGTAACAGAGATGGAATCTGAGCTCAGGGACCCTGACTCTGGAGCCAGTATTCTGTGCACTGTATCACCTTATCAGAGTTAAATTTGTATAGCGCTTTTTTCAAATTTTTTCAATTTATACATGCTTTTTAAAAAATACCTCCACTCATTTTATTTAGGCTTCATATTAACTCTTCAAGGTAGGACAGGTTGTTTTTTTGTTTGTTTGTTTGTTTTTGTGTTTGTTTGCTTTTGACAGAAGGCAAAGGAGTAGGTTGGTCTGGACCCATGATTTCATTGGTTTAGAGAGCCTTTGGAGTAAAAACTCCTTGCTGTAATGCAGGTCAGCAACTTGTCTAGAAAGTCTGTTCTTAGGAGAGTTGTCTGAAATCATTGAGAAGCTAATTGACACAGTATGTGTCAAAGGCATGACTTGAATACAGGTCTTTCTGTCTCCAAGACTAGTCCTTGATTCTTAATGTTATGATGATTCTCTTCAGACAAACGTTATGAGCTCCATTTCACTGGTCAAGAAACTAGGACTTGGAGAAATGAGATGATTTGTGATTCCAGCCCACAGTGAAGGTTGGTGGAGCTGGGAGAATGACCCACATTTCTGAACTACAAGACTAATGCTTTCTCCATTCTATTAGACTGCCTGACTCTCAGCCAGGAGTACATGATGTCTTCTATAATTCTCTCCTTTTAAATGGTCCTACTGACTAGGTGATTTAACTCTGAGTCACACACTGCATGCTTTTAGAGTATTTTATCCTGAGCAATAAGTGAACCAAGGCATTTGGAACCTATTGTGACTAAGGTACATGTCTCCCTTGCACCACTTCCAAAAGCACCCCCTTGCCTTGCAGAAAACACATTTTCAACTTTTCCATGCCTGTTTCCAGGGCTCTTGCCAATCAAAATTCCTGCATTCAGCCTTGATTTTACCACTCACTCTCATCTCATGTAAACTAGGGTCACTGATTATTTGAGGAAGAGGAAAAGGATATTATATCACCAGGTCTGACAGCCACACACACACACACACACACACACACACACACACACACACTCACACACACTTCTGGGATTACAAATTTCCCTTGTCTCATTGTTCACTGAAACAGTGGTTCAAGGTAACATTATTGAGTGCCTGCAAATCATATTATCCATGAATCAGCCACAATATTTTACTTAGGAGGATCATAAAGACATGGGGAAGAGACCAAAAGTTAAAGAGCACCCAGTACTGAAAACCTCAATGTTTGGATGAAAAACAGTAAGTCAGTTGTCATGCTAACATCTGAGTCATCACTGATTAAATAGGCAGCAGATGCCTTAGACCTTCAAATATAACACATGCAGAGATGACTGGTACAGAGTTGTTGTAGAGACCATTCTTTTGCATTTCTTGGCTCTCTAGTTTGTTAAAAATTTCAAGCATGAATTGCATTGACAGGTTTTTTTCCACATTTAATTATCATAAACGTTTAGCTGTGTTGATAAAAGGGCCAAATGATGAGGAAATTAAAAGAGAATGTGCTTGCAAAGATGAAGTTGTACTAACTGAGCTTGGCTTGTATTCAAACTGTGTCATAACCCTATGACTGCATTGCAAATGTCTGGCTGTGAATGGTGACTCCTGATGGAAAATAAACTAAACATTCTACTTACTTGGTAGATTTTTATTTTAATGTTTCAAAATAGTATAAACTTCTTCTTCACAATCAACAAGTATTTATTGTGCTTATTATGTGCTAGTCAATGGAGACACAATGACAAAGACAAAATAATCCCTGCCCCTAAGGAGCTTATGTTCTATTGTGATAAACTGCATATTTATGCAAATATATAGAAAATAAAGATAAAACAATCTGCAGTGGAGAGTGGGAAGGTGGGAACACTAGTAGTTGGAATGGGTGGATCAAAAAAGGCCAAATTTGAAAGGGGACTATTTCAGAGAAACCTGGGAAGACTTGTATGAACCGATGCAAAGTGAAGTGAGCAGAATTAGAACAATATATACAGTAACAACAAAAAAAATTGTAAAGACAAACAACTAAAGACTTAGGAACTCATATCAACACAATGGCCAACCACAATTCCAGAAGATTTCTAATGAATCAAATTGCCCAGCTCCTGACAGAGAGAAACCCCAATGGATTACAGTGTCTGGACATTTCCTACCTTTTCCAGAAATGTTTCATTTCCTTTAACTGTCTCCAGAACATTCCCCTTAAACTTTATGCTCTCAGATACAACATGTCCAAAAAAGATTTTATGATCTTTTCCCACCATACCTTCCCTTCCTCAAGATTTCCCTGTTGAGGGAACCACTATCTTCTCACTCAGGTTTGTAATCTCATTAGTCTTTCTTTCTCCCTACCTTTCCCTTACCTCTTATATCCAATAGACTGCCAAGTTCAATAATATCTGACATCTCTTTTCTTTCCACTCACACAGACAAGCTGGCCTCCCCTCTCCCTTCACTTGTTGTAATAACTTCCTTTTGGAGGCCATCTCTAGTCATCATGATCTATATCTGACTATTGGACCCAGATGGCTCTGGAGGAGAAAGTGAGGCTGGTGCCTTTGCACAGCCCTCCCTCATTTAAATCCAATTCATTTGCAAGTCATAGCATCACCTCCCTGATGTCATGGTCCTCTTCAAGAATGAAGGACAAATGACAACAACAATTTCCCATTGAATTTTCCTGCTTCCATTTTCCCCCTTCCCCATTCCATTCACACAACTGCCAAAACCCCAAAACCAAAAGTCCTTCATAGGCTGCCTATTGCCTTTAGGGTAAAATACAAACCCCTCAGCCTGACAATTTGGCTTCAACCTGCCTTTTCAACCTTTTATATAATTTGCCTTGATGCATTCTACAATCTAGCCAGACTAGACCATGAAGCATTGCTACAGTTCTATGCATTTGCACAAGCCACCTTTAATGTAATTTCAGGAATGTAATTTTTCCTCTTCTGCTTCTCTGAATTACTATCTTTCTTCCAGGGACAACTCAAATGCTGCTTCTTCTGTGAAGCCTGCCCTCATTCTTACTACCCCCAACTTGGTAATAGTGTCTCCTGCTTCAGTGAACGAGATTGTTAAATCTGGTATTCCCTAACTTTGTATGTGCTATGTTAATACTCTCCCAAGCCTTTCCCTCCCTCCCTTCCACCTTGAAACAATGTATGCTCTTTGAGGTCTGAGACTGTTTCCGTTTTGGTCTTGGTAACCTCAGGATCCAGTGTGCTATCCTTTCTCTACTTTTCCCTCCCATGGTGGTCATCTTAGTCTAGGCCCTTTGACTGAATCCAAACTTCACAGAATTTGTTCTGTGAAGTTTGGATTCAGTCAAAGGGTCGTACTTGAGGACCTAGAGGGCCACATGTCCCCTGGCTCCCCACCTCTGGCTAGGTAGGCCTTTATCCCTGCCAGCCTGGACTATATTGACTTCCTAGTTGGTATCCCTGTCTCCAGTCTCTCTCTTCTCCAATCCACCTTCCTCATTAGCTGCCAAAATGACATAACTAAAGCTCAGGTCTGACCATGTTTCTCCCCGATGAAGAAGCTCCATTTTCTCATATTTGAGATTTAGAGTTAACCACAGCCTATCTCCACAAACTTTCTACACCTTACTTCCTTTTACACACTATAGCTCAGAAAAACAGGCCTACTTTTTGTAGTTCACAAAATTATCTTCCATTTCCCATTTCTGCATGTCTTCACCTCTGCTTCTTAGAATCTCTCACTTCCATTCAAAGCTAAGCTCAAGGGCCAGTGTATAAGAGGCTTTCCATGATTTTCCAGGTGCTAGTGCCTCCCTGTAGCCCCCCACGCTAACCTCAAATGCTAATTTATGTGTACATACTTCCCCCCCCCACCCCAGAATATTTCTGTTTTGTCTTTGTAGCCTTAGCAGCTCAAATGGTGCTCAACACATTTTAGGCTCTTAATAAATGTTTGTTGATTAAATGACTAATTAATCTCAAGAAATATAACCTTTGGGGGAATCTCAGGTTGAGGTGGTAACTTTTATTTTGAAAGCACTTCAGAGTTTATCAAGTGCTTTTTCATCACATCAACCCTGTAAGACAAGTAGTATGAGTATCATTCTTTCCATTTTGTTGATGAGGCTCAGGAAGGTAAAACAATTTGTCAAAGGTAACACAGTTAAGTATCAGAGATTGGATTGGAACCTTAAGTCTTTGCATTCAAGAAAGGTCTGTTATATAGTTGCCTTTTGGGAGCTCATTTTGAGGAGCAAATTATAGAAAGGAAGAGAGATTTTTGGAATAGTTTTTTGTTTGTTTGTTTGTTTGTTTTTACTACCCTTGCCAGAACCAGAGAAACTTATAATTGAAAAGGACCATACCAATGAAAGACTCTAAAGGCATGACTAAACCTGCTGTTTTGCTTGTATTTATCCTGTATCAGCACCAACTAATCACCGAATATCTTCTCATATGTGAATGCTTGGCAACAAACAGAAGTGTTGCTGAAACATTCAAAGTGCTGAAAAACTTTTCTTGAATCTTGTAGTTTATCCTGGGACAACTATGTTGACATTTGAAGTGAAGGTACAAAAGCAATGGATAAAATTGTTGGTGTCTTAGCATGAATCAAGGTAGTGATACCCAACTATTTGTAGTCATTGTATTCTTTACCATGGAGCAGCTAGGTGGCACAATTGACCTGGAGTCAGAAAGACTCATCTTCCTCAGTTCAAATCTGACCTCAGAGACTTACTGACTGCAGCCCATCTCCTCAAACTTTCTATACCTTAACTCCCCTTCATATACTATAACTCAGAAAAACAGGCCTACTCGTAGATCACAAAATTATCTTCTATTTCCCATCTCTATGGGTCTTCACTTCTGCTTCTTAAAATCCCTCACTTCCATTCAAAGCTAAGCTCAAGGGTCACTGTATGCAAGAGGCTTGCTTGATTCTGGGCTTGTCACTTAACTCTGTTTGCCTCAGTTTCCTCATCTGTAAAATGAGCTGGAGAAGGAAATGGCAAACCACTCTAGTATCTATGCCAAGAAAACCCCAAATGGGGTCATGAAGAGTTGGACATGATTGAAATGACTAACCAACAACAAATTCTTTATTACCATTCACTTGCAATGAAAAGAAGCCAGTTTGTTGTTGGGGTTTTATTTTGTCAGTCAACAAGCATTTATTAGGTACCTACTATGTGCCAGTTTCACTTTATGGGTTTAATGAAGTACTAAACATTATTAATTTTATTAAATCACAGCCTGTGAGTGTACATCTTTCGAATATTCTGTGGGATGAGATAGGGAACTATACATAAAGTCCTTCTGCTGCATACTAAAGTTATGGCTGTCTTGAGGAATAGCACTTATACAATTGAGTTGCTTTGAATTAGCCACCTTTTTCATGAAACACCATTTTTACTTGAAAGAATGACTGACAAGCTGGTTATTCAGATGTGGGCATTTTGTAAATAATTTCTCAAAAATGAATGAAGTGATCCTGTCACTTCAAGGAAAACAGAATTTGTTTGCCAATGATAAAATAAAAACTTTCAAGCAAAAATCAGAATTTTTGAAAACTTGTTTCTTTAGCCATGGTAGCTTTCCAATATTTAAAAGACTTTTACTGATGAATGGTGATATAAATTAATGTGATTTGAATGCATATAAATTGATATTATCTAATGAAATGTGTCATTAAACCAATACTTTCTAAATGGCCAATGCATGATGTAATAAAACCATATTTAGGTAAAGATCCATTCAAAGTACAAGATAGACCAATGAATTCTGAGGTACTAGAGTATGAAAAGTTCATTGATAGAGTTTCATATTCCACATTGTAACTAATATTTAAGAAATTATTACTTGTCAAGTTTTGGTATATTATCAAATAAGGATATCCATAATAATCTGAAAAGGTTATTGAAATATTCCTCTCTTTTCCAACTCAGATTTTCTTCATATACTTCAATCAGAACAACGTAGCATAACAGATCAAATGCAGAAGTAGACATGAAAATACAGTTATCTTCTATTAAACTAGACAGTAAAGAGATTTGTAAAAAATGTAAAATGACTCATATTCTTATTAATTTGTTTTGGGAAATATTGTTATTTTTGATAAATATATAATGGGTTTGTTTTTAATTTTTAAATAAATTAATAAATAAACATTTTAAAATTTTATCAGTTTTCCTTTCTAATATGACAAAGATAAATAGGGCAACTAGGCAGCACAGTGAGTAGAGTGCCAGTCCTAGAGTCAGGAGGACCTGAGTTCAAATTCAGCCTCAGACACTTACTAGCTGAATGAAACTGGGTAAATCACTTAACCCTGTTTGCCTCAGTTTCTTCACCTGTAAAATGAGCTGGAGATGGTAATGGCAAACCACTCCAGTACTTTTACTGAGAAAACCCCAAATGGGGTCATGAAGAGTTAGACAACTAAACAACAAAAATAAACATAACCCACATAGACAAAAGTTCTTGGGATCTTCAATTTCTAAAAGTGTAAAGGGGTCCTGAGACCAAAAACTTTGAGAACTGCTAGTCTAGAGCTTGTGGAGGAATGAGGCTAATGGCTCATTGTTGTCCACCATTTCCTTCAAAGGTTTGCCAGTTGGACGGTTTGCAAATGATTAGCTTTTTGTCCACTTTCCAAGCCCTGTTTATAAGTGTTGTCATTGATGTTTCAGTTAAATGTTCAAATTTTTAGTCCATTTTATAGGAATGTGTGCTATTAGTTTGAAAAGCTATATGTTGGGGGTAGGGCTGCAAATTGCATACCTAGCTTTTTGTGAGAGTCTAAGAAAAGACACTTCCAGCTTATAGCTTTGAAATTGAACATTTATCCTGACAATCTCAGCCTGGATAAAATCCTTGGTGTCCTTGGAAAAATTTGAAAATTTGTCCCATTGAGTATTGTGTGTGTTATGGTCTACTGGTAGGTTTGAGGCTTCATTTTGACTTATCACAAAGTAAATACTATGCAAAATACTTTTATGGGGGGGAAAGGGAAGGGTATTAAGTAATATAAACTCATTAAGAGTAGATACTGTTTTTTTCTTTTTTCTTTTTGTATTTGTATCTCTAACCCCTGGCACATGGTAAGCACTTAATAAATGTTTGTTAAGTGATCAATTAAAATATGAACATTTATAAAAGGTCTGGAATTTTAAAAAAACAGGAAAAAAGATGTAAAGGAAGAAGATTCACCATAAAGTATATTATGAGACATTGTTGAAGTGTAAAATGGATAATTTCAATCATTTAAAATTAAAAATTACTTGTATATATAAAACCAATGTAGCCAAGAATAGAAGGAATGCAGAAAATTGGGAAAAAACTTTCATGGACAGCAGAAGACAAAAGAAAACCTACAAGGAATCAAAGAAAAACTGGGTAGCTTTGAAAACAATGTGTGGTATTAATTATGTATTATGTAGGTTTTCTTGAAATGAAAATGTATTTTATATTGAATCCTCTCATATTCTGCTGCATGTACAGTGTAGAAGTGTTCTTTTTTCTTTTCTCTTTCTGTATTTAAGTTTAAAATGAATAAAAAATTACAAAAATAAAAAAAAGATTAAAGTATTCCTACCAAAACTGCTCCTATGTGTTACCCCCTGGATGTCCACCCACCTTGTACACCCCTAGGGCTGCCTCTGCTACTGATGTGGTTTGGTTATTGGGAACCCCGAAGATGTGATTTGAGGTTGTTAGGAACCCCAAAATGTCAGGGTACAGGACAAGTCTGCCTGGAAAGAATTCAAGCATTCAAGCCCTTCTTTCAGTCAAGGTGGCAAGGTTTATTGTAATGCCAATAGGAGCAGGTGAGATTCTTAGGGAATCTGCAACTTAATGGGGGGTAAGACTGGTGCTTATATGCAAAAAGGACAGTGAGAGGATCTGAATGGGATTAAGGAGTGGGCAGTATATGCAAGCAGTCTGGGGTGGCCCAAGAGCAACTGTGAAAGGAATTAAGTGGTCTGGGGTGGGTGGAGAGAGCCATAGTGAAAGAACTATTGAGTATCTAGGTGGGCTGGGATGTGGTAAATACCTCCAGTGAGACACCAGGGTCTGGGTTGTGTGGGAAAATCCAGGGATGGGTTTACTGAAATGTATGGGAAAATTCAGGGTCCATGTCCCATTACCTCATCACTACTAGTGAGTGCCACCAAGGATGATTAGGCCTGTATACCAGTAATTAGGAAGAAATCCTTACCCAAACCTATTCCCAACCAAGAGCAAAAAAGTGCTACTAATGTTTGAAAGGTGCAGCCACGATCATACATCTGAGTGATTGTAGGGCACCCATGTCCAAGGGGTTAAGCTGAGGGGTAAGTCAGGTGTTGTCATAGTTGAAGTTTCACTTCCCTACACTTTAAACATAAGATACTTCCTGGAAACTTAGGGATTTTTTCCCTTGAGGCATGCCTGGCTCCCTTGGTTCATACTCACCCACCACAACCACAAAGTCTGGATGTCATTCATCTATCAGTCTAAATAGGAGTTGGGCAAAGCACAGGATTCTGGGGGTAGCACATGATTTCAGTATATGGAAAGAGGAAAATAAAACTCAGATGATTTTTAAAAAGAAACATGCAAAGATGAAAAGGAGAGTGATAAAATAAAGATACTTTTCTAGACTAGATGCACACATATAAGAATTTAAATCTTGTCCAAAAGCATTTCTGAGTTGCTGACTGCTACCTTTGCCATGAAAATGAGAGGGCTATCATCAGTACTTGCTGATTTGTACTAGAGGATATTCATAGTTTGGAGGATACAGTCTCTGACCTTGAGCAATTAACACCTTCTAATAATCTATTGTATCTTAATAATCCATGATCTTCAAGGGTCTCCATCATCAATGTCTCCTTCCTTCTTTCCACCCAGGTAGGTGACATGGTATAGTCCAAAAAGCAATGGATTTTGAGTTGTCAGATAATCTGCTTCAAATACCAACTCTACTATTTAAAATCTAAATGTCTGTGGGCAGGTGACTTAACCTCATACTTTCCTTACAAAAGGCCTTAATTTTCTCATCTATGAAATGAGCAAGGTTGGACTAGACAAAGAGCTTTGGATGCCATACATGCAGCAAAGTTTATATTTGATTCTAAAGGTAATAGAGAGTCACTAGTGTTCACTGAGGGGGTGAAGCTGGGGATATGATCAGACCTGAATTTTAAAAATATCAATTTAGTGGCTATGTCGGGGCAGCTAGTGGCACAGTGAATAGAATGCTGAGCCTGGATTCAGGAAAACCTGCATTCAAATCTAACCTGAGACACTCACTAGCTATGTAGCCTTGGGCAAGTCATGTAACATCTATCTGCCTCAGTTTCCTCAATTGTAAAATGGGGAAAATAATAGCACCTACCTCACAACCTTTTCATGAG
Source organism: Vombatus ursinus (assembly GCF_900497805.2). Classification (NCBI taxonomy): domain Eukaryota; kingdom Metazoa; phylum Chordata; class Mammalia; order Diprotodontia; family Vombatidae; genus Vombatus; species Vombatus ursinus. The sequence goes on along the minus strand of NW_020946557.1, from coordinate 22,142,094 downwards.
GATCAAATGAGGCAATATTTATATAAGTGCTTAGCACAATACCTAGCACATAGTAGGAGCTATAAAAATGCTTATTCTGTTCCCTATGCTTTTCCCTTCCCTATTCCTTTCTCATTTCTATTCCTTTCCCTTCCCTACTGTCTTCCCTTCCATATTCTCTTCTCATTCCTATTATCTTCCTTTCCTTATTCTTTTCCCTTCTCATTCCTATTTCCTTCTCTTCCCTTTACTGGAGAATAGACTGGAGTGGGGGACACCCTTGAATTAGAAAGACCAATTACGAGGCTATTATAATCATCTAGGTGAGAGATAACAAAGGCTTGCGTTGGATAGATCTTGTGGAAGGAGAAATAACAAAATCTGACAAGTGATTAGATACATGGGGTGAGTGAAAGTGAGGAGTCAAGGTTTTCAGAAGCTGTAAATCCTCTCCTAGATCTCTTAATATTTCAACAACATTCAGGTTTTTTAAGTTATCCTTCATTATTTCTCTCTATAGGAGCAGTCCAAATATTTTCTTAATCTTACATTTCCTTGATGATGCATATTATATCTTTTCTTGATTGTAGCTCATGGAGGAGGGTGGAGGATAAATATATTGCAACTTACTTATACTACCATGCCTAGTACCTTTTGGTTCACCCACACTTTTGCTTCCTCAGATAGTGTTCCATGATTCATAGACATGTAGTATCACCAATACTGATGCTGAAAGATGGGGTTTGTGCTAAGGATTAGCTTGGGATTTTTGAAGGCTCTGCAAAATTTCTCAAATCCTATCTGATTTGCTTCCTTTCTATTATTTAGCTCTAGGTCCAGGTTGTGGTTATCCTGTTGGGGAAGTCAATACATAAAAGGAAGTTGAAAAGTAGGGAGGGGCAGAATATACCAACAAGGGTTATGCCACCTGAGAGATGAAGTCCAGAGAGTAAGAGGTACAGCCAGGAAGAGAATGAAGCATGAGCAGTCTGAGTCCACCCCAAAATGAGACCCTTAGAAAGAACTCACTAATGGGATAAAGGGTTGATATGGTAAAGGGTTATTCTATGGTGAGAAGGGCCCAGATACTAAAGGAAATTCTATTTATAGAATGTGTTTATGATTTTATTTATTTATGATTATGATTTATTCTTCTATTAGACTATGCTTCTTAAAAACAGAGAGTATATTATCTAATTTTTGTTTTACTTCTCATGCTTGGCATGGTATTCTGTGTATTGATTAATACATAATAAAGGTTTAATAAATGAATGAATGAATGAATGAACAAAATTAGCCTAGGCAAAGACAAAATTGGGCTCCTCAGCTTTGGACCAGGGATTGTGGTGACTAAAGAGGTTGCAGTAGCTCTTGTTTCAGATTTTTTTTTAACGGAAACCTGGATTTTATGTTATGAATGCAGGAAACTGTCAAAGCAGATGCTATGTGTAGTTTCCATATTACTGGACCAGAGAGAATGAGAATAAGGAAAGAATATCTATTCTGGGATGAATTTTTAACCCTTTTATGTTATTTCCATGTCTGTTACAAAAGTTTCTGACAATGAAATGTCATTAGAATGCTATTGTTAATAAGTAGTAAATCAAACGTTAAGTGATGTCATGACCACAGAGTTATTAGTAAGTAGAGAACCAGGATTCTATCCCAGGTTTCCAGACCCCTTAACCAGGGCTCTTTCCACTAAACTATGTTGCCTCTCTGTTCAGTTTCTTCCTTCCTTCCTTTTTATATTTTTCTTTCTTTTCTTTTTTCTTTTTTGTCTTGGATCATATATTGCTGCATATCATGCTCTCTATTATTCCTATCTTTGGTAGATATCCTACATATTTTTTAAGATCCAGGCAAAATGGTAGTTTCCCCTTTAAATTTTCCTCAGGGTAGAAATTACCTTTATGGCTTGAGTTGTAATTTTTCTTTGCGTCTCTCAGGTAATCATATTCTATTTTGTATTTTATGTATTTGTAGATTCATCATATGCCCCATCAATATTATAAGCTCTATGAACTAGAACTATTCTAGTGTAAGTGCAGACAGCCATTGATTATACAACCCATCTAAAAGTTATTACAAAAAAAGAAGATATTACCTTTGTATCCTTACTTTCTGATTGACTCAGTCAATTGGAACCACAATCGGAACTGGGCCTGTATATCTTCTTAAATCAGTCAAAGTCATTTCATGAGCCGTGTTCATGCCCTAAAGAATTTGCATAAAAGGAAGGCTCTATCTCAGAACTATGCAGAGATTTTTAGGGCAGGAAAAAGATCCAAGGGAGCTGGCATCATCCAAGATACAGCAGCCCTAGGGCAATGAATGAAAAAAAGGAAAGAAAAAGAAAAAAAAAAGAATATTTTTTAAAAAAAAGTATGGGGCAGCTAGGTGGTGCAGGGGATAGAGAACCAGCCCTGAAGTCAGGAAGACCTGAGTTCAAATGTGACCTCAGACCAAACACTTGACACTTACTAACTGTGTGACCCTGGGCAAGTCACTTACCCCCAATTGCCTTAAAAAAAAAAGAATATAAAAAGAAAAAGTAGAACTGAGATATGGCAGAAAAGGGAAATATGAAAGGTTAGGAAATGACCCAGGCTTATACCACCTGTGTACCCATCTACTCAAGGACTGAGGCAAGTCTCAACTAAAGGTCTGTTTTTTAAACTATAATACAATCTGCTATTTCCTTACCCAATCATTTCCAATAACATGAATTTTGCCTCAAACACAAAGAGGCCAGCGGCTACTTAGCTCTAGATATAAATTTAGGTATAATATCCAACTCTCACCTGAATGTCACAGTTTTCTAACTTGGGTCTCAGCTGTTGTGAATGAACTCTTTTAACTCTTCATCTAAAATAAACTCTGCAAAGTTACAGAGGATAGAACTTCTTGGACCTTAGGGGCCATTATATTGTCCCTAAGCTAAAGCAAGCTAATTACTCTAAAGGGGTTACAATTAATTATATCTCTTGAATTTTTCAGTTCTGCAGTACAATGCTTAAGGAATATTTGTTGAAGTGAATGTAGTGAAATGAACGTAACTTAATATTATTTTTGGTTTAATTTCTCAGCCATGAAACAAACCATTTTCAGTATATAAATTAAACTTGAGGACAGCTTATACAGTTATATTTATGATGAAAGGTGTTTTCTTTTGCTTCCTTCATTAATTAAATCTCTTATTGATGGAAATCTGAAGTTCTATGTAGTTTCCCCCCCTAAACTGATTATTTTTGAAAGTAAAAGAAATCACTTGTGAAAAATGTTGCAATTCTTGTATAACCCCCAAGCTCAATAACTATTCTGTAATAAAACTGTATATTACTTAATACACTACTAAATCAAAATGTCAGAAACAATCCACTCTTTGAGACTAGCATTGCAGTGGAGACATTTGTTCATGTATTTATTTTTGAATGCAACTTTGCAAAATATCAGTAGCTTTAGAACCTTCTAAAGCTGTTTGTTTAAAAACAGTTTGTTTAAAACAGAGGCTTTTCCTTCCTTCCTGTGTCACTTAGTATCTGCTCTGCTTACTGTGAATGAATGGAAAAAAATTTTAACTGTCTTAAGTTCATAATTACTTTTAAAGATGTTTCACAACAGGAATTTTTGGCATATAATCAGCAATAGGAACCTTTTAACACCTTCAGGGACATGAGGTTGCCAGAATTTGTTTCTTAGAGGTGGGAGAAGAGTATACAATAATATTGTCTACTTGTAAAATGGATCAGCTTATTAAGAGCAACTACATTTTAGAAGATAAACCCTTTTTAGAGGTAGGAAATCCAATTCAGTCAACATTTACTAGGCACTTGCTATCTGAGAGGCAGCCCCACTAGTAGGTAGATAGGGTGTCATTTACTCAGGAGGGCCTAGGGTTCAAGTCTTGCCTCTGACTGGCTTACTAGCCATATGATGTCTACCACATTTTCCATGTGACTAGTACCATTTTAAGCCATCTAGGTATGCACCAACCCCCCATTACATTTTTATCAAATAATGATTCCTTTCCTCCAGTAACTGGGGACTTTGGGTTACTGAATTAATTTGCTTCTGTATGTTGTGTACCTAATCTGTTCCACTGATTGACCTCCCTATTTCTTCACCAGTACCAATTCATTTTTTTTTCAGCACCAAGTGACTTTTGATGTTTACTATTTTGTATATAGTTTGAGATCTAGTAGTGCTAGGGATCCTTTCTTCCCGCTTTGTATCATTATTTCCCTGTGATTCTTGGCTTTTAGTTCCTCCATATGAATTCTAGCATTATTTTTCCTAGATCTGTCAAGTAATTCTTTGGTAGTTGATTAGTATACCATGAATAAAATAAATTAATTTTAGTATCATTTTTATTATTTTTTATTTTTTTAAATTTATTTATTTTTAGTTTTCAACATTCACTTCCACAAGATTTTGAGCTCCAAATTTTCACCCCATCTCACCCCTCCCCCCACCCCAAGATGGCATGCATTCTGAATACCACTTCCCCTAGTCTGCCTTCCCTTCTGTCTCTCCCCCGCCTTCTCTTATCCCCTTCCCCTTCTATTTTCCTGTAGGGCAGGATAGATTTCTGTACCCCATTTCCTATATTTCTTATTTCCCAGTTGCATGTGAAAACATTTTTCTTAAATATGTGTTTTTAAAACTTTCGGTTCCAAATTTTCTTCCTTCCTCCCCCCCCCCCCCATTGAAAAGGCAAGCAACTCAATACAGGTTATGTGCAGTTATGCAAAACACTTCCATAGTAGTCATGTTGTGAAAAACTAACTCTATTTCCCTTAATCCTATTCTGCCCCCATTTATTCTATTCTTTCTTTTGACCCTGTCCCTCCTCAGAAGTGTTTGCTTCTGATTACCCCCTTCTCCCAATCTGCCCTCCCCTCTATCATCCCCCTGCTCTCTTCCCTATTCCCTTTCCCCCCTATTTTCCTGTAGGGTAAATATCACTATTATTATTACTATTGTGTCATGTTGGCTTAGCCTACCCATGAACAATGAATAATTCTTCAATTATTTAGGTCTATCCATTTTCACAAAAATACGTTAAGTTGTATTTGTAAAGTTAATGTGTACTTTTTGATGCAAATACAGTCTGTAAATAAATAAGCATAATTCAAGGAAAATTGAGCACTGAGTACATGAAGAGGAAATTAGGGAAGACTTTCTGGAAGAGGTAACACCTAAGTTGAATCTTGAGAAGGCTTCTAGATGTAAAGATGAGATGGGTTACCTGCTAAGCCTGGGGGGAGGAGGGAAAGGACAGGTAGCTTGAAAGATGAAGTATTACATTTGGTGTGTGGTAGTCCATTTGAGCTATATGACATAGTGTTGTGAAGAGGAATAGTATACAACAAAGTTGGAAAGGTTAGTGGGAACCAGATTGGGAAAGACTTTATATGTCACACAAAGAAATTCATATTTTATCTTGAAGTCAATGGGGAGCAACCCAAGGCTTACTACCAGGAGAGCACCTTAGGAAAAATTTCTTGGCAGCTGTGTAAAGGAGGGATTGGAGAAGGGAGATACTGCACCCAAGGAAACTGATTAAGAGGACATCCAAGAGATGTCTAGTTAAGAGCTGATGAAAGCTAGAGCTAGGGTTATGCCTTTGTGAGTGAAGAGGTTTTAGAAATCAATATTGACAGAGAAACAAAAGCAATCTACTCACAGGAGCACGTAGGTAGAGTAGATGGACCTGGATATTTATATATATATGTGTATGTATATTTATATATATGTGTATGTATATCTATTATGTATGTATATATTTATATACCCACATATATTTGATTTTGTCTAGCTGAAAGTATTACTTGATAGCTACATTGAGACTAAGAATGCTCCTGTGTTACATATTCTCAACTATTTTGCTTGGGAAAACCACCAAATGCTTATAGCTTACTTTGTGACATCTCCTGCAGCAATAAAGGAGGGGTACATATTTCTCCTCTTTTGCAAAAAAAAAAAAAAAAAAAGTTAAGGTTTACAGAATTTAGAAAGGGATCAAAACCACTTGTTTCTTGTGTTTTAAGTGTAGGAAGGCGGTAAAGAGTACACTTATGGGATGGTAATATTGAAAAGTTTAAAGTTTAGAAGTTATAAATTGTTAAGGTGTTTGGTAATTTAGCTGTTTTTCAAGGTCTGAATTTAACAAATACATCTTGAAATCCGGATTGTTAAACATATTATTGGAGTATGCATTAGCTATAGGAAATGCTTAAATAAATGTTTGTTTATTGTGGGTTGAGTTGAATTTTCTAAGGGGGATAGAATTTTGAACTCTTGTGACTTGATATTCTGAGGGTGTTTTAATCCAAGAATGTGTTTTTCATTCAACCCCTGCCCAGCCCCTCCTTTTTTAATTTACTAAAGTTATTTCTTGTGCATTAGACAGGTAGGGCAGTAGGAAATGCTGCTACACTTTGATATAAAGCTGTGTAACTGTGTGGACGAAGATACATGGAGTCAGGATCACTTAATGATAGGTAGTTTGAACTCGATGAAACACACAACGGCCCCTACCCCCGCTTAAAAAAAAAAAGTCAGCTTTTTTGTATTGTTTTTTGCTACAGGTTAATCTATTTTTCCCGTGCTGTTATTTTCCTAGCAAGAAGTCTTAAGAGCTGGCACCAAATGGGTTAAGAAAAGCTCTTACTCAAGTTACATGAAGTAACAGAAATAATCAGATGGAAACAGGAATTGGAAGAAAGGGACTGTGCTGAAGATTCGCTTTGTGTTTGAGTGAGAGGCTATTCGTACACTCTTACTGATTATCTGTGGACACTATTCGGACAGAAATGTAGTGCGTGTAAAAACTCCCACCCCAGCTGAGATCACTAGAGCTGGAAGTGCCCTGGGTAAAAAGAACAATACTGGAGTCACGGCCTCTAATTGGAGAGACAGGAAGCATTTAACCGGGGTAGCTCCTCCTCCATGACACTGTTTCAAATGCTACCCTCGGGGTGGGAGGGGCCATCTCGTGCTAATGAGCTGAGTCGCCAGGCGAGACAGGAACTTAGCTCCTGGTCTCTCTCTCCCCAAGTGTCCCTAGAAATTATGCTTCTTCTGTCACCATGAACTGGCTCTCTGGCTCTCAGGGAGTTGTGTTGACTGCCTACCATCCCAGCAGCAAGGATGGTGCCCTGGTTGGGAATAATGCCAAGCAGGGGGAAGAAGCCGCCCTGACAAGGTGAGTGCTCCAGGTGCGGGGAGAATGGATAACCTACACAACTAAACCGAAACCTCCCACCTGCTCCAAGAAAGTAGTGGCAGGGAAACTGATCAGGAAAGAAAGTCATCGGAGGGGAGCGCCCCCAGCAGCTGCAGAAATGAATGCTTGGCACACAGCTTTTCTGGGTTTCTGGCCGTATTCAAATCCGAGTTGGCAGTGTCCTAAGGGATGCCTACTGAAGATGCAGGAGGACTGGGAATTGTAGCAGGTGCATTTGTGTCAGTGTGGGGAGATTAAATGACCAGGTTGGAGATACTTCTTATGCTTGAATGGGCAGGAGGGGAAGGGCATGGGTACTTACTGTTGGCTGAAAGGTCTGCCAAGAGGAAAGGGACGCTGTTGTACAACTCGTTATTATTAGATCAGTATAGTTTCTCTTCTTACTAAAAGCAAGCCTTTCAGGTAAAAAGCCAAAGATACTGGCCTGTGGCTGTGTGTTGTATATTCTGCTACATTCTATTTATACATTTAGTTGTGTGTGTCGTTTTTTTTTCTTCTGTCTCTGTGTGTATGCTCCTTAAAAAAAAAAAAAAAGTTTCAATTATCAGGCCACCCAAGTGTGATGAAGTTAATATTAAATGATTTTATAGGCCCAGAGGACAACTGGACTATAAGATCACTGGGGTGCACATAGTACCTTTTCCTACTATCTATGTACTTTGTTCTCTTTTCCCTGGGCCTTTCTATTTATTTCTCTTTTCTCCTAGAGACCTTACTGAGCTGAACGTTGACACCTCCTCCATTAGGTATTTATTGTAAACATTGGCCCAGTAGGTAAGGAATTTGCTCCAAAGCCTGCAAAAACAAATGGCTACGCAGGTACCCTTGGCAATGTATTAGAATGTTACCTCCTGAATGCTTAATAAAACATTCCTCCAAACAATAACAACAAAACAACCCTAATCCCTATAGCCCTGTCTGCCTTGACCTCAGAGGAATTCTGTCTGATATAAAATATATAAAATAAAACAAAAAATAACCTACACTTGAATTTTAAACTTAATAAATTTAGGGGGGATGACATTAGAGGAATACTGGGTTTGTTGGGCTTTTGATTAAGATTTTAGCCTGTGTTCAAACTTTTTCTCCCCAGACATTGACACCACAAAAAGTTTTCCATTCAGCCTCTACTTTTTCTAGGCCAAGAGAAATGGATGTAGGGTAGAAAGAGTGCTGAGACTTGGAGTAAGGAGAACTGGAGTCAAATACTATTTTTCTTGCTAGCTTTGTGACCTTGGCTATGCCTTTAAACCATCTTGAGTGCCTCAGTTTCCTCCCCTGTAAAATGGGGATCAAAGAACTTAAGTGCTGCCTAGGTTTTGTAGTTGTGTAGAAAATGCTTTGTAAGCATTCGAGTGCTCTGGAATTGTTGCTTTTAAATGATTAATATGTTAATTTTTTAGTCTTTTAAAACAGAATTGGAATTTTCTGAGAGAGGGAGTGCAAGGATTGTCTAGAAAGTGTAGCTCACTGTTTCTTTTAAGAACAAGTGTAGGTATTTGTTTAGCAGTAAGCAGCCTGCCTCAGAAATGCCATCACTTCCATAACCTGGTCTCACATGACAGCTGAAATGCTTCCAGAATTGTGCAAGGTCAGCACATTCTGGAATGATTTTTAGTAAGGGGGTGGTTCCAGGATGTGTCCTTGCCTCAAGGCTATACTTCCCTTTGTGGACGTTTCTCATACCAGGTTTTTAACTTGGCTTCTTTGCCTTCCTACAGAGAGGCCCCCAGCTAGATGGGTAGACCCCCACAGTGAAGGATTTGTGAGAAGACTTGAACAGAACCCCCAGGATAAGATGGTGTGGAGAAGTTACATTGTGCACCTTGGAGGGAGGGAGAACCTACATTTTTGAGCAACCAAAAGCATTCCTCACGTTATAGGCAATAGCCTGAGGAGAAAGAGAATCTAGGGGACAGTTGTACACTTTTGTGTAAAGTCAAATCAAGTCAACCAGCATTTTTCCAGCGCTTACTATTGGCCCATTCAAATCAAGTCTACAAACATTTATCTAACACCAGGTACTCCAGGCACTAAGCTATGTATTGAGTATAACCTGAAAGAAAAAAAGTCTCTGCCCTCAGGGAGTTCACTATCTAATTGAGGAGACTGCATGCAAACAAGCAAGAGCCTTTAAATATTGGATAACTTAAGTGGGGACTGTGAAAGGCTTCTTGCTGAGGGTGGGATTTGAGCTGTACTTGAGCTGTACTGAAGAAAAACAGGAAAAACAGGAGGCAGATGGAGAGGTAGAGCATTCCAGGCATGGAGCACAGCCATGGATTTGGGTAATAGATGTCTTGTGCAAGGAACAAACATCCAGGAGACTAATGTCACTGAATTATGTGGAGGGTAAGAAGACTGAAGAAGTAAGAAGGGGTCAGATTATGGGGGAAAGAAGAGAGAGTCATTGCTTGCCTAATAACTCTCCAGTTGCTCTGACTTTTTGCTGCCTCCTTTTCTTATCTCATCTGAAATCCCCTTCTTTAAAGTCATTCCACTTTCTTAGATTATTGTCTCCCATAAACTAATCTTAAAAGGTACTTAAAGTTATCTGGTGATTTGGATGTAGGACCTTAGGGGGATATCTTGGTCTTTACCCAGTTTTTGTGGGTGGATTTAATGTACTGAGGTCTGCTTTAAAAGTTGAGAGAATTGTTGAGTCTTTCATGGGAGTCGAGGGGTTATCCTAGGGGCACTAATTGGGGAGGGGATGCCCTAAGTAACTTTTGTTTCCCTGGTCTTGAAGAGGTTGGTTTTGCTGAAAAATAGGGAGGAGGTGCTGTTTTAGGAAGTGCTGGAGGTAAACTCAGCTTGTTTCACATTTTTGCTTGGGGCAAAAAGAATTATAATTAGTTATTTGATTTAATATTTTAGAAGAAGGCTTATTGATCACTAGGTATTGGGTTTGAATATTGCCTCTGCAATTCTGTTGTAAGATGGTGTTTGGGGTTTTTTTTGTTGTTGGGTTTTTGTTGTTGTTGTTGTTTTTTGGAGTCAATTGGAATTAAGTGACTTGTCTAGGGTCACACAGTTAGTTATTGTCTGAGATTGGATTGGAACTTGGGTCCTCCTGACTCCAGAGCCTGTCACTCCATCTACTATACCACCTAGCTGCCCAGCTTGACTGTTTTTTTAAAGACTTCATTGTCAAGGTTTTTACCATACACTGTTATCCAAAACTTTTTTTATGCTTATTCTATTAGTTATCAAACTTTCTTCACTGAGTACCAGATTCTGGAGCTCTTTCTATGAATGTCTTGTTTTTAGAATTTACTCTTATATGAGCAAATTTTTTGATGTCTAAAAATAAGATTAGTTCTTTGAGTTGTGATTGACATATACATGAACAGGTATTCCAGAAGGAAACTACTTTTTCTATCAGAAGCTATGTAAATAAGTTTTATTTATATTATTTTTATGTCCAAATGTATTAACTTTTTCTTCTATAAGAGCATATTTTCTCAATGAATACTGTAATACCTCAAGTCTTTTCAGTTTTATATATTTGTTCACCTGTTATTTTCATGGAAACCATTGTGTTATATATTTTTTATTCTTCTGCCCTCCTTAATACAGATTACATTCTTAACTGCTATATATTTCTCTATTTTTGTTTCCCCCCCAGTTTATTTATGGTGTCCATAAAAAAATCTTAATTTTTTTAAAGTTGGTAGTGAATTTTTTTCAAGCTCTCCGAGCAAACTAACCCTCCTTATATTCAATTTTTCCAGGATTATTGTGGTAGTACCATTTAGCATTCGTTACTTAAGCACTGTTTTTGCTTATCAATATACAAATTCTCTGGGGCTAATATACAGTAGGAACAGTACTAATTAATCAAAAAGGAAATCATTAAGGGGTGCTGCGCAGATTCAACCAATTCCAATCAACAATCTATTACTGTGAATATAATTTAAAATCTGGCCAATTACTCTCATTTTTTTAAAAAAAGCTTCTGAATAGACCTGGTAAATTTGGGTTAAGTGATAACATTTTCCAGCTTTGGACTAAAAAGAAGAATATTGGAAGTCATTTAAATTTTTTTTCCTTTATGCCAACTGCTAAGTATTAGACTAATCATAATTCTGTAAATTCAAGTCAAATCAACAAGCATTCAGGTGCCTATTATTTTTCAAGCACTGTGCTAAACATTAGAGATACAAAGAAAGGCAAAGGTTTTAAATTGACCGTGATGGAAATATTTGAGACTTTGAGAATGGGAGACTGAGTGGTGATGTAAAGCAATGGTGTCAAACTCAACTAGAAATGATTGGGTTGAGGGTTGGGGGCACACATAAGCCTTACGTAATTATCCTTGCATGCTATATATTGATTTAGAAAATCACATATTAACATTATCTATGTTCAATTATATTTTTATTTGTTTTGTTATGTATTTCCCAATTACATTTTAATCTAGCTCAGGCCATACTTTGGAGTATTCAGTGACAACTCTGATATAGATGCTTGCTCCCTGTGCAGGGGTTGCTAATTTAGTGTATGAGAAGCTTGCTAAGGGAATATGGAAGGATATTTGGTAAATAACTTCTCTTATCAAACTATTCAAAAGTATGACAATAGTGTTAGTGAAAAAGAATGTTGTTATGCACTGAATAAAGTTTCCTTTATGAAAATTAATCCCTTATTTTATTATGTACCCATGGAAAACAAACTAGATTTATTTCCTTTCATATTCAATAGGGGAGCATGGAAAGGTTTACTAGAAGCTAAAGGGAATAAGGGCCAAAAGAGATTGGCAACCCTTATTTTACATTGCTTGAAGATACTATAGAAGCCAGTGACCCTGGAAGTAGGCAGATAGAAACTGATTTTCTTTGGCATGTACACATTATTAAGAAGACAAATGACCATGGAGAGTAAGGAGACTGGCACATATAAAGGGAGGAGTCGAGAGTGTAGAAAGGAAAAAAAAGATAAGGAAAGTTTTCACTAGAAATTTTTCCATCTTCTTTCCTGCCAAATATTTTCCTTTTCTTTGTAAATTTTAGAAATCTTCATATTTGAAAGGCATATGCCTGAGGTTCTTACTCATTCAAAAAATGCAAGCAGAGTTTGGATCTCATTGAAAATTGCACTAGAAAAGAAAAAATGGAAAGCATCCTCTCCTCGTAACTATGCTATGGTGTGTTCAAAACTGCAATAGCCACTATATCTTAAGAATCGCCACAAGTCTTTTAGCTCCAGTCCATTCTCCACTCAGCTGGCAAAGTGATGCTATAAAGTGCAAGTCTGACCATGTCACTCCCCCTACTCAATAAACTTCAATGGCTTCCTGTATCACCTCTAGGATCAAATATAAAATACTCTGTTTGGCATTCAAAGCCCTTCACAGCCTAGCCTCATCCTTTTCTATTCTTCTTACACCTTTAACTGAAATTTAGTATTGCCTTCAGTTATTTAAAACAACAACAACAATATGCTTTGCTAGACTTCCATAGTTGTGGTTGTTGTTTGTCCTTCATTCTTGAAGAGGACCTTGACATCAGGAAGGGGATCCCATGAATTACAGGTGAATTGGGTTTAAGTAAGGGAGGGCTGTGCAAAATCACCAGCCTCACTTTTTCCTCTGGAGCCAGCTGGGTCCCATGGCAAGATATAGATCAGGATGACTAGAGATTAGTGCTGCCCGTGCTGCCCCTCCCTCTACATCATACCCAAAAAGGTGAAGCACCCTTGACTTAGAATCATTTTATCAGTGTCTTTTCTTTCAGTCTACTTGTGGCGGTATATATTGTAGTAAATGGTTGAGATCTGTGCCAAATCTGACAAAAGTACTCACATTTTACCAGGCTTTGCATGTTTGAACCTTGAGGTTAAAACCTAGTGTGAAGTGACTTCTGATGTGTAATCTACTTCCGTTGTTATCGTTACAAAATGTTTCTCTTATGGACTTCGCCACTGCTTTTTCAATTCAACAACAACCATGAGTAAATCAGCTAGGTTTGATGATGTGATTGTAAATCTTTAGTAAAATATGAATTTCTACTTGGTCTGTAGAGGAAGGTTAGTATGGTAGAAAGAATTTGGAGGACTTGGCTTTTTTTCAGTCTCTGGTACTCCCAGGATGACCTTAGGTAAGTTATGTAATATGTCAGGTCCTCATCTGTGAAATGAGGGGGTTGAGCTGTATAGCCTCCAAAGGCCCTTCCTGCTCTGAATCTATGGTCCTGTGATTTTACATTGTGCTTTTGAAAGTTTGATTGTGCACTTTACCCAGTACTCCATACCAAAAGCCATAATATAATCAGTTTTCCTTCCATCTACAGTTCCTAAGATAAAATTTAATATCAATTGATTCTTTGTCTCATTTCTGCCCCCTTTTCTTCATCATAATCCTGGCTGACTTTTGAAAGGAAGAGAAGTGCTTGTTTGATCTCTAGGAAAATGCATTCTGAATTTCACCAACTAAACAATTAAATTACAAATGACCTTTAGGAAAATAATCTTTTCTTAAATTAAGCACTGCCCTACCATTTCTTGCTTCCAGGGATACCAATGCCTAGTTTTCCTATTCTTATTGTATTCCCAAACTGAGTAGGTACTCTGTAAAGACAAGAACAGTAAATTGTTTAAATAATGTATGTACCCCATATCCTACTTAATTTTGTAATCAGAGGTTGCTTGAATTCAAGGTGGGGGATAATATATGCTTTGGGCCCCCCATGTAGTACCTACTCTACTAATAGACTAGGTAGACACTGTAAATCAGTAACGAAGTATTTAATTGGGATAGAAATGTCAAGCATTCTAACTTTCTTCCCTTCCCCCATTCAAATAAATACAGTTTTTCTAACTGTCATGGCCAAGGAAGGGATGGTCTATTTAGAGATCCTTTGCATGATTCTATAATCTCTCTCTCTTTTTGTTTTTTTTTGTTTTTTTTTAAGTGAGGCAATTGGGGTTAAGTTCACACAGGTTCACATAGCTAGTAAGTGTCAAGTGTCTGAGGTCGTATTTGAACTTGGGTCCTCCTGACTCCAAAGCCTGAGCGCTATCCACTGTGCCACCTAGCTGCCCCCTATAATCTCTCTTAATGATAATGTTCCAACCCTTCTGATGAATCTTTGCCCTGATGCTGCTATTGATCTTACTCTGGCTTCTTGGCTTTCATGCATTGAATCTCTGTCCCATAGGAGGAAGTGTATTTTTAGAGTAATCACCTCCTTCCATCCCGAAATGCCTGTATTCTAGTTACCACAATGCCTCCCTAGAGGAAACGAGAATCAGGAAGACCTGGAGTTCAAGTGCGGCATCAAACATTTTTTAGCTATGTGACTTTGGGCAAGTCACTTAACCTCTGTTTGCCATTTTTTTTAACTGTAAATTGGGAATGATGATAATAGTAACACCTACCTCCCAGGGTTGCTGTAAAGATCAAATGAAATATGGTTTATAAAGTGCTGAGCACAGTGCCTGACACATAGTAGGCACTTAATAAATGCTTGTTTCCCTACTTCCTAGTTAATCAGCCTCACATCCTTACCTAGCTGTGAGACTACAAAGAAGGTTTGCTCAGGCAGTGATAAAATTTTCTCGACTCAGCCAAAGGGGCCCCCTCTTATGCTTAGCTGAGTTAGAACAACTAAATTCTGTGTCTCAGGGTGCTGGCAGTGTGCCTTCTGGGAGGTCATCACCTCCCACTGAGTCTTTTTTTGAGGCCAGGGATAAACACTTATCCTTCTCTTTGCCTTTTCATCAACTCCTGTTATGTCCCTCAGTGACTATCATTTGACTGTGCAATTTGCCTGGAAACAATGCAGTAAGCCCCTAGAATTACCTGAGGTGGGGCAAGAGAGAGGAAAAGCTTTGCTAACATTCTGCCAAACCCTCATGTTACTCTTACATGTACTATATATGATTTTCCATCCTTCTTTTAAACATGTCTGTATTTCTGATTCATGTTAGTGATAAGCATAGTAGAATTCATCATGTATTTTCAGAATGTAGGGATCCTAGCTGAATCAGACCAAAATGTAATCGTTTAAGTACATATTCAGTAGAAAATTTGTTAAATTCATAGAATCAGTGAAATTGAAGCTCATGTGCCTGATGTGGAGGCAGGTTTTAAAGATGAAACTTGGGGAAATCAATCCACCAGAAATGTTCAGGGTGGTCTGATTTGACAGCGGCTATGTAAACCTACCTGGCCTAGGTATGTCATCTAGATTTTTTTCCCCTAGCACATTTAATATTAATAATAATTCATATTACATAAACACTTCTCCTTTCAAAAAAAGTGATTATGGATTGAGGGGGTGACCTTAAAGTAGTTGTATCAATTTATGTAAAGATGGAGTTTCTTTCCCATTGTTGAAATTTGTTAATAATGTTGCATTCTACCAAAGTCCTACTCTGATGCCTCATCCCAGCTTGGAGGTGACCCTTGGTTCTCCAAGACTGCCCACAAGCTCTGGCAGATTCAATCAAGCTGGAAAGACTTTCAGTGTGGGCTTGGGGACAGACAGACATTATATCTGCTGCTGAGTATCAGCCTAGATGAGCTGAAGAGGCTTATTGCCAATTTTGTAACCTAGGTGGGTGAATTCTTCATCCTTAGCAACTCTTAATGATTATATTTTAAAATTGGAGGGCCATATAGCTGTTAGTGGAGGGAGTGCCCACCTTCTCAAAATTACCACTCAAGTAGAACATGAAGAGGTAAACAGGAAAGAGAAAATCATAAGAGACTCATTAAGGTTGAACTGTTTACATTCCTGCATGGAAAGATGATATTTGTAACTCATGAGACCTTTGTCAGTATTAGGGTAGTTGGAGGAGGAAAAATTATATGTATGTATATATAGATATAGATAGATAGATAGAGGGCACAGGGTGAGTTGAGAATGAAGGGGTTATATCTGGAGAATAAAATTAAGGGGTGAGAGAGGAATATACTAGGAGAAGGAGAAAGGGAGAGGTAGAATGGGGTAAATTATCCCACAAAAAAAAAAACAAACCAGAAAACAAAAGGCTCTTACAGTGGAGGGGAAATGGGGGAAAGTGAGAGGGAATGAGTGAATCTTATTCTCATAGGATTTGACTTACGGAGGGAATAACATACACACTCAATTGGGTGTGGAAATCTGTCTTACCCTACAGGAAAATAGAGGGGGAAGGGGACAAGAGAGTAGGGGAATGATAGAGAGGAGGGCAGATTGGGAAAGGGAGTAATCAGAACCAAATACTTCTGAGGAGGGACAGGGTCAAAAGAAAGAATAGAATAAGGTGGGCGGTATAGGATTAAGGGAAATAGAATTAGTTTTTCACAGCATGTCTACTATGGAAGTGTTTTGCATAACTGCACATATATAACCTATATTTAGTTGCTTGCCTTATCAATGAGGGTAGGTGGGGAGGGAGGAAGGAAGAAAATTTGGAACCCAAAGTTTTAAAAACACATGTTTAAAAAAAAAGTTTTCACATGCAACTGGGAAATAAGAAATACAAGAAATGGGGTACAGAAATCCATCCTGCCCTACAGGAAAACTGAAGGGGGAGGGGATAAGAGAAGGGGGGGAGAGATAGAAGGGAAGGCAGACTAGGGGAAAGGGTATTTAGAATGCATGCCATCTTGGGGCGGGAGGAAGGGTGAGATGGGGTGAAAGTTTGGAACTCAAAATCTTGTGGAAGTAAATGTTGAAAACAAAAAAAATAAATAAAAATTACCATTAAAAATAAAATAAAAAAAATTAGCAGCAAAATTACCACTCAGGGAAATATTGAAGTATAATATTACATACAGGAGACTTCCTAGGGCCAGATAGTCATCAGCTCTACTGTTTATTTTGGGGTGGTGATTCCCTGAGAATGGGATGTGATGTTCCTTGTTGGGGTTGTGACAGTGCACTACATGAGATGGGGCAATGGTAAGAAATAGAAAGTGTGTCTTGCAGGAGTTTAGTTACACTCAGCTTAATTCCAAAATTTTTCATTTGCATAGAACTTCATTGTGTTTAGGAAGAACTGCCATTTATCTCCTCCCCTTCCCCCTTCATTTTTGGTTTTGTATATGAGTAAACTGAATCCAGTTGGATAAGGAAAGGTAAGTGGGGAACTGAAAGTTGTAAGGATCTTGGGCTATTTATAGGTAATCTAGAAACATGTAATTTGACCAACATGCTCTATAATTAATGTTTTTACTACAGTTACTAAATGTGCATCTCTATTTCTCTCTTGACCAGAATACCAAAGTTAAGGTCTTGTAATGACAGATCCTTGAATAGAAAAATTTTTTGTTTGTCTGTTTGCGTGAAATGTTATATGGCTTCTTGTCCTATACTGTCCATTGATTGTATATCCAAATTCTTGTGCTAATGAACTTGACTGAAAAAATTCATTGTATTATATTGTCTTATACTTGAATATTAAGATGCAATCTTTTGTAAAGGAGACAATGCCAGGTAGAGATTTTTTCCCCTTAAATGAATTTCTAATAGATGATAGATAGAAAAGGAAGAAGAGAGAGAAACCATGTACACATTTATTAAGTGCTTACTATGTGCTAGGCACTGTACTAAGCACTGAGAATATAAATAAAACAAAAAGAAAAACTGTCCCTGCCCTCTAGGAGCTTATATTCTAATACAGGAAGTTATATAAAAGAGAGCTGAAAAGGAGAGTGAAATATGAGCCCAGCTGGCAGTCAGTGGGAAGAGAAGTGAGCTGCTGTGGCTGTCTTGGGTACTTCCTTAAACCAAAGGTCTCAGCAGGAACTCACCAGTGGGAAGAGGATCCTGGCTGCAGGGACAGATGCATCTTCAGTGAGAAGGCAGCTGTGGTGGAAGTGAAAACAAGAGAAATGTAGACTTCAGAATTGCTGCGATAGAATTATTTTGAAATAATTTCAAATAGATCTTTTCAAGAGTGTTTGGCATGGTATAATGCTTTAAAAGACAAACAAACAAAAAGATGTAAGATAAGAATACACCAACATAAATTAATAACTACTTGGGAGTATTAGCTTTCTTCTTAAAAACAGCAAGTGCTTTCACTTACCTTCAGGATAAATTCCAGTTCTCCATAGTTCTGAAGAATCTGGTTTCAGCCTACAGTGCCAGACTTACCTCCTCTGTTGTTGTTAATGTTCTTTAGTCATTTTCAGTTGTGTCTGACTCTTTATGACCTCATTTGAGGTTTTCTTGGCAAAGATACTGAAGTGGTTTGCCATTTTCTCTAGCTCATTTTACAGATGAGGACACTGAGGCAAATTGGTTTAAGTGACTTGCCCAGGGTCATACAACTAGTAAGTGTCTAAAGCCAGATTTGAACTCAGGAAGGTGAGTCTTCCTGACTCCAGGTCTGGTGCTCTATCCACTGAACCACCCACTTCACTGCCCATTTATCTACATTATCCAGCCAATAAGAAGTCTTATTCCTAGTGTCTTGGGTATGGAGACTGCATAGCTATCCATCCCTTGTTGAATTCTTCTCATCTTGTCTGCTTTTAATTGTTTTTAATCTCTACTTACTTTATGACTAAATCTATTTTGATTGCAGAGGCCCTGTGTTTTTTGTAGGAACACAGGCTTTTAGAGCTGGAGAGGACCTTTACAATCCATCTAGTGCCTGTCATTTTACAGGTCAAGAAGCTGAGGGTCAGAAAGGTTGTGTGCCCAAGGTCACACAGGTTACTTGTAGCGGAACCTGAAAGACAACCCAGGTAGGTGCCTTTCAGTAAAATATTCAAACTGAAATTAAGGTACTTGGTACCTTTGTGGAAAGAATAGGTTGGACTAGATGAACTCTAAGTTCCCTTCCAACTCTAGGGTGTCATGGGAGCTCCTTTTTCATGTCCTTGTATTTCTCTGCTGAAGGATTCCCTAGATACAAGATACCCCAATATATGGAGAGCTCAACAAATAGCTGGAGTGAGTATTAACCTGTTTACTGAACAATGAGCTTTAAAGTTTGCAGCCTGGTTTGGGAAAGTTAATACTTAACGTAATGTATTTAGGCTGTGATCAGATAGTGAACTTAAAATTTTCCTCTTTCTGTGTGTGTGTGTGTGTGTGCGCGCGCATGTGCGCATGCGTGTGCACACGCACCTACCCTTGCCTTCTTAAGCCAGGAAGCCCCTTTCTAAACTGTCCCAGAGTTATAGCCGTATAGATAACAACCACATATGAAAGTATTGGTACCTTACTTCTGGGAACACATATAGAAGGAGGGGTCTCGTATTTGAACAGCGTGAGTACATTATACTTCTGTAAAGTGTTGGTTGGTTGTTGTCCTTCACTCTCAAAGAGGACCAAAATGACATCAGTAGGTTAGGGTCAAGGTGCAGTGTGTCAGACTGTGGCTGATCAGACCAATATGAACTCAGAAGGCTCTACCACAGGTTGGGCACAAGTAGTCCATATGAACATTTGGAGTGGAGATGTCTCTAAATTCCTGCATCTCATGTTGCTTTTGAGTTACTGCAATTCTGCTTTGCTCATAGAGTATAGTACCTCCTTTGATGCAGGCATGCCATGGTGGGCAGTCCTGTACCAGTGGCTCCCATGTCTCATAATCAGTTCCAAAGTTCTTCAGAGAGACCTTCAGAATGTCCTTGTATTGCTTCTTCTGACTTCCATGTGAGCTCTTGCCCTGTGTGAGTTCTCTGTAAAATATGTTTTAGGCAAACATATGTTTGGCATTCGAACAATGTGGCCAGCCCATCAGAATTGTGCTCTCTGTAGTGGAGTTTGAATGCTTGGTAAGTCAGCTTGAGAAAGGACCTTAGTGTCCTGTACCTTATCTTGCCAGATGATCTTCAGAATCTTCTTAAGACAATTAAAATGGAAGCAATTCAGTTTCCTGACGTGGTGCTGGTATGCTGTCATGATAAATTTAAAAGATGGCCAACACCCTCTTTCATTTTTAGTTCTCTCCTCAGCTTCCCCTCTCCCTCAAAACAAAACAAAACAATTGTGCTGTCCAAAGATCCCAAAACAAATAACACTTCTTCTCTTTACTCTTTAAAATGCTAGAAAGTTCAAAGCCAGATTGAGAAGCTAGAAATATGATTTGGAAGGTCCATTTGGGGAAATGAAGTTTAACCTATCTGCCAGATTGTGCACAAAGCTTCCATCTCTGGGCTATTTTTATTGTTATTGTTGCCGTTTTTTGTGGACCTGGATTCCTGGTGTTTGCAAATATCTTGGTAGGTCAGCAGAGGGACTGAAGCTAAAGATACTATCTTCTTTATGAAGGTGAAACACAGCCCTATTTGGAAGGAGGAGCCAGGGGCCCTTATCAGTAGTTGTGTTCCTGAACCTTGCCAGGGGCACCAAGGGGCATGAGTGTACCCCACAATTTAATTCTAATAGATGTAGTGTCCAGATGATCGCAGATGTCAGGTGTGTGTGTTTGTGTGTGTGAGGGAAATATCTTTAATTTCTCTTGTGTTGACATCAGCTTACCATAAAAATCACCCATTTAGAAACCATTTCTTACTAAATGGTCGGAAAATTGGGCAGGAGGGGTCTGATCTTTTTTTTTTTTTTGTGAGCAAGACCTTAACTTTCCCTTCCACCCTCCCCTTTCAATCCCCTCAATATATAGGTAATTTTTAACTCTTGCCTAGTATACACAGATGTGAGAGGTAGCTTTGACATAGTGGATAGTGGGGCTGATCTTAGAGTCTAGAAGACCTGTTTATAAGTAAAGGCCAGTCCCTGACATGCCGACTCTGTAATTCTGGGCAGGTTACTTAACCTTTCAGGATCTCAGGCAGTTCTTTAAGTAAATATGATTTTTGAATGGCATGGTTAGAGGGAGTTTCCTTCCCTATAGTAATGACATCACAGGTCCGGGCCAAAAAAAAAAAAAAAGAGAGAGAGAAAGAGAGAGAGAGAGAGAGATCCAACACCTTGCCTATGTTACAGAGATGATCTGGACCATTTGGGAATGAGTCAGATATTTGGGTGGCATTTATATTTTATGAACCTATGTTAAGGAGGGAGTATAGTAAATACATGTGAGTCTCTATGTAAGCTTTCCCTGCCATAGTACAATGGAGATATTCAGGAGTTTCATTCGTGATTGTGCAAAAACAGTATTTGCTTTGGTCTTCCTGTTCTGTTCATATGAGGCAGAAGGAGGAAATACAGCAATTAATACTGTAATTGTACTTGTGATTAGGGATTTCTTTGCAAACTTTCCATTTTCCCAGGTAAATGAGTAACCAGAAAAGAAAAATGCAATTAATATCAAAGATATTGTATGACAAGATTTATCCTTTAATTTCTTTACTCATTTATATCAGATATGTTTGCATTTTGACATATTATAATATATAACTGCAGCAGCATCGTACTGTTAACTTTTTGCTTCAAAGTAGACCATGGCTTCTAGGACTTTTGTGAGAATATAAGTAGATTTGACAATACTTCAAAATAGTTGAATATTAAATGAATGAAAAAAGAATTTATTAAGCACTTACTGTATGCCAAGCACTGTGCTAAATGCCAGGGATACAAATACAAAAGTGACCCAATCCCTGTCTTCAAGCAACTTGCTCTTTCTTAAAAAAAAATATTATAACTTGACAAATATCAACAAACACGAACATTTCCATATATTAAAACAGAAAAGAGCATAGTATATGAAACCATGAATCTATTACATCGAGTTTTTTTTTTTTTAAGGATGTAATAAATTTTTAACAGTAGGATCACTATTGCCTGGCTTGTGTTCCTTTCTGAACTTCTAGAGGAGTTTACATTCTAATGAGAGGGACCACACAACATATGGGATTGGGGAGAGGAGGTGGTATTTAGGTTTGGAAAGTCATAGAGTTGGCAGGTGGAACCCTTGGGGAGTACATGCACCCATCATTTCCAGTAGTAAGGCAGTTTTGATTTGATTACAATTCTAGAGCTCATGATTAGGCAGATGTTGTAAGTGTCAGGAAGGAAGATGGCCAACATATAAAGTGAACCATGGCTGGGCTTAACTAGATAGGGTGGGCTATTTGAGGCACACACAAAACAGGGACAGCTAGGAGGGCCCCAGGTAAGGAATTCTTGAATCACTTCATTTTAACAATTTCTATTGTACTTTTGAGATATTCTCACCAGTATCAGATTCCATTTGGTAAATGCTGTAAATTGTGACTTACCTATTTATCATGTAAGGGAAGAAAAAATGTCAGTCATCTATCCCCTACAGCAAAGTGTGTTATAGAGAGGCGGAGCAGAGTAGGGAAGGGAAAAGGAGACTAATCTAATTCAACTAATCTAGCTGTGAAATCTATTAAAATGAAAGGCTCTTAATAGAAAATATTTTATAGACCCTAGAAATTATTCCATGTCAGCAGTACTTTGTCGATCTTCCCTCCCCCTAAGCAGTTATAATATAGTAAATAATCTTCTACACCAAATATTGAAATTAAATTAAACAGTAATTAAATACCTAAGAAGGCAGGGAGTTGTAGTGGGAATAACAGGACTTAATTCAGAGAACTTAAGTTTGAACATTTAGAGTTGTAAGGGACCTAAAGAAAGGCTGTGTAGTTCAAGCCCCTCATTTTAATAAAGGGGGAAACTGAAGCCATGGGAGACTGTTGCACACAGATAGTAAGTGGCAGAATTAGGATTTGATCCAGTCTTTTTTCTCTAAATCTAGTGATCTTTCCAGTACCCCAACGTGCCTCAACCTTGAGTGTTAGCACAGCTAACTCACTATGAGTGTGAGGTAGGACAAGTTCCTTATCCTCTCTGAGACTTAGTTTCTTCATGTATAAAATGAGGAGGTTGGACCTAGCTACAAGTCTACAATCAAGACACTGTGAAGTACCTGGTAGTATGCTGAGTGCCTCCTCAACTCTTTGAAGCTGTAAGCTTCCATCCAGGATAGATGATCCTTGAACTTTTCTCCCTGCTATCTACAAGCCCTAGGAGTTTGGGAGAAGGAAGAGCTGAAAATGACGATGTGCCCCTTATTTACTAATTCACTGTGTAAAAGATATTTTTAATGCCTTAAACTCATAAAATGGCAATCGGATGTCTGAACAATTAAAATGTAGCTGTTGAAGAAAAAAAATTAATGCTAATAATATACTATGTGATTTAGACTCAAGTTTTCCAGAAATAATTTTATTTCTTATATATCCAAGCTGTGTCTATGAGAGAGAGAGAGACAGATTGATTCAAATTAGCATAATGTCCCATGTCTTCTCTGCTTCAAGACACTTTGAGATAACATTTATAGGAATCTTGAACAAGGAAAAGATCACAATATGTTAAAATACAGTTTGGGGTTAACATTCCAAAATAGTAAGCACTCAGTTCCTTCCTGAACGGACCACTTCCTCCTTAAGAGTTCCTTCCTCTGGTCAATATCTTAACATCGAATTTCAAAAAAGAAGACACTGTTCCCAGGTAGGTCATGGCACCAATCACTTCAGGGGGTAGAGAGGCAATCATTTCATCTAGATAAGAGTTAAGTTTGTTTATTACCTTTACTCAGAAGGTTTTAACCTTTATTTTCCCCATTTTGCTACAAGGAAAATTCTGGAAAAGGATTTAGGGTGGGAATTTTTTTTAAATATTTCTAAAGAAGCTAAAGAGTGGTTTAAAAAAAAAAGTATTTCCACATAGCTTAATTTGGATAGAAGTACTACAAACATTTTGGTTTCCTGTAGTTGTGATATAATCTGACAGTCTTGTCACAGTTGGTAACACATTGTAAGACTTTATCCTTTGAGCCCTTCATTATTTAGTATTAATGAATGACTTGCCAAGCATTCACTAAGCATGTAGTACATTTTTTGGCATGGCAAGAAGATGGCTCAGAGTGCATCCTGGTGGGTTTGGTGGTGCCTAGCTGTGCTGAATACTCACTAATCAGGAGCACCGGGTCACTGGGCAGGAGCTTGAGAGCCTGGTTGCAGCAGAAGGGACCAGTCTAAAGACCCACAGCATTGCAGGAAGATCTCAGGATTAGCATGTGCGTTAGAGAGTAGCAGTTCTGTAGGATGTGTGACACACGCTCTGAGAACCATTGCTCCTTTGGTTATCCATATAATTGCAGATTGTAGCCTGGATAGTTGGCATCATTTATCTCCTTGGTTTTTCTTTTTTGGATAGTTAGGCCCAAATTCTTTTGAATGATCATAGATCTTATTCAGTAGGCCTGCAAGTTTCCAGGGCTTGTCATCCACAAATTAGAATTTTACTATAATTAGAATTTTTAATGGAGAGGGATTACAGATATACAATGCCCCTCTTAATAAACTCTGTATAAGTATATATGCTATCATTGAGTACACATTTTCATGCCTATCATGTGGCACATGAGGAGGATGAGACATGAATCCAGACAACCATTAAATATAGAGTGGAGCCTTTTCCCTTTATATGAAAATATTTTTACTCCATGACTTCCAAAACCAATTCTTTTGTTGATTTTTTTTTCAGAGATGTAGTAAATTTGTTGAAAGTCTTTTTGAGAGTGTGGCATAATAGCAAAATATTCTGTTTTTACCATGTTAGTAGTTAATTTCAATAAAGATAAAATGAATAGACTTTCTGTGCTCTGAGAGCTATGTCAATAACACTGGTTTTAATTAAAGTGATTTGGAAGCCTTCATGTCTTTCCAGTTCAAATTGGATTTTTTTTTAATGAGGATTTTTTCAATTTAATTCAAATGAGCATTTTACTTTGGTTTTATGGGCAAAATGTGAGAAAGTCTCACTATTGCTAAATAATGGCTCTGCGGCCTCACCAAAGCCAAACATATTACTCTAGAGACTGGAAGTAAATTATAGTATTGGTCTACCTTGGAGCCAAAGGTCTCAAAACAACATAACCAATTTTGGTTTGAATGAAAAGGTTATTTTAGTTATTGAAAATGTTTCAAGAGAGAAGGTTTGTGAGGTTTGGTTGGGTATGGAGGTCATATTTGTGAGATTTTAAAGAATCAATATTTCATTTCCTTGCCTTAGTAACACAATGATTGTTTACTTTTGATTTCTTCAGGATATTCCACATTTCCAGACAAAGTAATTCAAATTTGTCAAAGCTACAGGGGAATGCCATCATCCTATGTCCAGCCTCACTTTATAAGTGAGTGATTGCCTGGCCTAGGCAGATTTGTAGAGCTTCTAGCCAGTGTGGTCCTGACACTATACTTGGTCATAAAATCATATTCTTAAGACTGGAAAGAACCTTCAAGGTCATTGAATCTAGCCCTCTAATGTTTTAGAAGACTGAGGCATAGAGAGGTTAAGTGACTTGTCCTGGGTTAAAAACCTGGTTAAGTATGTGACTCAGGATTTGAAACCAGGTTTTCACTTAAAAGTTCAGTGCCTTTTTCATCATGGTATACCTAATGGATTCCATGATCTTATAAATGTAGCTATTTCCTTTAATAGGGTAGACCTACTCCACTGATGTCTTCTCATTCTTTATGATATTTGTTTATTTCCCAAAATGCCTTTCTAAAGAATCTGTGAAATACAACAGAGGCCTTCCTTTAAATTTCTGTAGGCATCAGTGCGACACCATGTTAGGTTTATTTTCACCATGTGGTTAATTCACCTGATTTTATAATAATTCACTTCCTGGACAATATCCTTCAGGTTATTTCACCCCCCCCCCTTTAAATTATTGTTGGTAGCAATTTTGCTTCTGTGGCATTCTTTGATTTGTAGCTACTGGGAGTTAAAAACTGGTTTTTGTGTTAGGAAGCAGCTTGGGATCATTTAGGGACTATACAGTTTCCTAAATGGAGCCAATATGCTTTCTCCTCTTACTTTTCAATTCTAAGTTTAGCTCATTTTTTTTTTAATATATATTGATAGACCAAGTCAATGAAGATTGAGGCCAAGGCCCTCTTCTCTCCTCTTCCCTTCCTAGCAACTCCTTCTTGGGGCCTTGGCTGGAGGCTTCCACCACTAAATTATTATATGTTTGAATCCTTGATTCCCACTAACTCCATGGTTTTACACAAGTCCCATAGGACATGAACAAGTCCCTCCAACAGTATGTGAAAATTTTCTGTGCAATATCACTCTACTTTATCCAAGTGACTTTCAAAGACATCTGAAGTAATGAAGGATTTTTTGAATTTAGTCCAAAGCCTTTAGTCCTTCACACTTAATGAATACTCCAAGTATGTTTTCACCTGGTTAAGGTATTGTGGCATAGCATTTTATCACTTTAAATAGGGTGGTATAATTGTCTAAGCTGAACCCCCTACCCTTATATGTATGTCAAGAAATCTTGTATGAGCTTAACATAAGCATAGGAGAACATGCAAAAAGTTTTAACTTTTGGCCCACTGAGTCAAAAACAAAAAATTTTTTTTTGGTAATTAATAAGTGAGAAGGCCAGAATTTGAATTTAAGTCCTTTGACTCCAAAACCAGCACTTTTAAGACCATTGTACCACACTATAGCAGTGAAGACAGTGGAGAGTTTGAATGCTAGTCATAAGAGTTTGTACTTGACTCTGAGGCAGCAAAGGAGTATTAGAAATTTTTAAGAGAAGTGGTCAAAAATGTTTCTGGCAGTACTCTATTAGAGTAATTAGAGGTGGGAAGACCTGTTGACAATTGTTTTCATACTATGTTAGAGTTTGAATTTTCCAAAAAAATAAAAAGACTTGGATTGGAACTTCCCACCAATGAAAGGTTGGAGGGTGGGGGTGAGGTAAGAAAGGATCAGAAATTTCAAATCATCTTTTTCACTTTTCCTTGTTCTTCAAGATATCACATTTAACAAAATTATTATAGAACTTTGCAATACAGTTTTTGAGGGGTAACCAAATGAGATTCCTATTAATTTACCTTAAAATAGTGGAGGTTGTTTTTGTTGCCTCTGTATTTCTTGTCATCTTCAGTAGAGTTGAATCTCTCAAGGCTTTTATACCATTATTATCTCACTTCTTAGCTTAGATACTGTCTTAGCTAATTACATTTTACCTTCTTTTTATTCCTTAACTAATAGTAGTTTTAAAAAAAAAAACCCTAATCTCTCTAATTGTACAACCTCATTCCATTAAACCTTGTAGGATTATACTTTGAGAGAGGCTGTGTCAGATGCTTTATTATGAGGTTTGGAATTAGACACTCCTATTCGTACACCATCTTAAATTCTAACAAATCATTAGCATTTGAAATGAATCTAGAAACAGTGAGTTGCATTGTTTCTGGTGATCCATGCATTTTAATATTGCAATGCAAACCCAGAATTGTATTATTGTGTATATAAAAAAGGAGGGTCAATCTGAAATTTTAAAGGGCAGTGGCACCATTTACTCTAGGCTGTAACATACTTCCATATGAACCAAACCTAGGCTTTTGGGAGTGTTTAAAACAAAGGACTAGGGTGTGTTTGATTCTGCCTTCCCGCATATTTGCACTTCTCAACCCATGACAGGGCCTTTGACCTCCACCATATGGTTAGTGCAGCAGGGTGCCCTAGAAGAGCATGCCCTGAATTTGGCATCACAGGACCTGATGTCGAGTCTTGGCTATGCCACTATCTATCTGTGTGACCTTAGGCAAGTCTCTGGGCCTCAGTTTCTTCACCTGTAAAGTAAGTGTGGATTAGATCAAGAATTCTTAGCTTTTTCTGTGTCATGGACACCTTTGACCATTTGGTGAAGACTATGGTTCTTTTCTCAGAATAATTTTTTTATGCATAAAACAAAAAAAGTAATGATAAAAATAATAAAATAAATTTTTTTTTACAAAGAAAACCAATTATATTGGAAACCAGTGTGTTTATACACACACATATGCTTATATTAATGAGTATTTTAAAGTTCACAGATCCCAGTTTAAGAACCCCTGGAGATGAATGCTAAGATCTCTTCTGCCTTGAGATCTGTGATTCTTGCCTTGATTAATAGAAACCAGAAATTTCCTTTTACTTGAAGACCAGGAAGGGGCTTAGAGAAGAAAATATGCTACTTTTAGCTGGACATACTTAAATACTTAGAAGTGAACCCTGTCACATGTGTTGCTTAAAAACAAAACAAAACAAAACAAAAAAACCACCAACCATGTGGGGGAGGAGTTCTTAGAACAGCCTGCTGAGTTTTTCTTGAAATTGTGCTTTGTGACTGTGTAGTTGAGCTTGCCCTGTTCCCCTAATGGATAAGGGTTAGGGTCTGTGTTTCTTATCAAATTTGTGTGGCATGTTTATGTCTGATATTGTGTATTACCCCTGTCTGCTCTGCTTTCTCCCTGTTTTCACTCCTGCTCTCATTCTTCAATGTGGCTTTTTTTTCTCTTCTTTATTCCTCCCGCTCTGCCCCTTTCTCGTCATCTGTCTTTGCCTCACTCAATATAAATTCAAGCTTACTGTTATTTTTATATGTTTACTGGAATGCTTCCAGGATGTGTAATATTCTGGATATGGAGACAGGATTCTTTTTCATGAAGGTGGATCAGAAACTCTTCTCTAACTTAGATCTTTCAGAATTGTTTTGCCTGTAAAATAGGTAATCACTCTACTAGCTCACCTGGTGATGAGACTCTGAATTTAGTTAAATTGGTGGAACCTACACATCACTATGATAAGAATTACTAAGGCCTATGATCTGGGGGCATTGTCCCCCTGCAGTGACTTTAGAGGATTACTTAACTACCAACACTACCTTTTTTATACCCTTTTCCTAATTAGTGTTAGCAAACTTTTTGAGAGACCTTAAAAGTACTATATTTTGAATCACTATTGGTAGCATTAAACTAAGTCAAATTTTAGCAATTCTGGGATTTTTCAAAACTTCATAAAATAAGAGGCACACCAGAGAATTGATTTCTGGTTTGAGAAGTAATCTAGAACTGACTGTTTAGTCACTCAGAGTATAAAATGTATTTTGAAATATAGGTCTTAATTATTAGTGTGTATTCTTATTCTTTTTTAAAAAATATATCCTATTCAAGTGTGAAGATGTTTTCAGTTTTTCATATTTTCTTATTTGTGTTTCATTTGAATAAAAAAAATGAAATGAGAGACAAATCTCACTGACTAAAATAATTGAATTGGTTGTCACATATCCCTTGCAATAACATTCTGAAACAATGCTTAGAAGCTGTTTAATTGCATGTAAAACCTAACACTGTTTAAATATCATCCATTTAGAGAGGCAGTCTTTAGAAGATAGTGCTAGATTTGGAACCAGGGAGATACAAGTTCAAATCTAGCCTCTGACTTTAACTAGCTGTGTGATCCTGGGCAAGTCACATAACTTTTCTGGACTTCAATTTCCTTACCTATACAGAAGGTTCCTTTAAGCTCTAAATCTGTGATCCTATGATTTCGTAAGCTTTATGGGGCCAGTCATTTATTGGCTTATTCTCTTCTTTGAAAAGCACTTTTGTTTTGCCTAACAGTTGTTGGCTAGGGTCCAGAATGTTTCTCGAGTTGTGCTAATTTTCTTTTTCACTGTTTTCAGGCCTAAGCTTTGAGGGATTGTGTCTGAAGATCAGATAATTTTGTTTGAAAACTGTATGATTCATGTACATGGCAAGTTCTAGTGTAGATATGCCCTGTGAGTTTGGATTCAATAAGAATTGTATAAGTATATGGTATATTTTCCTAAATATGAAGCATAGGTACAGATTGATTTCATTGACATGTAATTGGTAGATTTTTGTACAGGTTTATAAGGAGTATGAATTTAGTTCACTTAAAATTCTCTTAAAGCTTTCATTTTAAAGTAGAGATTTTCT
Source organism: Vombatus ursinus (assembly GCF_900497805.2). Classification (NCBI taxonomy): domain Eukaryota; kingdom Metazoa; phylum Chordata; class Mammalia; order Diprotodontia; family Vombatidae; genus Vombatus; species Vombatus ursinus. The sequence continues at coordinate 22,112,170 of NW_020946557.1, read as the reverse complement.
GTTGAATTTGTGATGCATAAGATGTTATACATGGATTATTTAACCTAAGTGCTTCTTTATTATAAGTCCTATCATATAAGCCAAGATTTCTGTTTTTTCTCCCCACAGTTGCAATTTAAGCAGTTAGTTTGGGAGGAGAAATTATAGATCATTTGACTAGGACTAACTTCTAAAAGTTATGGTGCTAAGTACACATAAAGAAACATTTTTATAACATGGTGTGGAGGGAGACTTGTATCCCCCTTACATGTAGAGATGAAAAGAATTGGGGGAAAAATGCTGCACTAGGGGAAAGGGAAGATCTTTGCTTGACCTCCACCTCTACTGCCCCAACTGTAAAGTTGTAGATTATTTATGAGTTTTTTTAAAAAGAATTATGGATAAAAGTTTTAAAGTGTCCATATGTTGCTATATTGTCTTTACTATCCTTAAATGATCTTTGAAAAATATGTAAGATCGTATTAAATCATTACAACTTTAGTGCACTGAAAAGGGGAAGTTGGGGATTCTGTATTGGGTGGAAAGACCATAGGATTTTAGAAATTATAATTTAAACTAATCCCTTCATTTTTACAGATGAGAAAATTGAGGTTCAGAAATGAGGAGGTGACATATGTACATAGCCAGTAAGTGTCAGAGACATGGTTTCAGTGTACTTTCTACTACATCACACTGATAATGAGTTCAGTTTTGTTCATACTGAAATTGAGGTACTGGTGAGCCATTCAGTTGAATATGCCAAACTGGAGCTTATGGGAGAGGTTGGGAGATATTTGCATAAAAGTGATAACTGAAACTTACAGAATGGATAAGGTCACTAAGGTTAAAGAATATAAAGAAAGGGGTAAAAGAGGTGGAGGAGGGGCCTTTGGAATATGTCCATAATTATGGTGGAGAGAAGACAGCCAGGGAAAGAAATAAAGAATTGAGTGGTCAGAAAGCAAGGAAAAGAAATGGCAGAGTCCAGGGTCATGCAAACCAAAGAAGGAGAGGTTCTAAGTAGTGTTGAATGCTATGACATTTGAGGATGAGGATTAAAAGATCTGGTGATAATAAAGTCATTACTGACTTTGTAGGGAATATTTTTCCTTTCCAAAAAAAATTTTATTGGTTATCTTGTTTCCCCCTTACTACCCACATTTCCCAAAGTGTTTTTTTTGTCCCTTCCCCTTCTAGAGAGCCATGCCTTATAACAAAGAATAAAATCACACACAAAAAAAGCCTCGCAAACATCAATAATTCAGCAAAACTAACCAAGCCACCAAAACATCTGACATTATCTACAGTGTTCCATGCCCATAGTTTTGTAAGTAAGGCAAGGTGGTGTCTTTTCTTAGTGGGCCAAGCTTGGTTACGTGCAGTAATTTCATCTCCACGTTTTAGTTGTTTTGTTCTTTCCATTTGAATTACTGTGATCATTGTGCATACTGTTTTCCTGATTCTCTTGCTTTTATTTTGCAAAATATCACGAAGTGTTCATTTGTTGTATGTATTCATCAGCATCACAATAGTATTACTTTTGATACATTAATGTACCAACTTGTTTAGCCATTGTTCCATCAATGGTCATCTACTTTGTTTCCAGTTCTTTGCTACAAAAATTGCTGTGTAATAGTAATATGTTAACATAAGTCAAGTAAACAAGGATTTATAAGTGCTCACTTTGTGTCAGGCATTCTGTTAAGTCTTGGGGGCTACAAAGAAAAGCAAAAAAGTCCTTGCCTTCAAGGAGCTAACAATGAGGTAAGATAATATACACACAAACTTACAAGAAAGATACATAAAGGAAAAATTGGAGATAATCTCAGATGGAAGGCACTAACATTAAGAAGGACTGGGAAAGGCTTCTTTCAGAAAGTGAGACCGAAGGAAGCTATGGGAGCTAGGAGGAAGAGATGAGGAGGGAGAGATTTTGGGGATGGGGTGGACAGCAGTCAGGAAGCGTCTTATGCCAGTAACAACAAGGATGCCGGAGTCATTGGATTGAAGAGGATTAGTAGGGGAGTGAGGTATAAGTACACTGGAATGTTAGGAAAGAGGCCAGGTCATGAAGGGCTTTAAAAGCCCCAGAGGATATCATATTTCATTTTGGAGGCAGTAGAGAGCTACTGGTATTTATTGAATAGAGGAGTGAAGATAATTTTGTAACTGAGCAGAGGATGGAGTGGGGTGAAGAAAGAGTTGAGGCAGGGAGCCTCACCAGAGGCTATTGCAGTAATACATGTATGAGGTAATGAAGCCTTAAACCAGAGTAGTGGCAATATCAGAGGAGAGAAAAGGGGATATATAGGAGAGGTGTTGCGAAGGTAGAATTGACAGGACTTGGCAAAAGATTAGTTATGGGGTTAAGGAAGTCAGGAGTTGAGGCTGACACTTGGGTTTAGAGCCTGGATGACTGGGAGTATGGTAGTTCCCTCAACAGTAATAGTGAAGTTAGAAAGCAGAGAGGGGTTGCAGGGAAAGACAATGAGTTTAGTTTTTGACATACTGAGTTTAAGATGTTTATGGAAAATCAGGTTTGAGGTGTCTAATAGACAGTTGAAGATAGGAATCTGGAAGTCAGGAGAGGATTTAGGGCTGGATAAATCATTATGATATTCATCTGCATAAAGATGATAATTGAATCTATGGGAATTGATTAAATGACCAAGCCAAAGAGGGAGAAGAGAAGATGGCTCAGGACAAACCTTGGAGGACACCAAGCCTATGCTTAGTAGGTGTGATCTAGAAAAAGATCCAATAAAAAAAGACTGAGGAGTGGTAGAAGAAGGTAAGAGGAGAACCAGGAGAAATGTGTCATTAAAATTGATTAAGAAGAAAATTATCAATGAGAGGGTGATCAACAGTGACAAAAGCTTCTGAGAATTCCAGAAGGATGACAATTGAGAAAAGACCATTAGATTTGGCGATTAAGAGATCACTGGTAACTTTGAAGAGAACAGTTTCAATTGAATAATGAGGATAGAAGCTAGATTTCAGAGGTTGTTTGTTTTTTTTTTCTTCCTTACATCACTGAACTCCTTAGACCCAACAGTAGGATATCTGGGTCAAAAGGTATGGATATTTTAATTAATTTTCTTTTCATAATTTCAAATTCCTTTTCGAAATGGTTATAACAATTCCTAGCTCTACCAATAATAGTACATTGCTTAAAACTGTCTTTTCTGTCCCTTTTCACACTAAATTGTTCCCTATGATTGGAGCAATATCTTAGAGGAAGAGGAAGGAAGAGGAATGGGTGAGTGGATAAGTGATTTAATATAGTCTACTGTAGTTTCTTTTTAAAAGAAGGTTTTGCCTTTGCTATTGTAGAATTTTTATCACAGAAGCTCTTTAACAAAATTTCATCTACTCTCTCTTCTCTGCCTTGCAGATTTCCTCCAGGGCTTTGCTCAGGTACCAGCCTGCTCATTGAACATATCACTGCTCCCTTCTAATCCCTTCATTAGTCATTTCTCACTCTTTAAATATTCCTAAACCCCTTTGTTCTCTTTATTGTTACTTGTACTCCCTAATCTGTATTATACTTATCTGTGTGCATTTTCTATCTCTCTAATAGAATAAAACATTCCTTCCAGGAAGTATTTTGTTTTTATCCCCAGTGCCTCATAAACAGTAGGCTCTTAATACGTTTGCTAAATTAATCTGTGTCCAAATACAGCAGGACATACAACAACATTTTTCTTCTTAAAGTCCACTGCCTTTTTCTTTTTTTTTTTTTCTGCTTTTTTCTTTCATTTCTCCTGGGAAGTTGTTTATGCTTGTAATAGTGCATATAAAATTTTTCTTTAAGAATAATACTAACGGTGGCTATTGTAACATCCTATGTCTATCTTTGGATACCAAGTGGCAATTCTGATGTCCCTGAATAATCATAATAATTTACATTTATCAGTCAGCAGATCAACAAACATTTAAGAATTCATGATATTTTAGACACCACTCTTCAGGATGATCACTTTAGGATATACATTTTTTCATTTCAGCCTCAAAACAACCTTGTAACTCTACTATACTATCCCTGTTTTATGGATGCAGTAACTAAAGCTCAGAGAGATGATGTGATTTGCCTATGTTATACTTTATAAAAGTTAGAGGCAGGCTGTGGACCAAGGCCTCCCTGATTTCCAAATTTAGCACTCTAACTTCCTCTCCACACCCTGCCTTCTCAATAGAAGGGAAGAAGGAACTAGAAAAGGCTGGGGACTAGGGATTCACACAGGCTCTGATGTATCATTTGTAACCCTCAAAGGTAGGAGATAAGTGTCTAAAGAGGATTAGGGTAGTGGGCACTATGATATTTTTAAAATGAAGCATTATTTTCAAATCTACAGCTTCCTTACTATAAAAAAAGTAATAATGGTAAATCTCAGAATTTGGATTAATCATTTCTATGACAAAAATGCCAGAAGATAGTAAAGGTAAGAAAAAATCTTTAAAAGGAAAATACAGCCAATTCTGTTAAAACCTCAGTACATTGGGAAATTTTGCCTTCACTTCCAAAAAGCCTTCCTCACTGTAGATATGCACATGTTGGCCACACCCATTTCTGCTTATTCAACCAGTCAGCAAACATTTCTTGGGAATGTAATATGTGCCTTGAACTGTGAAAGACAGAAGTGAAATATCCCCTGCCCTCAAAGAGCCTACATTCCCTAAGAGAAACAACTATAAGTTGTTAAGATAACCTTTACAAAGATTTTTTTGAATTTTATTTTTTATTATATTAATACATATTTATGGAATAAAACAAACATTTCCACAACATAGTACAATAAAAAGATACTGTATATGGAACTGCAAATCTACTATGCACAACTTGCTATTCCTTTCAAATATACAACAAAACTATCATGTAAATTACTTTTTTTTCTCCTTTATTTCTGCCCTCCCTGTACCCCACCCTAGAGATGGCTGCAATTAGACACAAATAGCACACGCACACACACACACACACACACACACACACACACACCCCTATGTGTATATGCATATATATATATATATGTAAAATCATTCTGTACATGCTTATATTTATCAGTTCTTTCTCTGCATGCAGATAGGGTCATTCTTTATATGTCCTTTATAGTTAATTTGGGTATTTACTCAGTCATTCTTAAAACAATATTGCTATTACTGTATATAGTGTTCTGGTTCTACTCATTTTGCTCCTCACTTGATTGGGATGGTGTTGAATATATAAATTAGCTTAGGCAAAACTGTCATTTTTATTATGTTAGTTATGCCTACCCATGAACAATTAATATTTCTCCAGTTATTTAAATCTGATTTTATTTGCATAAATTTTTTAAAAAATAATTTTGTTTGTATACTTCTGGGTTTGTTTTGGCAGGTGTTCTCCCAGGTATTTTATATCATCTAGAGTTATTTTAAATATGGTATCTTTTACTATCTCTTCTTTTTTTTTTCTTTTTTGCAGGGCAGTGACTTGCCTAGAATCACACAGCTAGTAAGTGTCAAGTGTCTGAGGTCAGATTTGAATTCAGGTCTTCCTGACTCCAGGGCCAGTGCTCTCTCCACAGAGCCACCTTGCTGCCCCTCTACTATCTCTTCTTGCAGAGTTTTGTTTGTGATATATAGGAATGCTGATGATTTATATGGATTTACTTTATATCCTGTTACTTTGCTAAAATTACTGTTTCAACTATTTAGTTGAGTCTTTGGGATTTTCCAAGTATGTCATCATATTGTCTGCAAAAAGAGATAGTTTTATTGCCTCATTCCCTATTCTGATTCTACTTTTTTTTCTTCTCATTGCTACTGCTAGGATCTGCAATGTAATTGCATGATATTGGTGATGGTAGGCATCCGGATCTTACTGGGAAGACTTGTAGTTTATTCCTATTACAAATAATACTTGCTGATGGCTTTACATAAATGCTTTTTTTTATTAATTTGAGGAAAAATCCTTTTATACCAATACTTTCAAGTGTTTTTAATAGAAATGAGTATTGAACTCTATATAATCATATGATTTTAAAAAAAACTTTCATTATTGATAGAAAAGGATGAGATGTTTATATTTGAAGTATTTAGGACTTTTTGAGGTATTTATGAGGTATTTGTGAGGAAACACAATAAATTGGGAAGTCAAGGGGGAAGGGGGGGGTCTAGGGAGAAGATATATGTAAATACGATAAATCAGAAAGCAGGATGTTTGCTTCTCTCTCTAAGCTGGCCAGGGCTGGTTTCAGCAGTTGCAGGCATCTCTGAATTTAGCCAACCTTTACTTTGCAAAGGATCACTGGTATGTCAAGCAGCCCTGGGCATCAGAAATCCTTCTGATTGGCTAGTTGTTATGCTATTCCATTGTTTGGTTCCACTGTGAAAAAAGGAAGCTCTAGCATATTTAATAGCTTAGTACAAGTATTGCAGAACCCATATTAACAAAGTGTATATAAAAGAGATACAAGATGATTTTGTGGGGAAACAAAGCAGGGGTAGCCTGGAAAATTCTCAAGTAGAAGATGGTGCTTGAGCTGAGTCTGGAAGGAAACTAGAATTTTGAGGATTTGGAGGCGAGGAGGGAAAGCATTCCAAGTATGGGGAAAAGTCATTGCAAGGGCACAGAAGCAATGCTGTTACCCCAGGACCTCAACAAGTTACTGTCTCTTTCTTTTCTTTCTCAACCCCATATTGTGACCAAGGGCATGGATTTTTTTTTTAATAGTCAGAATTAGAAGTGTTAGCTGTGACTTTGGAAAAATGAAGTGACTTTCAACTGACTGAACAAATATTTATCAAACATCTATTACGTACAGAAAGTCATTAGAATGGAGTTCAGAGAAGAGAGAATATCGAGTTGAGTAAGATACAGTCAGGGAGCTTGGTACTAAGATGATTGAAGTGTTATTCATTTATTTATGAGAGTCAAACCTGTGACCCTGACTTTGGTAGTATTTTGCTCTAATTAAATTGCTTTACTGGTCATAGACAGAAATTGTACCTAAAATGTCCTTGTTTTATAATATCAACCTGCTTAGGAGAGCAAGGTATTTGATCTCCTTCCCTATACTTATTTGGGAGACATTAAGGCTAGCCATCCTGGAAAACATATTTGATTAAAAAGAATGATGCTCTTTTTTGAGCTGGGATGTTGATGACCTCTACTTGGCCTCAAAGGCATTTCCAACTTTTCCCACCATGTACTTGCTTGTACATGTGGGAAAGCTAAGGGTAATTTACCAGTCGTTGGACAATAATCCTTTGGAAGGTGAACTACCTAACCCTATAAAATCAGTACTGTTGGCTCTCCTGTAACCCTGAGATGGCTGCCTGGTGCATCTTTTGCTATTTAGGACACTCTAAGAAGAGTAACAATGACTTTCACTTCTGAGCAAACTTCTGGTTTTCTGAGGTAATTGAATTGTAAACAAGATAGCCTCCCAAAGAGAGGCACTCTTGATTCTAACTGTTCATTTAATTGACAGCTTCAGTTCTCCCACAGACTAAGGGAGGAATTCTCAGGCTCTTTCTGTAATTTCTACAGTTCTTAGGGAAAGCTGTGTGTGCCCTGGGCATATGGAAGAAGACATTTAGGAAATAAGCAGCCCATCATCAGAGGACAGCACAACTGTGATCATGCTAGCAGAAAGTGGCGGGCAGATCACCTCAGTGGAAGTTCCGTCCACACCTGCCAAAGGCAACTCAGCACTTTGAGACGGTGGCTTAATGGAAAAAAGATTATTTGTCCATGGACTACAATTACTAATGGAAGAACTGGGGTCAGACATGGATAATCTAGGAGATAGTGTGTGTGTGTATGTATATATATAAATGTAGTGCGTGTATATACAAACACACATACACACTAGTATATATACTATATATCTAGGAGATAGTGTGTGTATATATATATATATACACACACACACACACACACAAACATTCTATATACATACTATATATACACCCATGCACATACACTCTGTGTGTGTGTGTGTGATCTTAAAGTCACTGGGATTTTATCAGTTGCATAATATGTGATTTCTGTTGATTTTTCTTTGATGAAATTACATTTTGATACTGTGATCTGTATGCTTCTAAGTTGGGAAGTGGGTTCTAGCCTAGTATCCTATCTATGGAGAAACAGCCTTAAGTTTTGAAATGGGGTCTTGGGCCAAAGGCTGCATAAATATGCCTGTGAGGTAACCATATACTATTATTGCCACTGGCATTTCTGATACGTTTGCAATAATACAAGTGATATCAGAGTTCAAATATTAATCTAGCATGTGGGTAAAAGGGGAAGGCATAAGGAAGTGAAAATAAATACCATTCTGTATCTAGGAACGTGGAAAAATGTTTATCAAGTGGCTGCCGAAATGATTGATTCTATCTTTGATTTCGTATTAGTAGCAGTTTAGAGATAGCTTGTCTTTTTCTGTGTCTGGACAGATTTAGAGCCCACTTTCTACAAGCTGCTTTCTACAACCTGAGTTTAGAGTGGTGATTTTAGGAAAACTGTGACCACTCTTTCTTTACTTTTCTGACCTCAGACAACGATGGTGCTCAATCCTTTTTGAAAGTGCTAAGATAGAATAAGAATATAGGGATTGAACCTATGATTTCATTGGTATAGAAAACTTTCAGAGGGAGGAAACTCCCTCTACCAATGCAGGTTATTTATTTCTTTCTCTGCAACTTAATAGTCCTAGAAAGCTGCCCAGAGGACTGAGAAGATAAGTGATTTGCTAAACTATGTCAGAGGTAATTATTAAACTAGGGTTTTTTGACTCTGAGGCCAGCCCTCTCTCTACTACAATGGTGCCTCTCACACTTGCTAAGATGATTTTCTTCAGAGTAAGAATCTTTGTTGTTGTTCAGTCATTTCAGTTGTGCCCAACTCTTCATGACCCCATTTGAAGTTGTCTTGGCAAAGACAGTGGAATGGTTTGCCATTTCCTTCTCCAGCTCATTTTACAGATGAGGAACTGAGGCAGGCAGAGGTTAAGTGACTTGCCCAGGATCACACAGCCAGAAAGTATTTGAGTCCAGATTTGAACTCAGGCAAATGAATCTTTCTGACTTCAGGCCCAGGACTCTATCTGTTGCTCCACCTGGCTTCCCCCAAATCCTTAGTATTTATTTTTTTATTCTGTAGGCTTTTGTCTTTGTCTATTTGGTATTAGTCCTCCAAGCAAAATAACTCTATAGAAGACTGGAATTTCTTGGTCTTTATGACAAATCTTGTGTATATATGATCATTTTGACTGACTTCACCATCCTATGAACTGTATTTACAACATTTTAAATATGTAAAAGGTATTTGGTGATTCATTAACTTTCTATGAATTTAAGTGTTTTATAGAACCCAATATGTGCTAGGTACTCTACAATACATACAGTAGGTAGACAAAATACTTGAGTAGGAAAAAGACTGATCAATGTATATTTGGACAGAGAGGTGGGATCATATAACTGAGAGCGCTAGGCTTGGAAATAGAATACATGAACCCTCTACTTACTGGCTGTATAACATTGAGCAAATCACTTGTCCTCTCTTAACCTGTTTCCTGACATGTCAAATAAGGGAGTTGAAGTAGGTGATCTCTCTAAGAGCTCTTCCAGCTCTAAAATTCTGTGCCTCCTGCTTCATTATTAAATTGAATGAGATGATTTTCTGAGGTCCTATCCAGTTCTATGATTCTGTAGATTTTAATAATCTTTAATGCAACAGTTTGTGCATTTAATTGGTTATTATGTTTACTATTAAATTTTAACCAAGGCTTAGAAAATATATTTCATACTTGCATTTTAGGCTTGAGAAACCACAAACATGTAACTATTAGCAGAGTTCCTTTAGATTCCCTTACTCACCATTTCCCCCTACCACTTCCTTATCTCCTCTGGTGGTTGTATTTTCTGCTGCTTCCCTCAGACTCATGACATCTGAGTCATCTTCAAGACAACTTTATCTTTCTTTTTCTTGCTATCATAGCCAGTCCAGTCCCAAGTCTTGCTGCTTTAAAAATAACTTTTTTCCTCAGATCTATTCCTTCTTCCCTACCAAAGATCTGGTCACAGTGCCAAATCATATTTACCTTTAATTCATAGCTACTTGGTTATTAATCTTCTGGCTCTAATTCCTGCAGTTTACTTACCCATTAGTAAAATGTAACCTTTCCAGATAATCTTCATCAACCTGATTTCCTAATTACTCAATATCATTTAAAGATCCCTAACCATGGTTTCCCTAAGCCAAATTTTGAGTGGATAGAAATAGTTCTGAGCATAGCTGCTCTTTGTCATTGTGCAAATAAAAGTAACATTGTCACAAGTAAAGGTAAACAGGGTTAGCTTTAGGTTATATTTTGAAGTAGGCACTCACCTTCCAAAATCCCTTTTTTGTATTACTTTTCCTATTCCTTTAGTGACTCATGTAATTAAAATTTTTTTTATATTGTTTTTCTTACTACATTTTGTTTCCTTACTTCAGTTACTTCCTAACAACTATCTCCCTCCTCTATTTTCCCTTTAAAAAACCAAAAAAAAAAAAAAGGCAGTTAAGAAACAGTTCCTTGGATAATGGTTGCAATGACTGTACAAGTTACTTTTCATTTTTCTAGTTAATAGTTGAAAGTAAGTTGGCTATAACTTGAATAGTTTGGAACCAACCTTTGTATTTGACTGGGTTTGTACTTACTGGTTCTTAAGGGCCTCTATGGCTCTAAATCTAGGAATCTTAGGGCATGAATTTTGTGGTAAAATTTTGTTTTGGTTCACCTTGTCATATTTCAAGTCACATCTCAGACATTTTCTGGCTGTAGTTGTTACTGAGTTGTTTCAGTCCTTTTTGTGACCCCATTTTGGTGTTTCTTGGCAGATACTAAAGTGGTTTGCCATTTCTTTCTCCAGCTCATTTTACACACAAGGAACTGAGGCAAACAGGGGTAAGTAACTTGCCTCAGGTCACACAGCCAGAAAGTGTCTGAGGCTGAATTGAACTTGGGAACATAAATGAGTCTTCCTGATTCCAAGCCCAGTGCTCTATCCACTGCACCATGTAGGTGACCATGACCAAGTTGCCTAATACCTCAATCTAGACAAGGCAGACTTGTAAGTTACAGATGAAATGCCAATGAAATCACAGGTACCAACCAAAAATAATTTTGAGCATTTTTTCTTATATTGCTTGTAACCTTCTTGCATTTTATCTTTTTAAAATTATTTTTCCAATTCTTTGACATATCACTTTACATTAAACACTCAAATAACTCCTTCTACAAAATGCACTTCCTTGAACAATTTGAGCAAAACTACTTAATAGTGTGATTTTTGACTGATACTTCATGTAGTTAATTGCTATTGCTTATACATTAGTGTTAATGAATTGTTACCTGGTGCTAATAATACAATAATTACTTTTACTAAGTCACAACAAATGATCAACCAACCAATGCCTGGAAGATACTGTGTCAACCTGTCTAAAATCTCTTTCAGTGTTGAGATAATGTCTTTTTGCATTTTAAATCCCACAAGTAAGATGGAAAGTAGAAACAGAAGGGAGAGCATTCATGCAAAATAAACAGACAAATTTAGGTGTCATCAAACCCACTGTTTGTTCAGGTTCTTGTGGCTTCTCAATTCTATGTCCATTAAACAGCCTATCTTGGAATGTAAGTCCTGTGAAGACATTGAACTTTCTGTTTTCTCCAGTCTCCATATTTCAGCATCTATTTTGGGGCCTGGCATGTTATATATACTCAATATGAGTTGGTTCATCATAATGGTGAATTTAAGATAGATGGTCTTTTTACCATTGCCTCTCTGGGAATTTCCACTCTTGATTTGTATTTGACAGAATGAAACAAATGAACTTAATTCTCCAAGGCAAAGATTGGCAATCTGTGAGTTCAGCTGTTGAATAGAGACAATTGACCAAATTTCCTAAGATTAGATTCAGTCTGTAGATAGTATTGGTAGTAGACCTATTGCTTTTTTAGCTTGGATTTTTTTTTAACCTCATAATCTGGTTTCCTAGTGTAGAAGGAGTCTGGATTTGGGATTTTAGTGCCTGCAAGCAAGTCCCGGATTATCATTTTGGGTTTATGGTTACAAACTAAAGTTCCTTTGGCAGGATGCTAAAAATAGGCTGGCCTTATGTCAAAGTTGGTTCTGACATGCCTTTGAGCTTGTAAGTACCCTTTTCCTGTGTTTGCTGTGTTTGTTCTGTATTTCCAGTTCACATAAAACTTTGCAGACTTTTCTAGAAGATACAGAGGGAAGTGGTATTTTCTGTCTCCATACATATTTATAGGGGCAGCTAGGTGGCATAGTGGATACAGTGGCAGGAAAACCCCAAATGGGATCACAAAGAGTTGGATATGACTGAAGTCACTAAACAACAACATGCATTTATGTCAAAAGTATTATTAATAGACTACACACACACACACACACACACACACACACACACACACACACACACACA